>NW_027632793.1:5308740-5737931 GCF_902686455.1 Sciurus vulgaris | reverse complement strand
GGTGGTATATATACACAACAGAATATTGTTCAGCCATAAAGAAGAATAATATTATGGCAGATGCAAATAAATGGATGGAATTGGAGAATATCATGTTAAGTGAAATAAGCCAATCCCCAATACCAAAGACCAAATGTTTTACCTGATAAGTGGATGATGATATATAATGGGGGTGGGAGGTAGGGGTGAGAGAAGAATGGAGGAACTTTAGATTACATAGAGAGAAATGAGAGGGAGGGGGGTATGAAAGATGGTGGAATGAGACAGACATCATTACCCTATGTACATGAAGGATTACACAAATGTTGTGAATCTACATCATATACGACCTTAGAAAGAAAATGATGGACCCCATTTGTGTACAATGAATCAAAATTCAGTCTGTAAAAAAATATAAAATACAAAACAATATCTGGGCTGGGGAGATAGCTCAGTTGGTAAAGTGCTTGCCTTGCAAGCAAAAGGCCATGGGTTCGATTCCCAGCACCACAAAAAAAAAAAAAAAAAAAAAACAATATCTTAGATGACCCTCAATGGATGAAAATGTGGTATGTACACGCAATGGAATACTATTTAACCTTGAAAAGGAAATCCTCTCATTTTTGATGAACTTAGAGGACATTATGTTAAGGTCTCATTTATCTCTGGACTCTGAAAAGCTGAGCTGCTGCAAGTGGAGAGTAGAATGGTATTTTCCAGGGCTGGAGCAGAGACAGGGGTGCAGGAGAGGCTGGTGAGAGTGTCCAAAATTAAAGTTGACCGAAGGAAGAAGTTCAAGGGGTCCGTTGTACAATATGGTGACTTGAGTTAGTAATGACGCATTTTGTTGTAGAAAATTACTAAGAGAGCATATTTTACACACCATCACCACACACACAAAAACTGATAGTTATGTGAGGTTACACATGTTAGGTACTTGATTTAGTCATTCTGTAGTGCCAGGCCAGCCCTAGCAGGAGTCCATGGGTTCCACACTGGTAAACAGGGCACAGGGAGACAGCGTCTGTGATGGATGGAGAATGAAAGACACAGACTCTAGTTCTGGTGCAATCAATCCCACTTTATTCTGGGGAAGGCTGGGTTTATATACATTTTTCTTCAGGCTTTGATAACAGGCTTGTGACAAGTAAAATCAAAGAAGTTTCCAAAGCATAGGCAGAAATTGTTTTTACTGAAAGATTATGAGAAAACAGTAACCTTACAGATTATCCTTACTTAATCACAATTATTTTAAGAATATCTAATTATGCCAATGAGCTAATACAATATTTATTTCCTTAATATCTAAACTCTATATGACCTAAGGCTATTTTTATTATTTTTGCAGTAATGCGATAGACAAATAAAGTCATGTGACCATCTCTACTAGGTCCTTCTGGTTAATATCTAAATTGCTGAGTTAAGGGTTACAGGAGGGCAGTGGTCCCAATGGTTATTATGTACCAACGTTTATTATAGGGGTGACATATTCTTTGTAGGAAGGAAGGAATGTTGTGAAACCTTATTCTTTTACCTTATCACCACACATAAACAAAACCATCATCTGGATTAAATCACCCTGTGGGAGACAGGGGGAGATCTATATCTACCTTCTCTAAGGGCTTGCCTTTAGGGGGGTACCAGGGCTTGCCATTGATAAAATAAGCTAGTCCATATCTAGTAGCTACTGCTGGAGATGCTTTGTGCTTAGAAGTTGGGGAAACCTTGTTATCTATAAGTTTCTGTGCCCCAACAGGTTCTGGCTGTGCTAGTAAATGCAGTATTTAATTTTTAACATAATAAAAACATTCTCCTGTAGTGAGGTTAACATCACAGGGTTTCAACATGAGTTTTGTCTCCGTGACATTTTTCTGGAAATTTGTAGAATTATTCCCATCACCTCTAGCAAGATCCTCAGAGAAGTGAGTAATATATTATTAGGAAAACTCCACAGAGTAACATCAAAGCTAGGGAGGCATACATCTGGCTACAATCCTTTTAGGATGAGTCTCTGCAATCATCCTTCAGTGGAACTCTGTCAACCACTGCAAGGAGAGCCAGGTGCCCCCACACCATAGGGTACACAAATTTCAAAACAATGTATGTGATGAAAAGTATAAGATTTTTATTTCTCTACCTATGCATCTGTTATGGGTTGGATGGGAGGTGTCCTCCAATACCTCACGTGTGAGATGATACAAGAAGGCTTAGAGGTGAAATAATTGGGTTATGAGAGTCTGAAGCCAATCAGTGAATTAATCCACTGATTGAGATTAACTGGGTGGGAACTGAAGGCAGGCAAGGTGTGGGAGGAGAGGTGGGGAATTGGGGCATGGCTGCAGGGTATATATTTTTATCTGGCAGGTGAAGACCTCTCTCTGCTTCCTTATCACCATTAGCTGCTTCCCTCTGCCACACTCTTCTGCCATGATGTTCAGCCTCACCTTGAGCCCCGAGGAATGGAGCTGGCCTTCTGTGAACTCAGACCTCTGAAACCATGAGCCCCCAAATAGACTTTCCCTCCTCTAATTGCTCAAGTCTTTTAGTCAGAGTGGCTGAAAAGCTGACAAAAAGAGCCTGTATTTATTTACTTGTGGTACTGGGGACTGAACCCAGGGTTGCTCTACCACCGAGCTACATCGCCAATTTTTTATTTTCTATTTTGAGATAGGGTTTTGCTAAATTTCCCAGGCTGGTTTTGAACTTGCTACCGTCCTGAGTCAGACAGATGTGCAATACCCACCAAAAATCTACAATTTCTCATTGTCAATTTTAAAAGAGTACAGAGTCTCTTTGTGGGGTGGGGGTGATAAAAGATATTCTAAAATTGATCATGGAGATGCTTGTCCATATCTCTGAACATACAAAAACCTATTGAATTGCATATTCTAGTTGAATGAATTACATGGGATGTATTACATATGTATGTGTTCAGTGGCTGAGATAGACTGTCAGGGATGGAAGGATCCAAGGATGTCTACAATTTTACATTTTTAGGCACTCTGCATCCTACAAAAAACATATCAAAACATTGTTCTGTTTTATTTTGCCTTCCTGCTATGTTCTTTATCTTCCCTAAAATGAATAGGGGGAAAAGATGCAGGTACCAATCCTGCAATATTTTCAGGTGGAAGAGAATGTATTTTAATGATGATGAAACATACGTCCAAGGAAGGGGAGCCAAGCATGTGCACATGCACACAGACCTCTGGGGTACTGCACGCGGCTTTCTCAACTTTTTTTTTCTTGCCCTTAGTAATAGTAGGGTATAATGGCATAGCTTTAAAAAGTCGGGGAGGATAACAATTCAGAGGGAAATGTTCTGACTTAGCTGTTTCCTTAAAGAAAACTGCCTACCTCACTTCCATTCTCCCTGCAGGGGGAGGAATATAACAAAGACTAGAATCCCTCATCCCTTACAGTCTCATCCTGTTTGTTCTGTTTGGATACCTGCTTTATTAGAAAGTTCTGCAATGGATTCCTCGAAACCTGGCACTTCAAGCAAATAAATGTGAAGGAATCTAAGAGCCTCCAACAGTTCTTGAAGAAAGAGCTTCAAGAGGGCCTCAGCAATGATTCACTTCCAAGCTTTTTCTATCTTCCATTATTCATTAATCAAACTGGAAATCAAACTTTCAGCATCAGTCTATGGGAGTAACTACTTACAGTTGTGCATTGTGTTTCATTTTAAGCAGTGATAAAAGTCAGCTCTTCCCTGCATGTTACCTGGCTGAAGAACCCAAGGTGACTAACTTTGTTTGTGAGTAGCCATCGCCACTGAAACTGAGGAGGGTCCTGATGACCCCAGATGAGTGGAAGAGACTGCATGAAAGACTATCCACTTTATTAATATGTGAGCAAATAAATACCACAAGAGGGGCCTCGCTGTGTACAAAATGAATTACTCCCTTTTAACTGGAAGAGGATTTTCACTTCTTTCAGGGAAAAAAATGAGAGCCATGAAAACAAACATAAAAACACTAGGATCGCCCCAGACCAGAAAACTGAAATACAGTCACAATTTTCTAACCCACACGTGCATGCACGTGCATACACACACACACACACACACACACACACACACAAAACAATATATAGGCTAACCAGTAGATACCAGCTTAGTGAAAGGATCTAATTTAAATAATGTGATGCAGCATTAGGTTATGTACACCTGGATCCTCATTGATCAGAGAATGATTATAATCAAAGTGGTGCAATTCTGAGCAATGCACTTTTTATAATGAGCTTACAAAAGGAGACATGTCCAGTCATTCTGGTAATTTAAATTACTGCCTAGTTGTTGATGGCCTTTACTGGAACAACAAGGGGGAAAAATGTAATTTTCAGGGCAGCATCACTTCTTGCTGAACCGAAGCCCAGGGTTCTCTTTCGGGATGACAATGAGGACATTATCTCAAATCATCTAGCTACACTTAAACTTATGTTGTCAGAACTAGACTGTGCAGGCTCGCTCTTCCTGAGTCTTGAAGGCTATTGCACACCCTGACATTGTCAGATTGCAAAGCAGTCTATGTTTTTAATAATAAGAGAGCTATTGTTTTCAAAAGCAGTAGGTAGAGTTGAAGAAAGAAAACCTTATTAACTAGTCAAGTTTCAAACACATGTGGTAGTACACATTGTAATTATTTTGCTTGTAGGGAAACAACTGAATAATATTCAAAGCTTTATAAATGGTATCTTCGCATGCAACTCACAATCTATAAATGGATACTGAAACTACAAGCAATTCTGGTCTCAGAGGGAAGATACCTGTGGATATTGGAAAACACATGGATTACCATTCAGGCTGGGATCAGGCAAGATGAGTTTGGCAGTCCAGCCTGTTCAGATACAACTACCCACTTTCCCCAGATTTATAACTAATTTTGCAAAGTTTATCAGTGTTCCACTGAACTTCTCCCTGTGTTTTACCCACGCTGAAACAGAATAAAATGTGGGTGGGTTTACAGAAGACCAGCCTTAACTATTGCCTAAAGCAAAGGGCAAAGAAAGAGAGGAAAGAAAAACAAGAAGAGGTAAACACACACACACACACACACACACGCACAACAAAACAAACTTTTGCTAAAGCCCTGCTTCAACTAAAGGACACAAAGAAATGAAAAAGCCCACATGAAAAGCCAAACAAGATAATAATTGTGCTTGTCTGGCTCTGATTATAGAGGGCAAGGCTTGCGGCAATGGCACTGAGTTACCATGGTGAGTGATTTATTGATATATATCAAGAATGAATAGATCAAAGCCTGTGAGATGACAGGTGATCAATCAAATGTCAAGTCAAAACTAGCAATCAAGTGGAAAGCTGATTTTTCAGTGGGTGGGTCTGGCAGGAGAAAATGAACTTTCATATTACACTTCCAAGAAACAAAACCCCAGCATATGATTAAAAAAGCAATTAACACAACCCAAAAGGTAAAAAAAAGGAAAGAAAAAGAAATTCCTTGGAAGATTTCTGGTACTGATCCATGAACCTGACCCTATTTTAATGGTGGTGGGGGGTTCGATGGGTAAATAAAGATTGAGATGGGCTAGTTCCTATCACAGAGATCAATTCACAATGTTTGTGACTCTCTCTGTGAAGAAAATCCTTAGCAGCTCAAATTTCTATGGTGACACCTCCAACCCTTTATTCAGAGAAGGGAGAGAGGTTTGATTTGATTTCAGACACCACATCCAAAGCTTTGTCCATTGCTTTGGGTGCTGTTTCCACCTTGGCGATTAAGGCTCAAGTTCACTGGCTGGCCCCAAAGCCAGCCTGCAGCCCGGGCTTAGTCATGCCTCACACTTCAGTGCCGAGCCCCAGCGTGAACAGACTGTCCCCAGAGGCCAGGAGCCAGCCGCTGGCACTGACCAAGCAGAGGGATGCAGGGGTGGAAGGACCGGCTCCCTACCTCGCACCCCAAATCCTCAATCCAATTTTGGCTCCAGAGGCAAGAAACGGACTGGGAGAAAAGTTAGGGGTGGGATGGAGGGTGAAGGAAAAAAGTTTAAGAGGGAAGGCTGGGTGGGAGAGCTCCCCCGACCACCCCAGCCTGCCAATGAGGGGACAGGAGAACTCTGGAAGGCGAGGGGATGGGGTCAGCAGGGGGGCGCCCAGAGTGACTCCCCGAAGGCTTCAGGGTGGCTCCCGGGCTCGGGGACCACCTAGCAGTCTCTTACGTGCTGCCTGCCAGGTGCCTCCTGTTTCCTCCTTGGTATCTCGCTTTACTGCGCTCCAGTCCCACTTCTGGCGCCCCAGCCCAGCCGCGCGCTGGGCCCGCGTCTCTCTCACCTCTCTGGGTCTCCTCCGCCTCTTGCTCAGTGGCTCCTAGGACGACACTTGGCCTCTGTCCCCCTGACAATTCCCCCAGTAACTCCTCCAGCACGGGCCGGAGACCCCCCCTTTCTGGGTGGCAGACATGGTGGCTTGTGCTGGCTGGTTTCAAGTGGAGGTTGGCGCTGCCCTGTTTGTTTTTGTTGTTTTCTTTTTTCCTATATCTCTCCTCTCTCTGTCTTTTTATTATTTTTGCTTTTGGATAATTATTATTTTTGTTTGTTTTTGCTTTTTTTGTGACTGGTGAGACACTTAATTATTAAACATCCAGGACCGGGTTCAGATGAAAGGGACGGGGGAGGGGTGGGGGGCTCACACGCGCCATGCGCAGTGAACAGGGGGAGAAGCCCGATCCCTGTGAGGCAGTCGGTTTCTGTTTCTTCTTCCTTCTTCTTCTTCCTCATTCCTCCTTCCTCCTTCCTTCTCCCTTCTCCTTCTCCCTTCTCCTTCTCCTTCTCCTTCTCTTCTCCTTCTCCTTCTTTCTCCGCTTTCCCTCCTCCTCCTCTACCGCCTCCTCATCCTCCTCCTGCTCTCCTGGAGAACTAAAACAGGGACGAGATCACTCACAGTAGGTTTGTGGCTGCTGTCAGATCCCCGGCCGTGAGTGATATGCGAGAGGAGAGGCGCGGGCTGGGGACAACAGAAACTGGAATCCATTCACCCACATGTGCACGCACACACAGGCACACTCACACCATGCACCTGCTTCCTCTCCCACACACACTCACGCCCCACATGCACACACACACACACACACACACACACACACACACAGGTACTCTCTCACACACAAAAGACAGGACGAGGCGATGCCAGCAAACATAGATCCCACTGAACAAGCTGAATATTAACAAACTCCTCCTCCTCCTCCTCTCCCAGAGACCTGATGACAGGGAGAAATTTACTCCCCAGCCTCAGCACCAGGCAGAGAAAGTCTATTAAAGGGACAGCATTCCACCAGGGAGAGGGGCTGGAGGCAGCGCACTCAAGACCATGGAGAGGGTGTGCCCGCCCAGCGCCTGGACACCCCTCTGGGAGGGAGGGGGTGAGGAAGGGAACGGGTAGAGGGAGGTGGTGGGTGGGGGTGGGGAGGGGGTACACATTGCAGGGGAGGAAAGAGAACAGGCTGGTGGTTAAACATGGAACCTGGGGAGAAGCACACAGGGCCAGAGGGCCTGACCAGGGGGCACCAGCTACAACATTAGGGGCGGGGAGAATCTTTTGCTTAGAGCGGGAGTATCCATGGATGACTTATCCATGGTTGACTTCCATTCTCTAACCCCTAACCTGACTTCCTAAAATGTCCTGCCAACCCCCTTAAGTTGAATGACTCTGACCCTCCCACCTTCTTGCTTTTCAATGGATGATCATTTAACAAAAAACAACCAAAAACCTCCCTTCCACTGCTTGAGAGACAAATCACATAGTGTCTTTTTGTTCCATTGAACAGTGTTTATTGAGCATTTACTACCTACCTATTGTGGAGACTCAACAGCCATAGAGAATGTCCTAGTCCTATTGGTGTTTATATTATACTGGGGGAGAGCAGACAAGGAGCCCCCTGATATCTAGTCTTTGCTTACATGCTACCTTTTCCCAGAGGTCCACCTTCTCTCTCTCTCTCTCTCTCTCTCTCTCTCTCTCTCTCTCTCTCTCCATACACACACACACGCACACACACACAAGCCTCATCCCATTTCCCCTTTTCTATTTTTGCCCATGGGCTTATCAGTATGGCACAAGTTATGTACAGTTTTCTCCTTGGCTAATTGTCTGAAGTCCTCTCCAGATATAAGCTGCATTGGAAAGACAGGTTTTTGCCTCTTTATTTCCATTATTTCCCTAATGATGGCAAAGCCCCAGGTGTTTTGTTAGGGAACCCCCCAATATTTGATGAAAAGTAAGCAAACACACATGTACCATAGTTTCAGAGCAATGAGCCCCGGGAAGATGTTCAAACTGGGTGCTGTGATAGGACCCAAAGGAGAAGGTGACTCCAGATTCACCACTCCAGCAGAGACAAACTGAAACCAGTGTGTGACCACTGAGTGCCTCGGCAGACCAGGCACCTCTCAAGGGGTTGTGGACCTATCAGTGAGCAAGGTGAGCCTGGACCTACCCTCAGGGAACTCTCCTTAAAATGGGAGGTGCAAACAAGTAAGAGGTAAGGATGCAGGTGGTGGAGGTATTCTTAGAACTGGCAAGGAACCTGGGCTGTAGGAAGGAAGGGTTGTGAACAGGCAGGCTGGGCATGTCAAGCGAAAGCCGAGTTCTAAACATGCAGAAATTAGGCAGAAAGGGAGCTTATACAGATTCCCTTGTCTTAAAAAGGTAGGCATTTGTCCAAATGCTTTTGCTTCCTGCATTAAAATCTCTACCTCCAGGCCCTGTTGAGATGCATGTCCCTGGTCCTGACCCTGGAACAAGGTTTTCTGACCATGGTGGTATTAACCTTTTGAGCTGGATCATCCTTTGTTGGAAGAGGCTGTCCTGTGCAAAGAAGAATGTTTAGCAGTATCCTTGGCCACTACCCACAAGAGGACAAATCCTTCTACCCTATTGGCCACCAAAAAAAAAAAAAAAAAAAAAAACTTCAGATGGTTTAATGTCCCATGGGAGCAAAATTGCCCCTAAATGAGCACTGCTCTCTGAGGGCTTCAAAATCAGAAACTTCTGAATGAGAGCTTAGGAATCTACATTTTGAATGATCCACCCCAGCCCCACAAGTGACTCCCCTGTTTGCTTCAGTGTGAAAATTTCTGCCAAAAGAAGCCACTTTTTTTTTTTTGAATCAGGCAAACACAATATTGCTAACTATAGAACCAAATCATGCTCCCATATTAATATAATTTAGGATCTCAAGGGGTGACATTGTCTTCGTGGCTATTGTGATGGAATTTCACCCATATCCCTTTCTTTTTCCTCCTCCTTGTACTCACCTAAAGTGAGGCCTGACCATGGCACCTGGGATGCCTCCCCCTACAGCTCAACCACCTGTCCCCCTTGCTCTGACATGAGCAATTATCAAGCTTGATTAATTCCACCTGTGTCCTCCTTAACACTTCCCCTGGATTATAGGAAATTTGGCTTTCCTATCCTACTGGTTAGCTATACTTATTGTTGTCACTGTTTGTGAGGTCTGTCTCATCATTTTTAACAATCCCACGCACTGTCCACCACACCAGTGTAGTCCAAGTTGTTATGTCCCTGGCCCTAAATCACCCAAATGGCCTCCTCCCATGACCAAGCCCACCCATTCCCAGCCCAGGCAGAGTAAACCCTATTTCATCATTGGCAACATCAGCAAAAGCATATCATTTGAGTCACCCAGGACAATTTTACAGAGCACAGTTCCTGTCAAGTAAAATCCCATAGTCTTACAGATGAGGAACCAGTTTTAGAATCAGGAGATTTGGTGGACTTCAGGCCTGAACAGAGAGCTGAGACTGAAGGAAGCTCATGGGAACGTGTCCTCTTCTGTGCAATCCCCAGACCCATTGGTTTGCTGTTCAACTGTGTGATAGGTATTCCAGGCTTTTCCCCAAGCTCCAGTAGAGTTGAATATAGAAGACAGGATCCTCTCCTCCTAAAAGCTTCTCCTATAACAATCTAGAACACTGAGGCCAAGAAAAGAGGGAAGAAAATTGGGCATCAGAGTCAAATCTTGGGAGGAATCTGGAGGGAGAGACAGGATGACGTAACCTGGACTGCATAATTTCTCCCACATTCTCTCCAGCATCCTTCTTAGAAGGTCACCAGCACTCCTTCTTGGTACTCAGTGTCTGAGTAGGTAAAGGGAGGCAATACTTACCTCTCACTGGCTATCAGCTTATTTCTGGAGTATTCTTTCATTTTGTTTGTAGTTTTTCCAATTGCTACAACTACAGAGTCTTTAGCAGTTAGGTGTCAAGAAAGAAAATTTTGACCACACCAGTGGAATATGTAACACAATGGTTAGATGTTCTGGAGTGGTGTAGACACGACATTAAATAACATTGATTCACACACTGAGAAAATTATTCCCTTCCTGACACCTTCTAATTTGAGACAGTTTCCATTTAGTGTGGGTGTTTTTTTTGTCCCCCCCCCTCCACCTAACATTTAATAACTTCTATTCTTCCACCCATACTGCAGATCTCAGGCTCAGAAGGTTGGGATATGGCAAGTGTCTCTCATCAGACTTTTGCAAAATGGTTTTCCCTGAACTCACTTTGGCATTACCTTCTATTTTAGTGAAAGATACCGCTCTTCACTTTTGGTAGTGATCACAAGTTTAAGCCAGTTTAGTAGAGTCTGAAAAATAAATGTATTTAAGGAATAAGAAGGTGCAGTCAAGGTAGATGTGGAGAAGGCAGGTAGGGAGAAAGGTGGGTCCAGGCATGTGTGGAACTGGCATAGCACTGTGCTGGAGTGCAGGCCCTGGCACTTAAGGAAACTTCTTCTGAGAGCTGGTGTCTCAGTAATGCTGTGTCAAAGCTTCAGGGAACCCAGCTTCCTGAACTTTGGGGTGTATAAAGGCATGAACTGATTGGCAGGATTCAACCTGTCTCCCCAACAACCCAGCCCCTTATGGGCTGAGCATCAGAATAACCCAGGAATTTTTATGTGTTTCATTCTTTACCATGGAAAAGCTCAGACTCCACCCCAAACTTACTAAATTAGATCCCAGGATGGGGCTTAAAGATCTGAAAATGTTAAAGTTCCCAGGCCATTTTGATAAGGTGAGGCATGGGAAGCTTTCCTGTACAAAAGTGGAATTTTAGAACAAGAGGATCAGGTTTGGAGAGGATTTTTTTTTTTTTTTTTTTTTTTTTCATACAGGGAACAGGAAAGAGCATTAGGACTTGGATTTTCTCACAGAGCTGGGTAGAAAGCTGTCCTCAGTGCCCTTTTGGAAACCTGTGAGCCTCACCTAGCCCATGTTGTATTTCCCTGGTTTCTGTGTCTGTGTTTGTGGGCCCATCATATCAGGGCCCACCCTGGCCAATGCAACGAGAACATCTACTACTTGGACAGGTTGGCACCAGGGTGAGGTAGAGGGGCTCGGAGCCTCCTGAGCACAGGGGAGCCACTCCTCTACCCTGTCCAGCTGCCCTGGTTCCGGGCCATTGCTCTCACTATGAACCTCCTGGATGGGCTTATCCTCTTCACTCTAAACTCAGTTTCCCTCCTTTGCCATATCCATCCATCCTGCTGAGTCTTTTTCATGTATTTGAGATCAAGATTTGTTAGCAAGTAGTTTACTTGGGAGACAATACTAGAAAATTCCAGCTGGGGAATAGGAAGTAAGTGGGAACTAGAAGTCTGGATGTGCCAGCTAGCGATTGTCACCATGAGCAGCTGGACATGTCCCGCTGGGGCGTGCTGGGGGTCCATGCAGATCACACTCTTTCAAGATGCCCTCCTACAGGGGGAAAGAGTGGGGTATTATCCTCCCACTCCTGCTAGCCATGGCAGGAGCCTGCTCCTGGCCATTGTTGGAGGCAAGGAGCCATGGTGCTGGCGGCTGGGGGTCAGCTGGGGTGTGAGCAATGGTACAGTGTTGGGCAATGACTTCCAGATCTGAATCCCCCAGACCGTGACCTTCAGCAGGGCAAGGACAGAGACTGTGCAGATTGCAGTGTCCACTTCTCAGTGTCATACTGGGCACACAGCAGACCTTAAAAAATACCCATGGAAGGCAGCATGCCCGGCCTGGCTGCAGGCCTCTCTCTGCTGTGCTCTCTCTTGTAGTCCTGTCTGTTCTAATGTTTTTAGCTCTTGCTTCTAAGTCTTTTTTTATTCTCTGAATTTTGTCCTCTCTCTCACTACTTGTGTGGTCACTTGGAGTAGGGGCCTTTCCCTTCCTCCCAGTTGGCTTTCTAGTGGAGATGGGGAGTAGAGTTCTCATTATTACCATACCTCAAGTTTTTAAACAAAATAAGACATGGTGCTTTGATGCTTATGAGTGTCCTAAGCACAAGGGGAGGCAACTACAGAGTACCTACAGTTCTGCCTGAGGTTCAGTCTAATCCATCTGGAGGGAAAAGTTCACTTTTGCTCAGTTGCAAGGATACCTATGTATGGAAACTGATTCAGGAAGCTGGAATCCCTTTGCAGAACATGCAGGCTCCAGAGCAAAGCTCAAGCCATGGGAGACAGAGCTCCCACTGGTGTCCTAATGTCCCCATGGACACTGCAATGACTTTCTCCACCAATGTTCATTGAGAGATTGCTCCAGGCCAGGCCAGGGTGGCCCACTAAGCATGTGGCAGAGAATTAAGCACCTGCTTGACTTTTAGGGAACTGAACAATTAGGGGAAACACAGGCAAATGATAGTGAAGATAATACTAGCAGGTGACATGTATGAAGCTCTTGGTGCAAAGTACTGTTATAAGCACTTTGACATACAGCGTATTCATCCCTAAACACTTTGATGAGGAACAGTGCTTTTATTGTCCCCATTTGATGTATGAGGAGACTGAGGCCCAGAAAGGTTTGATAACTTAGCCAAGGTTATGAAGATAGCACAGTTGGAAGTGGGGCTGCAAACCCTCCTGGTGTGGCTCTAGCTTTGTGCTCTTAAACCCCACATCCGGCAGCCTCCTGGTAATGAGGTGACCCCTGTGACTTCTATGTCACCAAATGCCTAGTGATTCACTGCTTGACTTTTCCCTGTCTGCACTCTGAGCCTGAGTCTCGTAGACCCCACATGCCTGTGTCTCCCAGAGAGTTTAAACAGAGTTCTGGGCCCCTTCTGGTCTCTTTGCCAGTCTGGGTGGAGTCTGAGAATGTGTGTTTGTAACAGGGTTCCAGGTGACACTGAAACTGCCATCCACAGACTACAATTTGAGTTTCTGGGGTCTCAACACAGGTGAATTTTCCCTCCCCCAGGGGACACTTGACAATGTTTGGAGACCTTTATTAGTTATCACAACTCAGGGGTGCTGCTGGCATCTAGTGAGTAGAGGCCAGGGATGCTGCCAAGTGTCTACACTACAAGGAGAAGACCCCGACAGACTAGGAAGGACCTGGCCCTGAATGCCAAGGGTGCGGAGGCGAGGAGGTCGGTGTGGACACAAGTGTGACAACTTGGACATGCGCAGGTATCACCTGGAGCTTGTTTAAAGCAAGGCTCTGATGGTGTAAAACCAAAGCACATCAAAGTGGCAGAATTTCTCACAAGCTCTGACCAGGGATGCTGGGGCAGCTGGTCAAGGGATCCCCCTTTGAGTAACAAAGTGACGTGGAGGACTTGAACGAAGGCTTAGGACACCATGAACTTCTCAGAAATGCACCCTGGACATCTCCTGTATGAGTTCAGAGAAAAGTAAGCCTGAGTTTGAATAATCCTCTTTCCACTCACCCTGTTGCAACTTTGCCCTTAAAGCAGAGTTGAGACAGCAGAGTCTGGGGGACAAATCTCCATCCCTCTTCTAGCAGCAGGCAGGGGTCTGCTGAAAACGAGCAGGGACAGAGCTGATGAGAACCACTTGCTTCAGTCCCCAGTATCCAGTCGTCTATTGTTGCCTGGAATCATGGCTTCTTTCCAAGAGCTGGAGTTGGTGATGGGGTTTGTTTCTGTCTGACTTTCAGTTCTGCAAATGGGAGATGAGTAAGTGGCTGCTTTGAGCATGGTTGCTGTCTTGGGAAAGGGATATGGGAGGAACAGACGCTGCATCCAGCCCTCCAGAGACCGCACCCCAGCCCCTGTGATAAATGGCAGCATTAACAAGGTTTGTTTGAGAGGGAACCTACAGATTTATGACTTCCTGTGTCTGCCAGCAGATGTCATTATGGCTGACAGAACAGAAGGCCTTTCAAGAGCAAGTTGGGGAGAAGCTAAGAGGGGAAAATGAAATAAAATGTAAGGCAGAAGACAAAACTACCATTGGCCTCTTGGGGCTATTGTCCATGATGACATTTTAGAAATGGGGGATGTTCTCCAACACACCCAATGTCTTGTAATGTCTCTGAGGTCCTGCTTCTCAGATTTAGGCAGAAATTCTCAAACAACAGGTAAAGTTACTGGCTTCTCTCAAGTGAGAAAATCTCCAGGGTTTTGTTCCTGGCGTACTTGTACCCTTGAACATTTTATTGGATAAAATGAACAGTTTGCACTGAATAAACATGTATTTTATACATTTTACCCTGAAACATCATGTTGAAGGATTTTTAAATATATTCATTTTACAAATTCAACAGCTTGGTCTGAAATTCCTTTGATATACATATGATTTTGCCCATTTTTGAAAATTATTTTATAGGATGTCACTGATGTTTTATGTGCCAGAAATTTTTTTGTGGTATGGAAAAAATGGAACAAATTTGGCATTCAGCATGGGCCAAGCAATAACATCCATAACAAATATAATAGCTGTTATGTAGGCTATTATGCAAAAATAATATTGTAATAAAACACCTCAAGATAATACAATTTGTCCTTAATTATTAATAGTAATACCAATGCTACACAATCCAAAAGTGACATAATAGTTGTCCTGTGGATTTTAGTCCTATTATAGAATCCATATTATTATAGAATCCTCATGACTAGTGTTGCTCTTCATGAGCTTCACTGGGAGCAAGCAAAGAGGTAAGGCAGAGCACTAATGGTAACCAAGATGCAAGTTTTCAACAGGCTGCATTAGAAACAAACCATGCCCAGTAACTGAGAGAGTTCAGAAGGCAGCTTATCAAGCCACATTAAAAGCATTATCTTTGTCCCACTTCTCTGGGAGGAATATGTTACCAATAATGCAACTGCAATGACACTACTCTCAGGAATATGCAGGGTTCCAGCTACCTGGGATTTGACCCTTCAGATCTGAGATGCAGTCTTGCACCCCAGACTAATCAGGTGGCCCCTAAGTTCCATGGTCTCTTGATAAGGATCACCATATCCTGAGTACACAGCTGCAGGTGTGAGGACATGAAGAGGGACCTGTGTAGCCTGCACTGCCTTAGTGCTCCTTGCCAACACAAGACCAGAAGGCAAAGTCTATGGGCTGTGTTTCCAGGGTCTCTCAATTTCACACTGCCATTGATTGTTCTTGGCTTCACACTGTTCCTTTAATCAATGAATTTGCCTAATTTGGATTTCAGTAGGGAAGCTGTGGTCATAATATATCACTTTAAATTTTTATTTTGTCTACATTGGTCCAGCTGTCAGAAAAATTATAATTTTAAAAGAATGTATGTACTTGTGATTTTTCTATTACGAGTTTGGCACACTACAGCTTTGTCTTGGATGCTATTCTTAGAGAGGGAATAGTACAGCCCTCAGAGCTTGGTGCCTCAGTGTTCGGACCCGGTGATTCTGTGCTTCAGAGTGTGAATGTCAGTACTGGGACAACTGGGTACAGAACCATGTTGAGGATATTGGTAGAAAGATGTATTAGAGGCAAGGGACTAACACTCAGGTAGGTTTTTTTGATATAGTTTTTCGTGGCACTTGTTTGTTAAGAGAGTGATTCTGTTGCCAGTGGAATCAAACCCCTCTGGAACCCAGGATTCATCACCTGTTTTCTGTGATTTCTTCTTTCTCCTGTTTTGGAGAATTAAGCAACAATCTCAGCAAATCAGTTTTGATGCATTTTCAAAGAGTGGTCAAAAATGAGAAATTATCACTAGCTGACCTTGTTAGCTTAAAGGCTTTTTACAGTGACTTGGAAACTGACTGAACTTCTGTTCATTTCATGGTTCTATCAGGTCTGCCAAAGCTCATACAGCTCTTTTCCTTCCTGAAGAAACTTACTGGGTAGGGAATATTATCACATAATGTCCTAAAGTCATAAGATGAATAACTGCAGGAGCAGAAGAGGGGAGAATTTTCCATGACTTTGATTTTTACCAGCTTAAAAACCAGAAATGATTTCCTTTTTTTTCAAATTCACTGGTGTCTTAGGGCTTACCGAACTCAGCAACCATTCACAGTTGCAGGTCTTCCTTGTAGTGACCCTCCTCATTCGTTGTTTCCTAGTAAATATTTCAAGGAACACAGAAGCATTCAGCAATGCCCTATCCTGGGAGACTTCCAACAGTGGGGATTGTGCATATGAGTATTGATATTCAAGTCTTTCCAAGCCAGTGGTCTATCATCAGACTCTCACCTATGTGGGAAGGTAATGAGAAGCCAATTAGTTCTGTGTGCACAAGGAAGACGATTGTAAGTCTTTGAGATGGTTTGATACTTTTTGACATTTCTTAATAGAAGAGAAGGATATCAGCTTCTGTATTCATTCAAAAGTGGGCACAGATCACTCAGTGAACCTGCATTAGATTAATGACTATCCCCTGAAGAGAGTGGTTACCTAGGCCTTTTCCATTTTTCAGAACTGAATTGTCAGTTCTTCTCTCTGCTCCAGTAACCTTAGCTATTGAATAAATATTGACTTATGAGTTGGTTCTTTGTTCTTCTACTGGAGCCTTCTTTCCAAATTTTAGTTTGAATAATAGAAAAAAAATTGTCTTCAACAACATACACAAAAAGAAGTGACCTGCTGTGACCTTGAAATAAGGAATGCAGACATTCCCTAAAGAAGTAGAGAGAGAGAATTCCACTCCCATGGTTATGACCATGGTATTAAACAAAGTTTTGGCAATTTCACACCATTATTTCTTTTTGATAAAAATTGCATTCATTAATTTTATAACCAAAATATTTTTATGTACGTGAGGCATTTAAAAATGGAAATAGAAATGCCAGTTCCTTGCTATTTAATGGGGTCCCTGGAACTTTGCCTGCTGTCACACAAACTTTTCCAAAAAATCTCTGAAATTACAGTAGTGTCACTGCTATGGGTCTATGGAGACAAAGAAATGAGACTTCTGATGACTACATCTTGGAAGTGAAATACCATGGCTCTTGCTGATTTATTTTTCTTTGAAACTAGATGGTGATGTGGATTCATTTAGATGGGGAAGTTACAGGTTTTGGACAATAGAATTCTCTGGTGCCAGTGATTCCTTGTAGTGTACCCACATCATACAATGAGAAGAAATATTGAAATTATTCTAAATTGCACAGGATGAATTGGAAGGTCTATGGCACAGGGAGTCTATCTCTGAAAATCAGTCATGACAAACTTCTAGTGTGGCAGAGTGGAAACAAGGAAAAGTTAGAAGATGATTCCCCCTCTTTTACTTTTGGACTCACATTATGGTAGAGCTGTATGTCATCCCTTGTCCCTCTCCTTTCTGTGTTGTGTTTTCTGTATGTTGGTGGATTACACATACATGACTCAAACATTAGGGTTCCCAATGAGTATGTATATAAATGGCCTTATACACCTGATGACAACTTCAAAAGCATATACTAGAATAATTCCAGGGGAATAAATGGCAAAAGTATTCAGGCCTTGTAAGATATACTGACTTCTTCAGGACCACCCACATGACCAGAAGGAGGAAATGAGTCTGATTCCAACTGTCTCTCCAAACCAGGTGAGTTGGCTACACCTGGAACAGTCTGGAGACCAGATTCAGAGTTTGCTGGTGTAACCATGTACACTCATGTAAATGTCAAGGGAAGGTGGGAGGAAACTGCATCTCAGTGGGACATTAGAACCATCTTCTGTGAGAAAGGGCTTTGGGGGTGGATTCCCCAAGGAAGTGAGGTCACTTCCTTGGCAGTAGAACACACAGAACTTGGAACCCTGGTAACTAGGCACCAACATTCCAGATAAACTCCCATTCTGCTCACTTCTGTTCAGACCGTAAGTACAGAGCCATGAGTTCTTGTTGTCCACTCATCTTTGGATGTTTATTTCTCAGGAAATTCCCTAATAGGGGTCTTTCCCAAGATTAGAATCACTGTATCAATGTTGGGACCAACAACTCTGGCGATATTTCCCAAGAAGACCACAGGTGAAACAGGAGAGGCCATTGGAAGTGAGTAGAGTCTAGTCCTCCACTCAGATTCCCTTTTAGATAGCATCAGACCTCAGAAAAATTTTTGTGTGTTTAGATTTGTGTCTTATATTTGTGACTCATTGAATTTGATGTTGATCAAACTATGATACTATCCTTTAAAAGAGTGCCACCATTATTCCCTCCACACCACTACATATTTGAATGACTACAAATTAATACTTCACAAGCCTTAGTAACTATCTTTAGTAAGTAACTTACTTTAGTAAGTATCTAAACACCTTAGAGAGCCTTTCCACTTAGCTCAGAGAGTCTGCAATACACACCTCAGAGACAACTTTTGACTCACCACAGACCTTTCCTGTACACTGCAATTAACCCTTTTATTCACTTAAGTGAACACTTATGCTCTCATCAATAGGCCTTCCTACAAACCTCATAAAACCCTACTACACCCTTCAGAGGTCCCTGCCTACATATCAGAGAGCCTACCTTACATAAAAATGAGAACCCATTTCCATAAGTGGTGGCCTGGACGGGGATCACATGAGGATCTGACTGGGAATTGGTGAGCACTCAAGTAAATAAAAGACAGTTTTGCTAGTGTAATTAACGAGAAGGTTTCCCTATTTGAGGAAACGGTTGCCTTAAGGTTTTAACAAAAGGGTCCCCTAGAGAGGGAGCATAATGGAAGATTCTCCTAGAGAGAGAATATATTGAAAGGCTGTCCCAAGAGACAGCGAAGGACTTCCCATAACAAATACGTGTAAATTGCTATTTGTGATACCTTTCCTTGTTTGGTTTCTGTTTGTTGTTGTTGTAGCAATGTGTACATTAGTTCGTGTCTGTCTGACTTTCAAAAAACCAAAATTTCAAAAACAGTTAAGAGAAGGGGAAAAGATATTAGAAACTGTGGAAAAAGAACAATCAAGTCAAGCTTCTGAAAGAGAAAGTAGATGTTCAGACTCTGAGGAACAAGAGCAATCTGAGACAGAGCCGGAAGAGACAATACCGCAGTGGCATTTAACCCCTACCACGCCATGCCCTCTGGTGTATAATCCAGATCATCACTCTTTTTAAAGTTGTAAGGGCACATGTACTTGCTGTACAGGGAAGGCCCCCAGGCAGTGAGCTGATGTATAATCTCAATCAGTGTTCCCAATATTCCCAGTATTTGAAGATCAAAACAATCAGAGATATCATCAAATATTAGATATACAATAGTAAAACAATTAAAAGAGGCAGTTATGTACTATGGAGTACAAGCTGCATTTACCATTTCTTTATTAGAGAATGTTGCAAGTCAAAATCTTACTCTGACTGATTGGGGTAATTTAACAAAGGCATGTTTATCTGGGGGACTATATCTCATGTGGAAGGTGGCTAACCAGGAGTTATGCTCTGATACTGCCTGATGTAATGCAGTTGTGGGCAATTTTCAATGGAATCTAAACATGCTAATAGGCCAAGGACCATATGAAGGGCAAGGTAACCAGATCAATTTCCACCCTGGTGTGTATCAACATATTAGTGCTACTGCCACTAAAGCTTGGAGAATGCTTTCAGGTGCTGGCGATCTTCAAGGACAGTTATTCTAAAGTTATTCAAGGTCATAATGAGCCCTATGCTGATTTTGTAGAGAGATTGATTCAAACAGCAGGACGTATATTTGGAGATGCGGACCACGCGATGCCCTTAGTCAAGCAGCTTGCCTATGAACAGGCAAATAGATGGTGTAAAGAGGCAATAAGACCTTGGAAAAGCAAAGACCTAGGAGCCTACTTAAAGGCTTGTAGGGATATTAATGAGACTTTTATTCAAGGTTAGGTGATGGCTGCAGCACTTGAATAGGGTCTTAGAGGTAATACCAGTTCCCACCCAGGCCAACAGTGTTATCAATATAAACAATTTGGACACATAATAAAGGACTGCCCCCAAGGTTCTGTGCCAAAACTATGTCCCTGATATAAAAAGGGGAAGCACTGGGCAAGTGGCTGTAAATCAACTAGAGACAAAGATGGTAACCCTTTACCTCCAAAAAATGGGAATCAGGGCCCCTTGCCTCAGGGCCCACAAATATATGGGACTATCCACTCTGTGCCTCAAACCCATTACCCCTTGACTCCCCAATTAGACAAACAAGAGGAAGTGCAGGATTGGACCTCTGTGCCTCCGCCAGAACAGTATTAACACCAGAGATGGGAGTAGAGCCAATACCTACTTTGGCTGTTGGCCCATTACATAAAGGAACAGTGGGACTAGTTCTGGGGAAGAGTTCTTCTGCCTTAAAAGGATTAAATATTGTACCTGGAGTTATAGACCCTAATTTTAAAGAAGAAATAAAAATCCTTGCTCTTCACCAAGAGGTGTAGCAATAATAGCTCAGGGTGATCGCATAGCACAATTGTTGGTCTTACCCAGTTGGTATGATCAACATCCATTAAAAATATTATTAGGGGAAATAAAGGATTAGGTTCTACTGGTCAAAATATGGTCATGTTAACATGGGGTTTAAAAGATAGGCCTATGATAAAGTTAGTGATAGAAGGCAAAAGTTTTGAGGGCTTATTAGATACTGGAGCTGACAAAAGTTTTATCAAAATTACAGAATGGCCAAAAGCCTGGCCACTTCAACAGGCAGATCAGACTTTAAGAAGATTGGGTATAGCTCCAATCCTAACAAGAGTGCAACCATATTAAAATGGAAGGATAAAGAAGGTCATAGTGGTTCCGTCCAACCTTATGTCCTTGAACAACTCCCGGTAAATTTATGGATGAGAGATATGGATCAGATTGATTAACATCTCACATCCAAGATCCCATATGGTAATCCAAAAGCTAATCAAATGATGTTAGCCCAAGGACACATATGTGGAAAAGGTTTTGGGAAAAATAGTCAAGGACCTACTTCACCCATTTTAGTTACTCCAAAACAAGATAGAAAGGGATTGGAATTTCATTAGGGGCCACTGAAGCAATTAAAATAACATGGAAATCTGATAAACCTGTCTGGATCCCTCACTGGCCCCTCTCAAAAGGCAAATTAGAAGCAGCCCAACAATTGGTTAATGAACAACTAGAGCCGAACACGTGAAATCATCCACCTCTCCTTTCAACACACCAATAATTATAATAAAAAAGAAATCAGCAAAATGGAGGCTCTTACATGACCTAAGAGCAGTAAATTATATAATGGAGCCCATAAGACCTATTCAATTAGGATTACCTACTTTATCGACTATTCCAGTTAATTGGCTCTCCATTGTAATTGACATAAAAAATTGTTTCTTTTCCATTCCGTTACATCCTTCAGACACCAAAAGGTTCGCATTTACTGTGCCCTCACTTAATAGTAGCTCTCCTAATAAAAGATATGAATAGATAGTCCTCCCACAAGGCATGGCCAATAGCCCTACCAAGTGTCAAATATATCAATAGGCAAGTCTATTGAACCCATACGCCTAGCAAACCCAGAACTTTTAATCTATCATTATATGGATGATATTTTGCTAGCTCATAAGGAAAAACCTGTCTTAGAGCAATGTTATAATTCCTTACTAAAGTCACTGGAAAGATGGGGCTTACATATTGCCATTAGTAAAGTACAAATCACAGACACCAAAAACTTCCTGGGATCTATCATAAATCAAACTATGGTTAAACCTGCAAAAATTAACATTCAGGTGGATGAGCTCAGAACTTTAAATGATTTTCAAAATCTTTTGGGTGATACTAATTGGATTAGACCTTACCTTCATTTACCCACCTCAAGTTTGGGGCCCCTGTTTGATATTCTTGAAGGTGATTCTGACCCTCTTTCTAAGTGAGTGCTTATCCCTAAGGCTCCAACAGCTCTCAAACTTGTTGAAACAGCTATGGAAAAGGCTCCTCTTGATCGTATTGACCTAACTAAGCTTTTATCATTCATTGTCTTGGCCACAAATAAGTTACCCACAGGAGTGTTTTGGCACAAGGTTCCTGTTCTATGGATTCACTGAATTATGCCCCTAACAAAGACTTAGCCTTGTTTACTGAATCTGTGTCAGAATTAATCCTTAAGCCATTAAAAGTATCTCTTTCCACCTTTAGATCACATCCCTCAACTATCACTACTCCATATACTATTGATCAGCTACAATATCTTATTAATAATTCAAATTCATGGGCTATAGTCTTTACTAGTACTTCTGCTGTGTTTGACAATCATTTACCTTCTGATCCTCTTCTCCAATATTGGAGTCAACATCCTATAAATTTCCTAAAGTCACCCGAAAGAACCTATTACAGGAGCTACCCTTATATTTACTGATGGATCAAAAATGGTAGGGTGCTATTACTATAGATAATGTTAAAGAAACATTGTTGTTCAATACTCTATCTGCACAGCAAATGGAACTTTTAGTAGCTATAGAAGTATTGAAAACCCACCATGAGCCTTTTAACCTATTCTCTGATAGCAAGTATGTTGTTAATGCTGTTCAAAATTCAGAATTAACTGGTCTGATTTCCCTCACCTCCACTATTACTAAATATTTGCAAAGTTTACAAAAACTTATTTGGGACAGAAAAAAATCCTTTTTTTTATTGCCCATGTTCGGGCTCATACTGGCATTGCAGGTCCTTTAAATTTACACAATGATTTAACAGACATGGCCACCAGAGACCCACACATCTTTAATACGCTTAAAAATGCAAAAACTTTTCATTTCAAATTTCACATAAATGCTTCCACTCTACACACACGCTATAAAATTACTAAGATAACAGCTCGGGACATAGTCAAGTCTTGTGCTAAATGTGCTACACTTATTCCTAATCCCTCATTAGGAGTAAATCCAAAAGGGCTTCAGCCCAATCATATTTGGCAAATGGATGTAACTCATTATTCAGAATTTGGAAAACTACAATTCATTCATGTGTCTATTGATACTTTTTCAGGATTTATTATGGCCTCTGTTCTTCCTGGAGAAAAAAACCAAAGATGTAATAACACACTGTTTACACTCTCTCCATCCTAGGAGTTCCCAAATAAATTAAAACAGATAATGGTCCTGGACTTACGTCCCAGGCCTTTAAACAATTTTGTTCTACCTTTGGTATTCAACATGTCACAGGAATTCCCTATAATCCTACTGGACAAAGCATTGTTGAGCGTGCCCATTTAATGCTTAAAACATGCTTTATGAACAAAAAGGGGAAAGGGGCATCATACACGTCCCCAAAAGACAAATTGTTGTCTTGTTCATTTTAATTTTTTTAAATCTTGATTCTGAGGGCTGATCGGCTGCTTACCGTCATTCAGAGCCTAATAAAAAGCATCTATCTCAAGTGCTCTGGAAGGACATTCTATCAGGACAATGGAAAGTCACAGATCTGGTATTAATCTGGCCCCGAGGGTCTGTTTGTGTTTTCCCACAGGATACACAATCGCCAATTTGGGTGCCGGAGGGATTGGTCAAGGCCTCAACAGAGACCCAAAAACAGGAAGAAGATGAGGAGGCTTCTCCTGCTGATGGTGCTGACAAATTCTCCCCAAGTTAGTGGAGGAGACTCGGGTAAACTATGGGGGATAGTGAAGATTTGGCCAATATTGTACCCCTTACCAATTCCTCTAATCTATATCCTCCTATTTTTACAACATTTGGTCACATTTCTGCAGTCCACTGTTCCATGGGGAAAAGAATGGTTTTGGTTTTTGTCCGCGGGAGGTCTTTTGTGTGTTGTATCTGTCCTGTGCATATACAAAATGCACATACATCCACACAGAAAAACAACCATTATTCGCCAAGCTCTGGTCGCAATTGATGTTGGCCCATCTCCCCAAGTCTTGTTAAATATGCTGGACTGGTAGCCAATAACCGGTAAGATTCATGGGGAGCTCATACCAACCTAATACAGGAAATGAGGGCTAGAGCCTCATTGTCCAATGACAGGTAATGATGTTGCTCTGCTGTGGACAACCTAAGACAGGCACGGTCCCTTTTATAAAGAGAAAGGGGGAATTGTGGCAGGCAAGACCCGGGGCCCAGGGTTACACCACGTGCATCTAAAGATGGCAACTGACAGAGAGCAAATGGCATCCTGATTATGCCTGGAGAAAGGCAGAAAGTGTTTGCAATTGGCTGTATGATAATCACTTCAGCCACCTAGCACGTGGACAGATATACTTTACTGTATGCTTGAGCGAGTGATCACTTGACCTTTAACAGGATTGGACGAACATATCTGATTACAATTGCTTATGCATGAGACTGCTTATATATTGAGGGTGTTATCTGAATAAAGCCGAAGGTGCTTCATGAACTTCGGAAGAGTACATGTCTTTTGTCCCACTGGTCAGGCCAATAAAGCAAAAAGTGGCGCAAGCCGCTTGAAGCAACCCAGGCTAAGAAAAGACAGTTTTCCATAAGAGAACCTGTTTTAACACCTCAGAGAACATTCACTACACACTGAAATCTCATTCCCCTACACATCTAAGTAATTCCAACCTACTCACATCAAGAGCCCTTCATAGACACCTCAAAGTGCCATCCATAGACAGCTTAGGAATGCTTCCTCCACATTTTATTGAGCAACACTTAACAACTCAGATAGTCTTCCACATACATCCCATCAAACACTCCCTATAAACACCAGAGAGATGTTACTTCACACTTCAGAATGCCCATGCTACACACCTCAGCCAATGCTACAAACACAATATAGATAGACCTCACTTCTATCCAAATCTATCACTACTCATCTCTGGGTACTGCATATGCACACCTAAGTGAGCCCCCTTCATTTTCCATTGAAAGCCCTCACAAGCACTTCAGAGGTTTCTTATTGTCCTCATAAAACCCTCCCATCAAAGCACAGTGTTTTCTCCCTACACATATCAGAGTGATCTCACTATTAACTTCAGGGTGTCCTCCATCCACAACTGTGTTAACATCTCTACTCAGACATAAGGACCACTTACACCCCCATAGATCCATTGGCATATCTAATAGAAAATTCCCTACACATCTGTAAGAGCCCTCATGCACTCATCAGAATGCCATCCTTATGCATTCAAATGAGCCCTCACAATACACCTCAGAGAACCCACACTACAAATCTCAGAGTGTCTTTCATACATATCTCAGCTAGCCTGACCTGCATGTGACATAGTCCCCCCTTCACACTTGATAAGGTCCTCCATTCAACATCAGTGTTTTCTCCCTACTTCTCTTACAGAGCTCTCACTATTCAGCTAAAGAGGACCCCCAGAAACAACTCACTGAGTCCCCTCTATTTATCTTGGTACATATTATTTATCCAGCTGAGTGACCCCTCCCAATTCATCTCAGAAGAACCACACACAAACATCCTAGAGGCCTCTGACACATATCAAGGATATCTTCTAAAGACCTTAAAAAATTCCTCTAAACAGATGAGAGACTGCAAGCTACCAACCTCAGAGAATCCTCTCTACACACCTCAAAGTAACCTTCATTCACATCAAAGAAAGCCCTTCCTACTAACCTTAAGAGCAACTCTACACACCTCAGAGAGGCTTCCCTACCTACCTCAGCAAGTACAAAATAGATTCCTTTAAAAGCCCTCTTTACTAACAACACTTCATTTCAAGTACTTTCTAAATCCCTCAGAAAGCCCATCTGCTCACCTCAGAAAGCCTTCAATACATGACTCAGGGAGCCCTTTCAATTCACAGCAGAGGCCTTCCCTATGCATTGAAAATACTGACTCCCACCCAGAACCCAACCCTAACTTTAATCCTAACGCTAAGCCCACCATATATACCACAGAAAGTCCTTGCTGACATTGACAGTGACCATGACCCTGACCTTGACACACTACTAGTACTAATGCTAGCCTTAATCTTAACCTCAGAGAACCTCCCCTTCTACATCAGTTTTTTCTTTCTACTCATATCACAGAGCTCTCGTGCCTTACCTTAAAAGGCCCAATAAACACTACTCATAAAGCCCTTTCTACAATTTACAAAATACCCTTCCTATGCACCTCTGTGAGCCCTCCAAGCTCACCTCAGGAAACCCTTCCACATGCCACTAGGAGATTTCAAACACATTTTGTAGAGCTCTCTTAAATATGTCATAGTTCCCTCCCTTCACAGTCACATACTACCAACCTAAAGCACCTTCCAAATAATCTCAGTTTACTCTCATTAGACATCAAAGAAAGCTGGTTCTACTTACCTCAAATGCATTTCTTACACACATCAGAGGGACACCCTTACATATTTCAGTTTGTACAAATTATATTCCTTTCCAAGCCAGTTCTACTAATTAAACTTCTTTGCAAGTGCACTGTAAACACCTCAGAAAGTCTATCTACTGTTGACAGAAAGTTCTCTATATACATCTTATAGACCCCTTTTGACTCACCACAGAGGCCTTTCCTATAAATTGCAAATATGTACCTGACCCTAAGCATGACACTAATCCTACCTAGTTTAAGCCTAAACCTCAGCCCTCCTTACATACCAGGAAATGCTCCCTGACACTGTCACTGACCATGAACCTGAACCTGACCATAAGTCCTGACCCTAAGCATAACATAATTGTGCCTTTCCTCATTCATCAGTTTGTTCTCCCTACTCATCTCACAAATCTCTGACTACTCACCTCAAATGGCCTTTGAAACACAATTCAGTGGGCTCTTTCTACACTTTACAAGGCGCCTCCCTGATTCACCTTTGTGAACCTTCTCAACTCATCTCAGGGAGCACTTCTACATATGTAAAGGAGCCCTCTGACACACATAATAGTACCCTGCCTACACAGCTCAGAGGTCACTCCCTACAGATCTTGCAGGGCCCTCTGTACACACATCTTAGGTTCCTGCTGACACATCAAAGAATACCCTCTCTACACATCTGAAGAACTGCCACTACACACCTCAGAGAGACATCTGTACAGAACTCAGTGAGTACTCACTATGTTTTTTTGGAAGCCTTCCCTAATCACCTCAGCCAGCTTCTATACTCACCTTAGAGAACCCTCACATTACACCACAGAGAGCCATTACAACAATACAGAGAGCCATTTCAACACACCACAGAGGCCTTCCCATTACAATCCAAATACTCATTTGAATCCTAACACCAACACTGAACCAAATCTTAACCCTCTAACTCTAACACTAACCCCCTAATTCTAATATGAACTATAAATATAACCCTAATCCAAGCCCTAACTTCAAAAACTAACCTTAAACCTAACAGTAACCCTCCCTTCTCAGCTTAGAATCTTCTCCATACAACAATCACAGAATCCTCCCTACACATCTGAGTGTCCTCCTGACACATTGAATAATGTCCTCACATTGAATATGTCTCAAGAGAAGTCCCTACACACCTGAAATAGACAGATCCCTATACAAATAAGTGAGTACATATGATAC
This sequence comes from Sciurus vulgaris, assembly GCF_902686455.1. Lineage (NCBI taxonomy): Eukaryota > Metazoa > Chordata > Mammalia > Rodentia > Sciuridae > Sciurus > Sciurus vulgaris. The sequence continues at coordinate 5,710,359 of NW_027632793.1, read as the reverse complement.
TCCTTTTCAAGCCCTTCTAAACATCTGAGTGAATCTTTCTATTAACCTCATAATACCCTCACTACACTCTTCAGAAATTCCTTTTGACTGGCCTTCCATATAAACCCAAAATACCCCTACTTAATTGAGCACTCACACTCATGTCAATTAGCTCTCCTATGAACCTCATAAAGCCTTCCTACACCCCTCAGATACCCCTACCACAATACCTCACAGAGCCCTCCTTACACAATGAAAAGAATCCATTTTCACACCTCAGATAAATTTCCTATATGCCTGAAACATACCTCCCTATACATATAAGGATTTAATCCCTACTCACATTATGAACCCTTACTACACAACTCCAAATCCCATCCATACACACCTTAGGGACATGCCCTCCACACTTCATTGAGCAAACCCTAAACAACTCAGAAAACCCTCCTTATAGACCCCAGAGAGTAATCCCTAAAAATGCCAGAGAAATGTTAATTCAAACCTCAGAATGCTCTTGGTACACACCTCAGCAAACCGTAACCACACATCTCCGATAAACCTCCATATTCACCAAATTTCTCCCTACTCACCTCCAAGTGCCTTATGTACACACATGAGAGATTCCAGCTACTATCCTAAAGGAAACCTTCCACCACAGGGTGTTCTCTTTGCTTACATCGGATGGATCTCTCTATTTATTTCACAAGGCCCTCAGTACACAACTGAGATAGCACTCCTGCATGGGCAAAAGCCATTTTCCACACCTCATAGATAGCTTCTGCACACTTAATGGAGACTTCTCTACACACCTCAGAGAGCCCACACAACAAAACTCAGAGAGTCCTTCCCTTCCTACACACCTCACAGTCATCTTCCTCCACAACTCAGAAAGCCCTCCACACTCATATCAAGCACACTTGCTACACAACAGAGGGACATCCATTCACACCATAGAAACTTATACTACACACATCATTTATCAATCCCTAAAGAACTCAGAGAGCAGTTTCCAAACACTACACACCGCCTCTCTACACTAATTTTACAATTCAGAGGACTCTGTTACACATTCATAGAGCCCTCCTTTCAAACCTCATTTTGTCCTCCTTATTCACGTCAGAAATCTCCACTTTCTCACCTTTGAAATACATATCTACACCGCTTAGAGAGTACATACCTCTCACCAAAGAGGACATTCCCTAAATACCCCATTCAACTATCCTTTCTGCAAATCTCAGAGAGGCTTCCATCAAATCTCAGAATGCCATTTCATCAAACCTTAAATCTCAAAAAACACTACCTGTGCATCTCAGATAGCCTGCACTAATCATTAAAAAACCCTCTCTATTCACTACCAATAGCCAAAACTACAAAACTCAGAGTCCTCTTCATATTCCATTGAATTTTCTCCAAAACCCCTCAGAGATTCCCTATACTATCTTCAAAGGATGCTCCCATCAAACTTTAGTATGTTCTTCATACTCAAATCAAAGATATCTCACTGTTCACTTCAGAGGGCCTTCCCTACACAGCTGAGACAGCATTTCTCCTCAGATATAAAGCCCTCTTACACCCCAATAGATCCTTCTGCACACCTAATAGGGACCACCCTACACACCTCTGAGAGACTTTGCCTCACATATCAGTGTACCATCCCTATGCATTTTAATGAGTCCTCACCAAACACCTCAGGGAACCTACAAAACAAAACTCAGAGATCTTTTCTTACTCATCTCAGTGAATCCTACCTATGCACCAAAGAGATACTCCACTCCACACCTCAAAATTACTCCCTTTCTATATGAATTTGTCCTCCATACTCATAGAGCTCTCTCTGCTCACCTCAAATGGTTCTCTGAACACAACTCACTAGAGTTCTTTCTACTCATTTCAGTAAACACTGTATAGACCTGTTTGAGCCCTCTCAACCCCTCACAGTTGGACCTCCCAAACATGTCTAATAGTCCTCTGACATGTCATAGAGTTCTTCTGCACACCTCATAGTGTACTTTACACAGCTCAAAGACCATGCACTACTAACTTCAGAGAGCCCTCCCTATGCAACTTAGGGTATCCTCCATGCACATAAATAAAAGCACTCTCTAATCACCTCAAGGAAATCCCTACACACCTCAGAGAGATATCTGTACATACCTCACTGAATATTTGTTTAAGGCCTCTTCCGATAATGATACTTCTTTGCAATTCCTCTCTAAATACCTCAAACAGACTATCTATGTACCTCAGACAGCCTTCAATGCACACCTTAGAGAACATTTTTGAGTCACTACATAGACCTTCTATGTACACCACAAACACTGACCCTGATCCTGAACCTAACCTTAAACCTAACCGTAACTCTAAACCCAAGCCCTCCCTACATAAAATAGAGGGCCCTCCCTGACCATGATACTGACCATGATCATGACCTTGACCCTAAACCTTAAAACTAAACACAGCCCACACCGTAATCCCATAGTTTCCTCCATTCTACATCAATTTGCCCTCCATACTCAACTCTCAGAGATCTAATTTCTTCCACCAAAAATCCCTGCAAACACAACTCACTGAACCCTTCCTACACATCACAAAGAAACTTTCCTCTGCAATACTGTGTGCCCTCCCAACACTTATCAGTGTTACATCCACACATGTTAAATTGTCCTATGTCACACATTATGGAACCCTCCTACACAACTCATAGAGCCCTCTTTACACAGCTCAGAGGCCACAAGCTACCAACCTCAGAGAACACTCTCTACACACCTAAGTGTACCTTCATACACATCAAGGTGGCCCTCCCTACCCACATCAAGTGTAGTCCCTAAACACCTCAAAAAACTATCCCTACACTTACAAAGTTACAAAGAACTATCAGTGAGGCATACCTATATACCTCACTGGGTACAAAATATACTCCTTTCCAAGTAATTCCTACTATTTATTTTTCTTGGCAAGACTTCTTTAAACACAACAGAGAGCCTGTCTACTCACCTTAGAAAGCTATTAGTACATATCTCAAAGAGTTCTTTCAACTCATCACTGAGTCATTCTTTATACACTGAAAATACTGACCATGACCCTTAACATAACCCTAATCCTAACCATAACCATAAACACAAGCTGTCCCTATATACCACAGAGGGCTCTCCCTGACTCTGACACTGAGTAAGATATGGATTCTGACCCAAATCTGTAAGCCACACCCTAACTATAACACAATATTAATAGTCCTTTCCCTTTTATATCATTTTGTCCTCCCTACTGATCTCACAGTGCTCTCAATACTCACCTCAAAAGGCTGTCTATAAACAACTTACTGGGGTTTTTCTACCCAGCAAAGAACATCATGCTATGCACATCTGTGAACCCTTTCAATTTACTTCAGGGGTCCCTCCAACACACATCAAGGGGCCTTCCTACAACCATGAATGTGCTTTCTCTGTATACCTCAAAGAGACCTACTATAATGAAGTGAACCAAGAGAACCTTTCCTCCACACCTAAAACACACCTCCCTACACATCTAAGTTACCCCTCTCTATTTAAATCAAGAGCTCTTCATACACATTTAAAAGTACCATACATACACACCTTAGGGATGCTTCCTCAACACGTTTTTGAGCAACACCTAAAAAATAAAGAAAGCCCTCTTCATACATCCCAAAAAGTACTCCTTAGAGATTCCAGAGAAATGTTAATTCAAACTTCAGAATGCCTTTGCTAAACACCTTAGCAAACACTACCTACACATCTCAGACAGACCTCACTACACTCCAAAATTCCTCCCTAATTACTTGCAAGTATTGTATCTACACAACTCAAAGACCACTTGTGATACTTCTTGGATTTGCCTTCCTAAATTGCATGGATGTCCCCTCTAGTATCCTCAAAGAACACTCCTATCACACCTTAGTGTATTCTTCCTATTCATATCAAATGGATCTCATGCTTAACTTTAAAGGGCCCTTGTATACAAACCAGAGAGCACTCCTACATAGACAAAAACCATTTTCACCCACAGAGATTTATGCTTCATGCCTGATACCTCCCAAAACATATTAGAGCACCTGAACTACAAATGTCAGGGGGAACTCTGTCCATACTTCACAGTAGGCTAACTACACACATTACAGACACCTCCCTATACAATTGAGAAAGCCCTTCCTGCTCACAACAGGTTCCCTTACACCTAAAGGGGCCTTCCATACACATTTCAGAAATACTTCCCATACATCTTATTGAGCAATTTGTACACATCTCAGAGAACTGTCACTTAACACACCAGTTGACTGCACATCTCAAAATGCCCTGCTTTCAAATTCAGTGGACCTGTAACCCACTCCATAGAACTCTCCTTTCAAACCTCAGTTAATCCACTCAATTCATTTTAGATATCTTTTCTTATTCACATTAGGGGGGACATTCCTACACAACCTGGGAGTTCTTAAAACTCACCTAAGAGCAACATTCCTATACACTCCAATCAAGAGTCCTCCATACAAATATCAGACTTCCATACAAACTTTTGAATACTCTTTAAAAAAACTTCAAAAAACTCTACACACACACACACACACACACACACACACACACACACACACACATATATATAATAGATAACTCCCACTACCCAACAAAATACCCTCCCTATTCGTCTCCAGACACCATAAGTACAAAACTCAGATATTCCATTAAGTGCCCTCCTAAAATGACTCCAATTCCATCCACTATCCTCAACAAACAGTTCCATCACACCTCAGTGTGTTCTCCCTACTCATATTAGATATATCTCACTGTTGCCTTGAGAGGACCCTCCCTACACTACTGAGATAGCCCTTCTAATCAGTCATAAAGTCTTCCTACACCGCTCATATATCTCTCTTCACATCCTGTTAGGGACGTCTGAAAGCCCTCCCTACATGTATCAGAATTCTGTCCCTATGTATTTTAATGACCCCTATTTTTACACCTCAAAGAAATTACCCTACAAATCTCACAGAGCTCTCCCTACTTATATCAGGGAATCCTACCTACACACTATATAGATCACCCAATCAATAACTCATAGGTCCCTCGATTGTACATCATTTTGTCACCCATACTTATCTCACAGAGCTCTCAGTACTCTCTTTAAATGACCTTCAGAACACAACTGAGTCCTTTCTACTCATCTGAGTATGGATTCCCTATGCACCTGGGTGAACCATCAAAATGCTTCTTAGAGGGCCCTCCCACACACATCTAAGAGACTTCTGACACACATAAGAGAATGCTACTACACTCCTCATATAGTCCCCTTTACTCATCTCACAAAATACAAGTTTGAAAGCCACTCATACAGCAATTGGAATATCCTCCATACACATTAAAGAAAACCTTCCCTACTCCACTCAAGAGCAGTCCCTACTTGCCAGAGTCATCACTACATACCTCAGTGTGTACAAACTATACTGCTTTGGAAGCCCTCTCTACTAAATATACTACTCCACAAGTCTAAGCACCAGAGGGCCTATAAATGTACTTTTGAGAGCCCTCAATTCACACCTCAGAGAAGCCTTTCAACTCAAAACAAAGGCTCTTCCTATACACCACAAATGCTAACCCTGATCCTGAGCATAACACCCTTGGCCCAACAATAACCCTCAAATCAGTGTGCCCTCCCATCCATATCAGGTTGACCTGTCCTCTCAATTCAATGAGCTTTTACTACTCACATCAAACAGTCCTCTGAAAACGACTCTCTGATCTCTTTCTAGCATTCCTGGAGCTCCATACCTAGATACCTCTGTATGTCCTCCCAAATCACCTCAGGGGTCCTTCCCAGAAATATAAAGAGCACTCAGAAAATATCATGAAATCCTCCCAAATAGCTCATCAAGTTCACACTACACAGACCAGAGGATATTCACTACAAATATCAAGGAACCCACCCTGTAAACATCAGAGTGCATTGTTGACACATAGAAAAGCCTTCACTACTCATATTGTGATCTGCACTTACACCTTTCAGAGAGAAAACCCTACAGAGTTAAGAGAGTACACATCATACTTCTTTTCAAATTCTATGTACACACCTCAGCAAACCCTAACCAAACATCTCAGATCAACCTCACTGCTCACCAAAGAGCCCTCCCTATTTACTTTCAATGGCTATACCTAGACATCTGAGAGTTCTCATGATTCTTGCTTGACTGACCTCCCTAAATACCACAGAGATTCCCTCTACTACACTCAAAGAAAACACCCATCATAACTCAGTGTTCTCCTTACTCACATCATAGGCACCTCTGTGAGCCTTTTTAATTGACAAGAGTGGGCCCTCCCACATACATAAAGAAGCCCTCCAACAGCCTTCATAAGGCCCCTTATCCATGCCTTAGACCTCACTACACAATGAAAAGAAGCCACTTTTCCACTTCAGAAGAACCTTTCCTACTCACCACAAACATGCTTCCCTACATGTCTAAGTTATCCGTCCCTAATTAAATCACACTTTCACACTTGAAAGTGCTCTGCTGTACATACTCTAGGGACACTTCCTCTACTTCTTTGAGAAACAACCAAACAATTCAGAAAGTCCTCCTTATCCTCCAACTCAAGTGATAAATTAATCCCCTTATGGGATTAACTGAGTAGTTACTGAAGGGAGTAAGGCTGTTACTGGAGGAATTGTTTTATTGGAGGCATGTGTTTGTGGTATACCTTGTGCATCTGGTGAGTGTCTCTTTCTGCTTCATTCATATTAGCCACTTCCCTGCACCACACAATTCTGCCATGATATTTAACCTAATCTCAATGTCCAAAGAATGAGCCAGCTTTCCATGGACTGAGACCTCTGAAACTGTGAACCCTTAAATAAAATTTTCCTCCTTTATAATTGGTCTGGTCAAACCTTTTAGTCACAACAGAGAAAAAACTGATGTAAACACAGCCATAGCACTTTTTATAAGACCATTTACATAAAATACAAAGAAAGCTCATTGAAAACACATTATATAAAGGTAAATGTACATGCTCCAAAGTTAATATTTGTGACTATGTGCATATACATTGAATTAGAATGTTTCTGGCATTGATTAACCACAACATAGTGAATTCCCAGCCCTAATTACCCAATAAAAGCAACATTTAGGTCATTCTCATAACATTTTCTGCCAGTTTTCTAAGCAAGGGAGTCTTGTTAAAGCCATTTTGAGACTGCGCCAAGAGTGGGACAGAGTTTTAGTAGTTCACAAATATAGTTTACAAATTTTAAGTTTTAGTTTACAAATTCTAAGTTTTGCTTGTTTAAATGAACTATCTCTCTTTCTATGCAGATCTCTAAGGACAGACACATAATGATCCCTTTCTTTGGATCCTGTATTTCCAATATTTTATACCTGATTCTAACTCACTCCCCTAACCTCCTTACCTTTGAGGATTTTTTTAACTTATAAGGTTCACCTTTAGGAGTGTCCCCTATTCTAATGGGTGAAGAAAGTTACCCTGTGTCTGGATCCGTGAGGGCCACCAACTGTCTTAACCAGTGCAACCAAACTCCCAGGCACAGCCAGGGGCGAAGGGGGATTGGAAAATATTTGCAGACACAGACTTTGAAGATTAAGCTAGATCAGGTGGAGATCTGCTCTCTGATGGAGATGCAAATCTAAAGAGTTATGCCAGTGATCTTCATTTATTTATGTCTTATTATCAGGTTAAAGGCTATGAAAATTTTATTCTTTGTATTTAAGAAAGTTAGAGAAACTAGGACATCCTATGTTAATTTAATGTAGTTGCAAGCCGCAGTTGAAAAATGCAATGTTAGGAGATTTGTGTAGCTCTCAAGAAAGTCCATTGTTAAAAATTTTTATAAGGTAGGCAGGAACTGCAGAAGTGGAGCTGGTGAAATATTGTGGTTGTCTAGCATAAGAATTCCTTCCTTCTCAGAAGCTGTGTGCCTAAGATCAAGGTCAGAGCTGATAGGACTCTTAAGGAGAGCCTCCTTATAGAGGGCATTGCCACAGCAACTGAGCATCCTCTGCCTTTTCATAGAATCATTCCAAAGCATCAGGCTTGCCACAGCCATGAGGTCATCAGAGACCCTCAATCTCAATTACTGCTCTCCCATCCTCTGTCACCACTCTCCACACTCTGGTTCACAGGAGAAAGGGAATATCAGGAGACATCCTTAGTCTTCCCTATGCCTCATAGATTGGATGCAAGGTTACACTTCTCTGGAAACACTGCCCCAAAATTTAATGAACAAATCCTAGGTTTATTCTGCACCTGACCCTGGCTTGATTACCAGCCAGGGAATGAAAAAAAATGGTCTCTGAATAAAAACATAAATTATTACCCTATCTTATAGAAAAACTTGTTTTACAAAATTGGAGGAAAATGGTCAAACTGTGCTATTTAAAATTTTTCTGAGTATCATTTTCAAAATGGTATATTCCCTTATTTTTTACAGCCTGCCTGATATCTATATGTAATGAAGCCTCCATGAGCTAATGCCAAAACTGATTCAAAGCAGAGGAAATATGATGTCACTTTAAAATCAAAGTTGCTGTAGCTCTTAAAAGATTGATTTCTCTTTTTCTATACACTACAATTCTGTTCTTTGAGTTTGTTCCACATTAAGGGCTAAAGAAAAGGATGAGAAAAAAAGAAAGAAAGAAAGAAAGAAAGAAAGAAAGAAAGAAAGAAAGAAAGAAAGAAAGAAAGAAAGAAAGAAAGAAAGAAAGAAAAATTTGGATCAGCCAGGTGCACCAGGCCTGAGAATGTCAGGGAATTCACTAATTTCCATGCATTTTTTATTCTTTCTATACATTCACAGTAAGGAAAAATTAAAAGGATCCCATACATACATACTGTCCTTGCAAAGAGTCTCTTGAGCACTTCCTGTTCTCCCCAAATTTTTTCATATCTGAACTGACCCTAATCTGATCCAGTTGTGTAATATTTCATACTGTGTCATGTTTCAAAGCCTCTGTCTTCTGTGCTCCAGGGTATTTTTGTGAATTCAACTTTGGTCCTGCATCTGTTGGTCTTGTTTTGTGTTCCTGGGGTTTCTTGCCTAATATTTTCTTCTACTGTCTTTACTCAGAGTCCAATTATTCAAAAGTTAACTCATAAATACACTGGAAAAGAAGATATTTCTTTTAAAAAGACGTAAGGTTGGAGAATAAACAATGGTGAAAAAGAGAGTAAATCTTCCACCTTGGAGAATGAGTAGCCCACATGAACCTTTGACTTTAGTCTTCCCCATGACTGGTAGATTCTACACCTTATGTCACCCACTGCACAGGTCCTACATAGGTTTCATAAAAATTTGTTACAGGCTTTATTTTCATTTCTCAGTGGTTATATATGACTTTCTGTGCAATGAACACCAAAAGCTATTTTGTTTCATAACTGGGAATCTAAAATTATAAATTATTCATTTTATATCAGTTTTGTGCATATGTGTGCATACCTGTTGCATGTTGTATCTACATATATGATTTTGTGTACATATTATATATATGGTGCCAAAATTGGCATATATATATAAAATGAGCCTTAATAAATTTACAATTAAATGGATCCAAATGTCTTTCAGTTCACATGACTAAAATTGGCTAAATAGATAAAAGTAAGTCTTTAAATTTACTTAACTGTTCATTTCACTAAGTGGTCAAGCAATCAATATGGTGTTGATTTCTCTAAAACAGGTAAAGTGTAATATCTAATGCTTACAGGATATGTCTTCAGCAAAAAATAATGATGCAAAATAATGTTAAGTGGGTTGATCTAAAATCTTGAATGTCATGGATACCATAAGTTAAAATTAGATGAATTAGATTTAACAGAAATAGAATAAGATTTATAAAAGTACAAAAATGTAAAAGTATAAAAGGAGAAAAGTCAATACCAAGGAATCTACAATGATGGATCAATATTCATGAATCTACCCTATCAAGCTAACATCAACAAATCTCTATTGACAAATTGATATTGACTAATCAATATGAATGTATTTACACTTATGTGTTGATTTTGATAAATCTATAATGAAAGGTTGATGTCAATGAATCTACACAGAATAGTTAAAATTGATGAATCTATACATTGTATTGATATGGATGAATTGACTGCAATGAGTCAATATTGATGAATGTACATCAACAGGTAGATACTGACAAATATACCCAAAAGAGTAGATATCAACAAATAGAGACAATGAATCAATATTGATGAATCCATATTAATAAATCAATATTGATGAATCTACCCCTACAAGTTGATATCTACAAATCTCCAGCATTGAGTTAATATTGACAAATCAACAAACTCATGTCTTTATCATCAAATCTACATAGGTTGATATTGATGAATCTACAATGATGAGTTGATATTGATGAATCTACACCAAAACATTGATATCAATGAGCTACATCAAACCATTGATATTGATGGATCTATTCTGATGGGTTCATATTGATGAATCTACCCTGAAAGGTTGATATAAACGAATCTACACTGATGAGAAGGGTAGATATTGATGAATATACCCAGAATAGATATCAAAAATATAAGCCAATGGATTGATATCAATGAATCTACACTGATGAATCCATACTGACAAATCAATATTGACAAATTTACCCCTATAAGTTGATATCTACAAATCTCCACCAGTCAATATCAACAAATCTATCCAGACACATCAATGTCAACAAATGTACATGGACTAGTCAATATCGATGAATCTACATCATTAATTTATTTCAACAAATCTATATTGATGGATCTATCCAGTTTAGTTGATATCAGAGAATCTACCATGACTGGTTGATAATGATGAATCTATGCCAATGGGTTGATATCAACAAAACTATATCAAGAATCTATCATGGGGCTGGGGAGATAGCTCAGCTGGTAGAGTGCTTGCCTTACAAGCACAAGGCCCTGAGTTCGATCCCCAGTACTGCAAAAAAAAAAAAAAAGAATCTATCATGGCTAGTCAATATTGATGAATGTACCATGTTGAGTCAATATTGACAAATCTACATTGATGAATCAATATCAACCCATCAATATCAACAAATCTTCCCAGAGTTGATATCAACAAATAAACCCCAGAATCAATATAAATAAATGGACATCAATGTGTCAATATCAACAAATAAACCCATTGAGTCAATATCAATGAATCTACCTCAATGTGTTGATATCAACAAATCTACACCAGTGAGTAGATATTAATAAATCTAACCTGATGAGTCATAATCCATGAATCTACACTGATGGTTCAATTTCTACAAATCTACACAGGTGAGTAGATATTGGCAAACTTTCCCCATTAAGTCAGTATTGACATATCTATGTTGAAGAGTTGATATCAGCAAATCAATATTGAACAATATACCCCAACAGTCGATATCAACAAATCTACACCAATGAGTTGATATTGATAAATATATGCCTATGGGTCAACATCAACAAATCTATACTGAAGGGTCCATATAGATGTTTCTTCACCAAAGTGTCAATGTTGATGAATTAAGCCTTTGAGTCAATATTGATGAATCTGCACTTACTGGTAGATATTGATAAATCTGCAGATTTGACATTGATGAATTTACACCTTTGAGTCAATATCAATGAATCTAGACCAATGGGTCAATATTGAAGGATCTACACTGATAGGTTGATATTGTCAAACCTACCCAAATGAAACAATTTTGATGAATCTACCCCAATGGGTAGATATGGAAGAATCTACACCAATGATTCAATATTGATGAATCTACACCAAAAAGTAAATTTAAACAAATCTACACTTAGGTAAATAACAATGAATCTATCCAGAAGAGTTGATATTGATGAATACACACTGATGGTTCAACATAAATGAAGCTACATATATGAATCAATACTGAAAAATCAATATCTGATGAATCAATACAGATAGTTCAATATTAGCAAATCTACACTGATGAGTCAATATAGATGAATCAACATACACAGGACAATGTCAATGAATCTATCCCATCAAGTTGACATCGATGAATCTAACCCAATGGATTGATATGGATGGATCTACAATGAAGAGTCAATATCAATGAATCTGCTCCAATTGGTTGACATCAAAGAATCTACACCAATGAATCAATATCAATGAATCAATACTTACTGATATCAATGAATATATCCCAAGTTGATATTGACTGCTCTAACACAATGGATTGGTGTGAAGGAATCTACACACACAATTCAATAACAATGAATATGCACCAAAGAGTCAATATTGGCAAATATACTTCAAAGGGTCAATACAGATGAATCTACCTTGATGGATTGATATTGATGATTATACACCAATGGGTCAATATTGATAATCTACACTGAAAAGTTGATATCCACAAATCTAACCAACAGGTTGGCATCAATGAATCTACATCATATCATTGATAATGACAAAATGATAATGGACAATCTATGGCAAAATGTCAATATTAATGAATCTACATGCTTGTATCAATATTGAAAAATCTACCCCAATGGGTCAATATTGACCAAACTGTATTGATGGGTTGATGATGACAAATGTTTCTTGAGAGGTCAATATTGATGAATCTACTCCATAAGTTTAATTTCAGCAAATCAACACAAATGGGTTGATATTTATAAATCTACACTGAAGAATTGATACCAACAAATCTACCCTGATGAGTTAATATCTATGCATCTACACTGATGAGTCGATAATGATGAATCTACATCAATGAATCAATATCAACACATCAATATCAATTAATCTACCCAAAAAATTGATATTGATGAATATACACTATGTGTTGATATGGACAAAACTAGCCCTACAGTTCCATATTGATAAGTCTACCATTATGGTTCCATATCAAAAAATCTATGCCATCAAGTCAATATTGATGAATCAACCCAATTGGTCAAAATTGAGTGTCTATCCCAATGAATTGATTTTGACAAATCTAACCAATCAAACCATTTGAATCAATATTAATAAATGTAACCCATCGAGTTGTTATCAATAAATCTATCTCCATTGGTTGATATAGATGAATCTACTCAAATGAGTACATTTTTCTGCAGAGTGGTGACAGGATTGGAGAGCAGTGATTGAGATTCGGGGTCTCTGATGACTTCATGACTGTGGCATGACTGGTGCCTGGGAATTTTCCTGTGCAAGGTCACAGAATGTTTAGCTGTTGTGGTAAAACTCTGCATGAGAGGTTCTGTGCAAAAGTCCTTTCAGTTCTAACCTTGATCTCAGTCAAAAATCTTCTGGGAATAATGGAACTTTTATGCTACACAATTACAATGTTTCACCAGTTGCGGGGGCATCCAGAATTCCATCCAGTGCTTGACAAAGATCCTCTGGAGGATTTTTGCAAAGGCTCATCCTAAAGGGAATTGCTGGATGTCTTGCTCTGGAGCATGGTGTTTTTTCTGCTGCATTTTTCTGATAATATATTACTCATTTCAGTCTGAATGGATTGCTTAAGGGGATGAGGGGAATACAACAAAAATTTCAGAAAATATTACCTATAATCTGAAAAACAATGGGTCTTTACCACTAACAAAGTCAAAAATAATTTTGCAACCATAATGAGTCCCTGAAAGCCTCTGGAGAAAATAGTTATAGATCTGCCTTTGTCTCCAACAGGCTGGTTAAATTCAAATGATGGTTTTGTTTATGTGTGGTGGTGGGATAAAAGAATAAGGTTTCACAACATTCCTTCCTTCCTACAAAGAATAGGTCACCCCTATGATAAATGTGGGTGCACAATGCCCTGTTCTGGAAAAAAGAGCTACATAATACAAGGTAATCTATTCAGTAAAAAAAAAAAAAAAAGCTTGGCCACAAGAACCACTGCGACCGCTGCCCTCCTCTAGCCCTTAACCCAGCAATTTAGATATTAACCAGATGGACCTAGTAGAGATGGTCACATGAGATTACGTGTCTATCACTTTAACCGTGAGAGTAATAAGAATAGTCTTAGGTCACATAGAGTTTAGATATTAAGGAAATAAACATTTTTATTAGCTCATGGACATAGTTAGATATTCTTAAAACAATTGTGATTAAATAAGGATAATCTGTAAGGTTACTGTTTTCTCATAATCTTTCTGTTCCTTGTTAAAAACAATTTCTGCCTATGCTTTGGAAACTTCTTTAATATTAACAACAGGACTGCCATTATAGCCTGAAGAAAAATGTATATAAACCCAGCCTTCCCCAGATTAAAGTGGGAGTGATTGCACCAGAACTAGAGTCTGTGTCTTTCATTCTCCCTCCATCACCAACGCTGTCTCCCCATGCCACGTTTACCTGTGTGGAACCCATGAACTCCTGCTAGGGCTGGACGCCGGCAACCAGTTCCATTACTCCTGCTAATACCCCAATGGGTTGATATGGGTGAATGTATACTGATGATTAAATATCAATCTATCTTCCCTGGCAGTAGATAATATCAAATCCACACCAATGGATTGATATTGATGAATACACCCAGAAGAGTTGATATTCAAAAATCTACATTTTCAGGACAATATCAAGGAATCTAAATTGACAAATCAATATTGACATATGAACTTCAATAAATCTACCATGACTAGTTAATATTGACAAATCTACCCCTAAGGGTGATATCAATTAATCTACACCAACAAGTAGATATTAATAAATCTGCACTGATGGTCGATATCAATCAATCTACCTCTATGAGTTGATATTGATGAATCTACAATGATGAGCAGATATTGACAAGTCAACACCAATGAGTAGAAATGGCCAAATCTACCCCATTGAGTCAATATCAACAAATACACACTGACATGACAATGTCAGTGTGAATCTACCCCTATGGTTGATATCAACAAACCTACACTGACTAGTTGATATTGACAAATCTGCACTGTTGAGTTCATATTGATGAATATACCCCACTGAATCTACATCAACTGGTCTACACTGAACAGTGAACATTGATGAATTCATGCCTTCAAATCAATGTCAACTAATATATATGATATGTTGATACCAATGAATCTACCATTGGTTTGACGTCTATAAATCTACCCTGGGTGATTGCTACTGATGAATTTACACTGATGAGTCAATATCAACAAATCTATTGGAGGAATTGATATTAATGAGTCAACACCATCAATTTGATATCATCAAATCTATACCATCAAGTCAATATTGACGAATCTACCACAATGGGTCAATATTGACAAATCTACACTGACAGTTTGACATCAGTGAATCTACATCAATGAATCAATGTTAATGCATCAATATCAATGAGTCATTTTGTATAAATCTACACCAGTCTATATTGATATCAATATCAACATATGTACACTGATGAGTTGATATTAACAAATCAACCCAGTCCAGTCAGTATCAATCTGCCCTGACAGATCAATATTGAGGAATCTATCTCAAAGAGTCAACATTGACAAACCTACCCTGAAGAGTCAGTATAGATGAACCTACACTTCTGAATAAATATTGGTGAATCTAACATTTGAGTCAAATTTGACAAGTCTACAGTGATGTATCAAAACTGATAAATCTACACCAATGAATCTACATAGGTGATTCAGTATTGATGACTCTACCTCATAAATTCTATATCAGTGAATCTACATAATCAAATCCATAGACTCATCAATATCAAAGAATCTACACTGAAGTGTCACTATTGATGTATCTATGGTGATGAGTCAATTTTAATGAATCTACACAGATGGGTCAATATTGATGAATCTAATGAGAAGAGTCAATATTGAGCAATCTATCTCAATGAGTTGATATGGACTAATCTACCCTGACAAGTCTATTTTGATGCATCTACACCAAAGGGTCATTAACAAGTCTAATCACATTGGTTGATATAGACAAATATACCCCAATAAATACATTTTGACAAACTGAACCAGTTAAGTTAATATTGATTAATCAAAGAGTTGATACTAATGACTCTAATCAATAGAATTAATATTGAGGAATGAAGCCTGATGGGTCAACATGGGTAAATCTGTCCTGATGATTCAATATTGACAAATGTACAACAAAGTGTTGATATTGATGTAACTATTTCAAAAGTTTGATATTAATGAATATGCACAGAAGACTCAATATTGAAGGATGTACCCTGATGGGTCAATATCAATGAATCAACATTGAAAAATTAATATGAACATATGAATATCAATGAAAGTAACCAGTTGAGTCAATCTCTATTAATCTCTACCAATGAGTTAAAATTGATGAATTCACTCAGTTGAGTCAATATCATCAAATCTCTCATGACAGGTCAATATTGATCAATCTTCCCCAATTGGTCAATATCACTCAATCTACACTGAAGAGTAGATACTGACAAATCTACCCTGAGAGGTCATTGTCAATGAATCTACACAAACTAGTAGAGATATATAAGTTTACACTGATGGGTTGATATTAACAAATGTACCCCTTATGGTTGTTATCTACAAATCTATGCAAATGATTAGATGTCAATGAATCTACACCAATGAGTAGATATCAATAAATCTACCCTGCCAAGTCAATATTGATGAATCAAGACTGACAGCTTAATATTGATGAATCTACCTCATTGAGGCTTTATTGACCAATCAAAAACAGAGTTGATTTCAATAAATCTACACCTTCTTGTTGATATCAATGAATATACACTCATGGGACAACATTGACAAATTTACACCAATCAGTAGATATCAATGGATCTACCACAGTGTGTCAATATAGCCAAATCTAGACTGATGAGTCAATTTCAATGAATCTACCCAGTTGAGTTGATGTCAATGATTCAAAGCATTTGAGCTGATATTGAAGAATCTATATGGTTTGATCAATAAGAAAAAATCTACACCAATGAATCAATATTGACAAATATACTCCAAAGAGTTGGTATTGAAAAACCTACCCAAATGGGTAGTCAGTAACAAATTTAAGCCTATGGGTCGATATGAATGAATCTACATTGAGCAATCAAAATTGATACATCAATATTGACAAATATACCCTGACAAAACAACACTTTTAAAGTATATATTTATTTTTTTAAAGACTGAATTTTGATTCATTATACACAAATGGGTACAACTATTGTTTCTATGGTTGTACACAATGTAGACTCACACCAATTGTGTAATCATACATGAACACAGGTGGGGTAATAATGTCTGGCTTAGTCCACTATCTCTCTTTCCCATCCCCTCCCACCCTATTTTCTTCTACACAATTCAAAGTGCCTCCATTCTTCACCTACTCCCATGCCCCCCATTTTATGTCTTATCATTCACTTATCAGATAAGAAAATCTGCCATTGGTTTTGGGGGATTTGCATATTTCACTTAGCATTATATCCTCCAACTCCATCCATTTACCAGTAAATTCCATAATTTTATTCTTCTATATGACTGAGTAGTTTTCCATTGTGTATATATAACACAATTTCTTTATCTATTCATCAATTGAAGAGAATCTACATTGGTTACACAATCTAACTATTGTGAACTCAGCAGCTATAAACATTGATGTGACTGTGTCACTGTCGTATGCTGATTTAATTCCTTTGCATATAAAATGAGGAGTGGGATAGCTGGGTCAAATGGTGGGTCCACTTCAAGTTTTCTGAGGAATCTCCATACTGCTTTCCAGAGTGGCTGCACCAATTTTCAACCCCACCAGCAATGTATGAGTGAACCTTTTTCCTCACATCCACACCAACATTTATTATTGCTGTGTTCCTGGTAATTACCATTCTAATTGGAGTTAGATGATATCTCGGGGTAGCTTTTAATTGCATTTCTCTACTCAAGATAAAGTTTATTTTTTTTATATATTTGTACATCACCTCTATATCTTCTGTGAAGTGTCTGCCCAGTTCCTTAGCCCATTTACTCCTTGGGTTGTTTGTATTTTTGGTGTAAAAGTTTTCGAAATTTTTATAAATTTTGGATATTAGTGCTCTATCTGAAGTGCATGTAGAAGAGATTTTTCTCCCACTCTGTAGGTCATTTTTTTGACATTATGGATTGTTTCCTTTGTTGATAAAAAGGTTTTCAGTTTGAATCATCTCATTTTTTGATTCTTGCTCTCTGGGATCCTTTTTAAAAAAGTCTGGTCCTAAACCATCATGATGATTTAGGTGAACTGTCTCTGGTCTAATTCCTAGGTTCCTGATCCATTTTGAGTTGAGTTTTGTGCAGAGTGAGAGATAGAGGTATAATTTCATTTTACTGCATATGGATTTCCAGTTTTCCCAGCACCATTTGTTGAAGAGGCTATCATTTTTCCTTTGTAAGTTTTTGGCACCTTTATCTAGTATGAGGTAACTGTACTTATGTGGGTATGTCTGAGTGTCTTCTATTCTCTACCCTTGGTTTACCTGTCTATTTTGGTGGCAATACCATGTAGTTTTTGTTACTATTGCTCAATAGTAGAATTTCAGGTCTGGTATTGTGATCAATCTTCCTACCCAGGATTGTGTTGGCTATTCTTAGTTTTTAATGCTTCCAGATTAATTTCACAATAAATTTATCTACTTCTATAATGAATGTCATTGAGATTTTAATTGGAATTTTGTTAAATATACATAGTGCCTTTGGAAGAAGGCCAGTTTGATAATATAAAGTCTGCCTACTCAAGAATATGGGAGATCTTCTAAGGCTTTTAAAAATTTCTTTCTGTAGGGTTCTGTAGTTATCATTGTATAGATATTTAACCTCTTTGTTAGATTGATTGCCAAGTGTTTTATATTTTTTGAGGCAGTTGTGAATGGAGTAGTTTTCCTAATTTTACTTTCAGAAGATTTATCACTAATGAATAAAAATGCATTAGAATATGTGTGGTGATTTTATAACCTACTATTTTGTTGAATTCATTTATGAATTCAGAAATTCTAGTTCTAGAAGTCTTCTGGTGGAGTTTCATGAATCCTCTAAATATAGCATTGTGTAGTAAGCAAATAGCGATAGTGTGAGTTCTTTTTGTTTTTGTATCCTTTTAATTTCTTTGGTCTGTGTAATTGCACTGGCTAGTGTCTCAAGGACAATGTTGAATAGAAGTGGCAAAAAAGGGAATCCATGTCTTTTCCTGGTTTTAAAGGAAATGCTTTCCATTTTTCTCCATTAAGAATGATGTGTGTGGAATTAGAATAGATAACCTTTACAATGTTGGGGAATATTCCTACTACTCTATTTTTTGAGTGTTTTTAGCATAAAAGGGTGATGTAATTTATCAAATGTTTTTTCTACACCAATTGAAATAATCATATGATTCATAACCTTAAGTCTGTTGATGTAATGAATTACATTAATTGATTTACAAGTGCTGAAACAACCTTTTATTCCTGGAATGAACCCAACTTCATTGTGGTGCACTATCTTCTTAATAAGTTCTTTATGTGATTTTTCAGAATTTGGCCAAGAATTTTTGTATCTATGTTCACCAGGGATGTTGGTTTAAAGTTTTCTTTCCTTGATGCATATATTTCAGGTTTTGGTGTCAGGGTAATACTGGCTTCATAGAATAAATTTGAAAGTTTCCTCCATATTGCATGGAATAGTTTGAGGAGTATTGGTATAAGTTCTTCTTTGAAGGTCTTGTAGAACTCACGTGAGAATATGTCTGATTCCAGGCTTTTCTTTGTAATCTTTTTGATGGCTTCTTCTATTTCATTGCTTGAAATTGATGTGTTTATATTGTGTATGTCCTCTTGATTCAATGTGGGAGAATCATATGTCTCAAAATATTTTTTGATGTTTTCTAAATTTTCTATTTTCTTTTGAGTATAGATTTTCAAAGTAGCTTCTAATTATGTTATATATTTCAATGGTGTTTGTCATGATATTTCCTTTTTCATCATGGAGTTTGTAATTTAAATTATCTAACTCCTCTTCATTACTGTGGATAACTATTTATCTGTATGTTTACTTTTTCAAAGAAACAACTTTTTGTTTTGTCAATTTTTTGAATTGTTTCTTTAGTTTCAATTTCATTGATTTCAGCTCTAATTTTCATTATTTTCTGTTTTCTACTACTTTTGGTGTTGATCTTCTCTTCTTTTTCTAGGGTTTGAGATGTACTGTTAGGTCATTTCGTTGTTGACTTTTTATTATTTCCTTTAATGACTGCATGCAATAAATTTTCCTCTTAGTACTACTTTCATAGTTTTCCAGAGATTTTGATATGATTTATTGTCATTCTGATGTACTCCTAATAATTTTTTCATCTCCTCCTTATATTTTCTGTTATCCATGCTACATTAAGTAGCATATTATTTAGTCTCCAGGTGTTGGGGTATTTTCTGTTCTTTATTTTGTCATTGATTTGTAATTTTTCCATTATGATCTGATGGAACACAAGGTAGTATTTCTATTTTTCAGATTTACTAAGGACTGCTTTGTGGCACAATATTGTTCTATTTTAGAGAAGGATACATATGCTGCTGAGAACAAAATATATTTGCTCATTGATGGATGAGATATTCTATATATGTGTGTTAGGTTAAGTTATTGATTGCATTATTGAGTTGCATGGTTTCTTTGTTCAGTTTCTGTTTGTAATATCTATCCAGTGTTGAGAGCTGTGTGCTGAAGTCACCCAGAATTATTGTGTTGTGGTCTACTTGGATCCCAGAATTGAGACGAATTGATTTGATATATATAGTTGTTTTGTTATTTAGAGCATAAATATAATTGTTATGTCTTCCCAAATAATAGTTTCCTTCATCACTAAGAAATGTTCTTCTTCATCCCTTCTGACTAACTCTGACTTGAAGTCCACTTTACTTGAGTAACCCCCACTTTTCCTGAGTCCACGTGCATGGTATGGTTTTTCCCATCCTTTCACCTTTAATATGTGAATATCTTTTATCTATGAGATGAGTCTCTTGAAGGCAGCATATTGTTGGGTCTTTCTTTTTAATCCAATCTGCCAGTCTGTATCTTTTAATTGATGAACTTAGGCTATTAACATTTAGGGTTATTATTGAGATATGATTTGTATTTCTGTAATTTTGGCTTATTTTTAGTTTTTAATGTGGCTTGTATTTTTGGCTTTATATTTAGGGTACTTCCTCCCTTTGATGACTTAAATTGTTGTTTTCATTTTCTACTCATTGAATATTTTTCTGAGAATGATCTGTTGCAGAGGTTTTCTATTTGCAAATTATTAAATGTTTGTTTATTATGGAAGAATTTTATTTCATTCTCAAATCTAGAACTTAGTTTTGCTGGGTATAAGATTCTTTTTTGGCAACCATATTCTTTAAGAGTTTGGGGAAAAAAAACTATTTCAGGTCTTTCTCGCATTTAGTGTCTGGGGTGAGAAATCTGATGATATCTGTATTGGTTTCCCAATATATGAAATCTGATGCTTTTCTCTTGCAATCTTTAAGATTCTATCTTTATTTGATTGTTAAGCATATTCATTACAATATTTCTTCGTGTGGATCTGTTCCAATTTTGTTCATTTGGTATTCTGTAAACCTCTTATATTTGATTTTCCATTTATTTCTTTAGGTTTGGGTAAATTTTAACTATTATTTTATTGAAAAGGTTACTAATTTCTTTGGGTTATATCTCTGTGCCTTCCTCAATCCTAATAATTTTTACTTATTTATTTATTTAATTTTTTATTGTAAACAAATGGGATACATCTTGTTTCTCTGTTTCTACAAGAAGTAGACATACATTTTTGTAATCATTTATTTAGGGTAATAGTTTTTGATTCATTTTGTTATTTTTTCCTTCCCCCACCCTTCCCACTCCTCTTTTCTGTCTATTCAGTCCCTTCTTCCTCCATTTTGCCTCCTCCCAAACCCCCTTTTTGTGTCATCATCCACTTATCAGCAAGATCATTTGTCCTTGGTTTTTTTGAGATTGGTTTATCTCAGTTAGCATGATATTCTCCAATTTCATCCATTTGCCTGCAAATGCCATAATTTTATTATTCTTTATGGCTGAGTAATATTCCATTGCATATATATATATATATATATATATATATATATATATATATATCACAGTTTCTTTCTCCATTCACCAATTGGACATCTAGGTTGGTTCCACAATCTGGGTATTGTGAATTGAGCACCTGTGAACATTGATATAGCTGTATCTCTGTAGTATGCTGATTTTAAGTCCTATGGGTATAGGCCAAGGAATGGGATAGCTGGGTCAAATGGTGGTTCCATTCCAAGCTTTCTGAGGAATCTCCACAGTGCTTTCCAGAGTGGCTGCACTAATTTGCAACCCCACCAGCAATGTATGAGTGTACATTTTCCCCACATCTTCACCAACACCTCTAGTTTCTTGTATTCTTGATAATTGCCATTATAATGGGGGTGAGATGAAATCTTAGGGTAGTTTTGATTTGCACTTCTCTTATTACTTGAGATGTTGAACATTTTTTTCTTATATCTGTTGATTGCTTGTAAATCTTCTTCTGTGAAGTGTCTGTTCATTTCCTTAACCCATTTGTTGATTGGATTATTTTTATTCTTGGTGTAGAGTTTCTTTTAATTCTTTATATATTCTAGAAATTAGTGCTCTATCTGAAGTATGAGTGGCAAAGATATTCTCCCTCTCTGTAGGCTCCCTCTTTGCATTTCTGATAGTTTCCTTTGCTGTGAGAAAGCTATTTAGTTTGAATCTATCCCAGTTATTGATTCTTGCTTCTATTTCTTGTGGTATCAGAGTCCTGTTAAGGAAGTCTGATCTTAAGTCGACATGCTGAAGATTTGGAAGTACATTTTCTTGTGTAAGATGAAGGGTCTCTGTTCTGATTCTAAGGTCATTGATCCACTTTGAGTTGAGTTTTGTGTAGGGTGAGAGATAGGTGTTTAGTTTCATTCTGCTGCATATGGATTTCCAGTTTTCCTAGCACCATTTGTTGAAGAGGCTATCTTTTCTCCATTGCATATTTTTGGCACATTTTTCTAGTATGAGATAATTTTATTTATTTGAATCCCAGTAATTTTTAAATTTGGTGATTTATGGTATCCCATAATTCTTGGATATTCCAGTCATGATTTCTTTCCATTTTTTCTCTTTGGTCAACTTTATTTTCAACATTATTTTGTCTTCATTTTGTAAAGTTCTTTCTTCCATGTGATCAAGTCTGTTGGTGATGCTTTACATTGAGTTTATTTTGTTTATTTTTTTCTGCATTTCAAAGATTTATCTTTTTTTCAGAATTTCTGTAAAGTCTAATTGCGGTCCAATTATAAGGGTTAAGGGGAGATGTAATAAAGAACGCAAGCACTCAGGATGGCAAAGAGCAAGAAGTGGCTCTTGTGGGAAAGCCAGTTCAATTTTTTTTTCTTTTTTCAATTCTGGGGTCATATCAAGTTACCTAGGTTACATAGTAGAATTAGTTTTGTCCATATGCAGATCACATAACTTTCTTGCCTTTTAGAGTCCACTATTATCAAAGGTTATTTTAATAAGATAATGTCTCCAGGCCTCAAGGACAGAAGATTTGCAGAGCATTTCTAAGCCATTAAAACAGAGTGCTTATTTCCCTGAGAAGATTGCTCAACTCAAAGGACTTTTGCTCCTCTCTATACTGACTGACCTGAAATCCCTACAACTCTGTTTTTTTTATGGACTTTTGAATAGATATGACCTGTTTTCTCATGGAGGGAGAAAGCAAAGCAAACACTGGCAAATATAAGCAGAACATAATAAAGCATGAATCAATAAATATTCTCCAATGAAAAGCTGTTAGATCCATGTAAAATTTGGCAGCCATGAGGTTAACCAAACAAATAAATCTCAATCTCCTTCATCTTTTTACATCTTCTTTACAATGTCATTAAAATGATCCAATTCCTTTGGATGTAGTTATTATTATCAGTTAAATTATAACAACAAATATTGTTAAAATCTTGGCATCCTATAAGATGTAAATACAGCAAATAATCATAGCAGCCCATTATCAAGAATAGTTTGATGATACAAATTTCTGGAAAATAAACAATTTCTGCTAAGTATGGAGGCACCACGAACAGGGATACAATAACAGAGAAATAACACAATAATAGCCAGCATAGTTGGGTAAGTTTGGCAAACAGAGCTGTAATCAAGTTTTTTGAAGTACATTCTAAACCCACCAGGGCTAGCATTGGTTGAGCAGATGTTGTTAAATATTTTATATTCCTCCAAGTCACTAGATGATTAGAAGACAGAGAGTCTCTTGAGCTTCTTTTTCTTACCAGAGGTTCCTCCTTTGAATCAGGATCCTCTTCATCCAGGGTTAAACACAATTTGAAAGTCAGAATGTGAAGTCCTTGATGCCAACTCAAGAATTTTGTCAAGTCTCACACATGTGGTAGGAATCCAGACAAGACCTGTAGGAGTGAGAACAGCAGCTTAATGCCTCCCCTTAGTAATCAAAGGTCCCTCCATATCCGTTCTGGTGGAACTCAGTATTTTACAAAAATCTTTGGTAGTGGTTTCTTTGGTGCAAGTACCTGTCCAATGCAGAGGAACAGAGATGTGTACTATCTTCAAATGGTACATTAAGAGCACTTACTGTGAAGAAAAAAATATTGAGAGGATTATCAACATGAGCAAGACTAGGTCCCCATTTTCCCCCCAAATGTGTCATCTTTATTCAATTTGCAAGTTACACACTGAAATGTACATAAATGTACACAATTTTTATCTTTTATAGGCATAGAATCACACTATTATGGTATTTTGTAACTTGATTTTCCCTTTGAATAATATATCTTTTTTGTATTAACTATTCTTACACTGTATAAGTTTAATGATTCCACAGTAAACCACTATGTAGTGGTATTATAGTAATATTTCACTAACCACTTATTGGTCTATTTGGGTTTCCATTTTATTATATAAATATGCTGCACAAATATTCTGGTAGCTGACTCATGTGCAACTATAATTTTTTTCTTTTATTAACAGCTACTGTAAATAGTAAGATATCTCAATTAGGTTATCAAGTAGAAAATGAACATACAAAAAATAGTAGTTTACATATATTTAAACAATATTTAGGAAGATTTAATGGAAGAAAAGTTTTCATATAAATATATTAATATAACTGTAATAAAAATATATTAATATATTTTCAATAAATATGTGAGACCTATTAAAATTAAAATTAAAATACCACTGAAATCAATAAAATAGCCTTTCTACAAATAGAAGGACTATATTATTTTGTAAATTAAATTGTAAATTTAGGAAAACCTCAAATAAAAGCTTCACAGTTTTAAGCTATATCACCTGATGCTAAATTTAGTGAAAAAATTAAACATAGAAATGATACCAGCACTAAAACACATTAAGGCATTTTTTTTTAAATCTTAAATAATTTAAAAGTATCAAACTGGTCTATTAGCAAAACAGAATGCCCTGAAGTAAGTACATTCAGATACATATGGAAATTGAATATGTAAAGAGGATATCATCTCAAATCACTGGTTACAAAGGAGTATTCAATAAATGTTATAGGGATAAATAAAGTAATATTCCTGCCTCACTCTATATACCATGATAAATTCCAGATATACAAAAGATATGTTTAAATAACACAACCATTAAATAATAAGAAGAAAACTTAAATTTTTTCTAAACATATCTGTAGTTAGCAAGAACTGTCTAACTTTGCATGAGTCAAAATCCTCAAGTCATAAATTATTTCACTGTGATGTTGTGTTACATAAAAATCATTTTTTAATGGAAAGAAGCATCATAAAAAACTTTTTAAAAAGACAACTAAGGGAGATATTTACAGCTCATATCAGAAAGGGCTATCCTTCCTAACATAACATTAGATTAGATTAACATTAGATTTGTCAAAGTAGATTGGCAAAATCATAACCATTTTGAGACAGAAAAATTTCATTGATGAATTTAGGTCATTAACATTCAGGGTTATTATTGAGATGTGATTTGTACTCCTAGTCATTGTGTCTTATTTTTGGTTTTTAACTTGACTTGGTTTCTCCTTTAGGGTAGTTCTTTCCTTTGCTGACCTACTTTGTTGTTTTTCATTTACTCCTCATGGAATATCTTGCTGAGAATATTCTGTAGTGCAGGCTTTCTATTTGTAAATACTTTTACTTTTGTTTATCATGCAAAGATTTTATTTTGTCTTCAAATCTGAAAGCTAGTTTTGTTGGGTATAAGATTCTTCGTTGGCAACCATGCTCTTTAAGAGCTTGAAATCTTTTGTTCCCAGTCTTCTAGCTTTTAGAGTCTGGGCTGAGAAATCTGCTGATATCCATGTTGGTTTCTCCCTACATGTAATTTGATGCTTTTCTCTCAAAGCCTTCAAAATTCTATCTTTATTTTGGATGTAAGGCATTTTCATTATAATGTTCCTTGGTGTGGATCTCTTGTAATTTTTAAGCTTCTTGTAGTTGATTTTTCATTTCATTTTTCAGGTTTGGAAAATTTTTCAGATATTATTTCATTGAATATGTTGTTCATTCCTTTGGTTTGCATGTGTGTGCCTTCCTCAGTCCTGATAATTCTTAAATTTGGTCGTTTAAAGATATCCCATAGTCTTGGATGTCCCATTCATAATTTCTTATGTGTTGGTCGACATTATTTTCAATATTAACTTTTAGTATGAGGTTCTGTCTTCCAAGTGATCTAGTCTGTTGCTGATGCTTTCCATTGAGGTTTTTATTTGGTTTATTGTTTTCTTCATTTCACGTATTTCTGTTTAGTTTGTTTGGAGAATCTCTATCTCTTTGTTGAAATGATCTGTTACCTCCTGCAGTTGCTCTTTCAACTGTTTATTGGAGTGATCGTTCATTGCCCACACTTACTTTCTTAGCTCATCCTTTGCTTCACAAATTATTTTAATTAAGTATATTCTGAACTCCTTCTATGGCATTTCTTTTACTATGGTGTCATTGGATTCTATTAATATAGAATCTTATATTGTTTAGAACATTTTCTTTCCTTGTTTTATAATGTTGATCATGTGTCTTCCTCTCTAGCAGTGCAGATCTTGGATATAGCAATTTCCCCCCAATAGACTTATAGTGACCCTGAATGTTTCCAAAACCTCTTCTTTAAGGAGGAGATCAATATTGGCAGCACCCAGTACAGATAATATGTAGCACTATACCAAATACCACCTATGAAGACATTAACAGTGTTATAATAAACAGAGGATGAGTATGATTATTAGCTACATTATGCCAAACAGATTTGCAATGAGATCTACAATTTCTAATGGTAGACAAAGAGGATGGGGAGGGGTGTAGGATGTAACTGTTAATGGGATAAATTAGAGTATATAGAAGTACTAGATCATAGGGAGAATGAAAGTGGAATAAAAAATTTGGTTGTTTGCATGAGAAAAGGAAGAAAGAGACTTTGAAGAAACAGGTAGACAAAAGGAAATAGAGTGATAAAAAGAAAGAAATAAAAGCTTAAAATTTTTCAAAAGAAGAAAAAAATTCTACACTTTAACAATCATATACTAATCACACCTCTCACTATTCAGTAGCCTGATAAAATAGAGGTACCTGACAATGAGCTTCCAGTCTCCAGCAGGTGTCTCAGGGTGAAATTGCCCTACATAAAGGTGGTGGCTTTCACTTCCAGGATAATCCAAGATGGCTGCACTGCCTTCTAAATGTGTTAGCAATGGAGTGCTGCAGTGTAGGGCACAGGTGCCAAGTTTTGGTGGGGCAGTCAGTCAGGTCAGTGGTCCTGGAGGCATGGTGTGTTCAGTCTGGCTGGGGATCCTGTAGGTCCTGTTTGTTTTCCAAAATGGTGGCAGCCACATGTAATCAAACCTGTGGGTACTGTGACAGTGGACTTCCAGGCAACAATGGTCAACAGGCAATCCACTGCCTGTCTGCAGGCAGTACATACGCTAACAATGGATGAGTGACAGGTGGACATCAGGAGGTGAGTGATGAGTAAGTGAAAGGCAGGCAAGAAGCAGGCAAATAGGCAAATGGTGGGTGATAGGCAGCAATCAGTGGGCAATCTACACTCAAAAGTAGGCAATATGCTGGCAGATGATAGGTGATAAGAGTGGACCTATGGGGTAAACAGCAGAGGATCAATAAGCATCAGAGACTGCCTCACAGAAAAACAGATTTTCCTTTCTTTGAATTCTGAGTTATGGAACAACAAGGAATGAAACCTCCCTCTAGTCCACCATCTTGGATCTCTCACAAGTCAATATTGATGAATCTACACTATCAAGTCAACTTTAATGAATCTAACCAGTCAAGTTGATATTGACAAATCTACCCCGAAGAGTCAATTTTGACAAATATCAAATTTGTCAAATATATAATATGGACAAATCAATATTAAACAATCTTCCCTGACATGGCAGTATTGATGAATCTACACTGATGAGTGGATATTGACAAATCTACCCAATGTGTGGGTACTGACAAATGAACTACAACCAGTCAATAGTGATGAATCTGCCACTACAGGTCAACATCATTTAATCTACACCTTTGAGTCAATGTGAATGAATCTACACTGATGGGTCAATATTGATGAATCTACACCTTTAAGTTGATATTGATAAATCTACTCTACTGAGTTGATATCTATGAATCTACCCTTGTGGGTCAATATCAATGAATCTTCACTAATGAGGCGATATTGATGAATCTACATCAATGAGTCAATATTGACATATCAAAATTGATATACCTACAATGACAAATTCATATTGATGAATTTACCCAATCAAGTTGATATTTCCAAATCTACCTGATAGCTTACCATGGATGAATCTACACTGATGAGTCAATATCAACAAATGTACATAAGAATCGAATTTAACAAATTTACCATGACTGGTCCATATTAGTGAGTTAACACTTATGGATCAATGTCAATGAATCTATCTTGTCAAGTCAATATTGATTAATCTACCCCCAATGGGTCAATATCAACAAATCAACACTGATGTGTCAGTATCAGTGAATTGACACCAATTGCTTGATATTGATGAATCTATACCAACATGTCAATATTGAATCTACACCAGCAAATTTATATTGATGAATCCACTCTGTTGAGTTGATATCAAACAATCTAATATGAAGAACTGATATTGACAAACTGATATTAATCAAATCTGATGTGTCAATACTGACAAATCTACACAGGATGAATTGATATCAATGAATACCAAGACAGGTTGATATGATCTAATGTTCCCAGATCAGTTCATATCAATGAGCCTACATTTTCACATTTTTCAACAAGTTGATATTGATGAATCTACCCCAGTGGATCAATATATATGAAACTACTTGGATGGGTCCATATCAATGAATCTATATATACAAGTTGATATCAATGAATCTACACTGATGATTGGATTTCAACAAATCAATACTTTTAAATATACACTGACAAGTTAATATTTATGAATCTACATAGATTAGTTAACTTCAATGATTTTACGCAGTTTAGTCAATAGCAGAGAATTCACAATGTCTGCTTGATATTGACAAATCTACATGAACTTGTGAATATTGAAGAATCTACCATGACCCCTTATTGGCAAATGTATACTGTTGAGTTGATATTGACAAACTTATATTGATAAATTGATATCAAAACATTAAAATCCATGAACCTTTACAAGTTCATCAACTAATATACCCTGTCAAGTGGATATTGACAAATCTACCTCAATATATTGATATCAGCAAATCTACTCTGCAAGTATATATCAAGGAATATAACCCAAGAAGTCATAAATGATGAATCTACACTGATGGTTTGATGCCAACATAAGTAAACAGGTGAGAAGATATTGACAAATCTATCTCATCAATATTGGCATATCGACATTGAAGAATTTATATTAACAAGTCAACATCAGGCAATCTACCCTGATGGGTAGATAATGATGAATCCATACTTTTAAGATTATATCAATGAATTTACATATTTGATTCAATATTGACAAATCTAGACCAATGGGTCAATACTAAAGAATCTACACTGATGAGTCAATGTTGATGGATATGCCCAGTTGAGTCAATTTCAGTGAATCTATCCTGATAGTTGATATAAAAATATCTACACCAATTATTTAATATCAACAAATCAACAATGAAGAGTCAATATCAGCAAATCTACCCAACAGGTCAATATTAACAAATCTACCGGGCAGAGTCAGTACTGATGAATGTATCCCAAGTGTTTGATACTGATAAAACTACATCTACTAATTGATACTGACAATTCAATATCTGATTAATCAATCCTGGCAGTTCAATATCAATGAATCTACACCAATAAGTTGATACAGATGAGTCAATAGCTATGGGTTAATGTCAATCTACCCCATCCAGTTGATAACAACAAATCTAACCCACTGAATTGATATGGACAAATCTACACTGAAGAGTCAATATTGTTTAATCTACGCTGACAGGTCAATATTAAAGGATCAAGGAATCATCAATATCAATGAATCAACATCTACAATTGATATTGATGAATATACCTCTTCAAGCCAATATCAATGAATCTAACCCAATGTGTCAGTATGGACAAATCTACAGAGACAAGTCAATATTGATGGACATGCACTGAAGAGCCAATATTGATGAATCTATCCCAATGTGTTGATATTGACAAATCTATACTGAAGGGCCAATAATGATGAATCTATCATAATGGGTCAATATCAATAAATATACTCAGAGGAGTTGGTATCGAAAGATCTATCCCAATGGGTCAATATCAATGAATCTACATTGTTGAACTGATATTGATATATCAATATTGATAAATCTATCCTGATAGATTGGTATCATTAAATCTATGCCATTGAGTGAATATCAAAGAATCTTCTCCATTGAGTTCATGTTGATTAATTGAAGTAACAGATTTATATCAACCAATCTACACTAAGCATCAACATTGTAGAATCTACACTGATAGCTCAATATTGACAAATTTACCCTGTGTAGTCTATATCAACCAATCTATTCTGAAGACTCAATATCTATAAACCTACCCAAAGAGGTCAATATTGACAAATCTACCATGATGAATTAATATTGATGAATCTACCACAATGTGGAATTATTGCTGAAACTACACCAAGTCAATTTTGACAAATGTAAGCAATCAAATTGATATCTATGAATCAGACCATCCAAGTTGATATTGAGGAATCTATAAAATTTGGCCAATATGAACAAATTTACCCTGATGAATAAATATTGATGAACCTTCAACAAAGTGTCTATATCAATAAATCTACCCCAACAGGTAGATATGAATAAATCTACCCCTCCAGGTCCATATCAATGAATCTACACTGATAGGTTGATATTGATAAATCTACATAGACAAATCAATATTGATATAATATCAATAAATATACCTCAACAAGTTGATATTGATGAATCTACACTGTTGAGTAGGTTTTGACCAATCTAAACAGTTGAGTTGGTATTGATGAATCTATCTCAGTCAATACTGACAAATCAACCCCAACCAGTCAATATTGATGAATTTACTCCTGTGGGCTGACATTGATGAATCTACATTGATGGGATGATATCAATGAACCTACATTGACAGGTCAATAGTGAAAAATGTACCCTAAAAAGTTGATATCTATGAATCTCCACACATGAATACATATTGACAAGTGACCCAGTTGATCTGATACAATCAATTCTACCATGAGGGGTTGATGTTGATCAATCTACACCGATGAGTTGGTATTGATGAATCTACCATCATGATTCAACATTGACTGATCTAACCCATCACGTGAATATTGACAAATCTACATTGACAAACTGATATCAACACATCAATATCAAAGAATCTACCCTGAAATGTCAATATTGACCAATCTACACTGACAAGACAATTTTGAAAAATCTACTCCAAGGGGTCAAGATTGATAAATCCAACAAAAAGAGTTGCTATCAAAGAATCTACCCTGATATGTCATTGTTGACCAATCTGCATTGACAGGTTGATAATGATGAGTCTACCTTGGTGGGTGGACTTTTACAAATCTACACTGGCAAGTGGATATCAATGAATCTACACTGACAAATGAATATCAATGAATCTGTACTGAAAGGTCAATATGGATGAGCCTACCCCAAAAGGCAGTTATCAATATTTCTTGATGGGTCTGTATCTGTGAATCTACCCCAATGGATCAATATTGATTAATGTATCCCTATGGGTCAAAATCCATGAATCTACCCCTTCAGGTCAATATTGTAGAATCTATGAAATGTGTCAACATCAATGAATCTCCTCTGATAGATTAATATTGATGTGTTTACTCTGACAGATAAGTATGAAAGAATTTAGTCTAATGGGTCAAAATTTATCAAGGTACACCAGTGGGTCAATGTTGACAAATCTACACCTTCGAGAAGATATCAGTGATTTTATGCCATCTGGTAGTTATAGCTAAATCTACATCATCAAATCAATATCAACAAATCGACCTTTGGGTTGATGTTCACAAATCTACACCAAGAGGTCAATATTGATGAATCTACACTGTTGAGTCAATATCTAAACATCTACTTTTATGGGTTGATATCAACAAATCTACATCAAAGAGTCAATATTGATGAACCTACCACAAAAAAATCAATATCAGCACACCAATATCAATGAATCTACCCTGGTGAGTCTATTTCAAAAATCAAACCAGTTGAGTCAATATTGATGATACTACACTAACAGATTGCTATCAATGAATCTACACTTTCCAGTTGATATCTATGAATCTACCCCAATCGGTCAATATGTATGTACTTACTGCATCAAGTCAATATGGACAAATCTAAACCTTTGAGTCAATATTTAAAAATCTGAAGATTTATCAACAAATTCACATTGACAAATCAGCATTGAGTGAATATTTACAAATCTACCCTGAAGAGACAATATTGATGAATCTACCTAATAGGTGGATATGGATGAATATACCTGATGGGTGGATATCAATGAATCTACCCTGCAGGGAGGAAACTGATGAATCTACCTGTATAGATTGATATCTATGAATCTACCCTGATGGGCTGACATTGGCAAATGTACCCCCACTGGTCACTATTGATGAATCTACAGTGACCAATCAGTATTAATGAATCTACAAGTTGATATTGACACATCTACTCCAATGAGTTGATAATGATGAACTGACACCAAAGAGTTAATATCAATGAATATACACTGACCAGTTGATATTGATGAATCTACACCAAAAAAAAAAATCAACAAAACTACACCGAGTCGATATCAATAAATCTACCCCAAATGGTCAATACTAATGAATCTATACTGACCAATCAATATGGATGAATATATACCAATGAGTTGATATTGACAAATCCAAATTGATGAATCAATATTGACAAATTGAGATCAACAAATCTACAGTGATGTGATGAAATTGACAAATTTCCACTGATGGATCTAAACAGATATTTGACATGATGAATCTACCCAGTTGAGTCAAAATCAATGAATCTACAATGATGTCACGAAACTGATGAATCTTCACAATTTGATATTCATGAAACTACATTGGGTCCATACCAACAAATCTTCCCTGTTTATTCAAATTTGATGAATCTACAGTGATGATTAAAAACTGATACTCTAAACTAAAGCATCTACACCAATTGTCAATATCAAAAAAATTTACACCAATGAACCAATTCAACAAATCTACCTCATCAAGGTGATATCAGTGATATCACCCTGATGAGTCAATATTGACAAACCTACTCTAACAAGTTAATATTCATGAACCTATCCCAAAGCCAATATTGACAAATCTATATCAGTGACTCAATAATGAATCTACCTCAAGTCAATATCAAATAATCTACCCTGACCATTTGTTATTGAGGAATCTGCTCCAACCAGTTATTCCTTGCAAGTGGCTTCTATAACTTGCAGAATGTTTGGGGGTGATAGGAACATCTTTTGCTCTTATAAGGACTCTTGTTAGATCTGTAGTGAGCTTCAGGATTGAGGGTGAACATGAGGAAGATCAAGCCCTGATGAAAATCTTGGAAATTTCTGTTCCCCAAAGTTGAGGAAAGAAGCTGAAGATTGAATTAATACCCATCAGGCCTAAATGATTAATTCTTCACAAATGTCTACAAGAAGTGGTCAAGGAGTTTTTGAATTGCTGTACACAAGCAAGCATAAGGAAAGTGTTTCACCCCAACTTCATGTGGGCAGAATCTGTTGCACTGGGGATCCTCCTGAGGCTCATCCTGTGCACCTTTTCATTTGACCATAATTTTGTCTTTTCTAGAATGTCATCAAAGGTGGACCATACAGCACATTGTCACTTCAGTTGGTTTTATTGCACTTAGAAGCACAATAGGTACGATGTGTCTGTGTTTCTGTGTAACTTTGTGGTTTATTTCTTTCTATTGTGGATTGGTTGTATATTCAGCTACAAAAAGGTATTTGGATATCTTATCTAATCAGAATCATAGATCTGATGTGCATAATTGTATGGTACTTTGGGTTAGGCATGCTTTTTCAGAGCACATTTCCAAATGCACATTAATTATGGGCACACAGTTGGGTCATAGATTAAACTTGTTTTGCCTTAGAAGGCACTGGCAAACCATCTTCAAAAGTAGCTGCGTCATGTATCTTTCCTGCAATGTCTGAAAATGCTGGTGTTCCATGTCCTACTTTTTCAATGTAATGACTTCTTAGAACTTACCAGTGCTAATTACAGTGCCAAGCTACCTCACTATTGTTTTAATTTATAATTTTCTAACATGATAATATCCTGGGCATCAAGTATAACTATTTTCTGATTTTATACTTTCTTGTTCAGGTGTTTGTTCAGATATCTACTTTTGACCATTTGAGATTGAACCCAGGGATGAGTAAACATTGAGTCACCTCCCTAGCTCTATTTCTGTTCTTGTTTTGGTATTTTTATTTGAGACAGTGTCTCCTTAAAGCTGGTCTCAAATTTGCAATCCTTCTGCCTCAGATTTTTGTGCAATTGAGATCATAGCTATGCAACACTTCGCTTGGGAAATAATGTTAATTTTATCAGTCCATGTTATTGGTATATTTCTTCTGTTCATTAGCTTTAGGTAGCATGTGTTAAAACTAATGACCAAGGGACAGATATGTTACTCTGTCTTAGAGAGATGATCCATTATGTGTGGGGCCATGTGTTTGATCCCCAGTACATGAAAACACACACACACACACACACACACACACACACACACACACACGCACGCACACCCAACACTAAGTCTAAGATCACATAGATGCTCATGTTTTTCCTTCTGTAATATATTTAGTTTCCTTAAATTTTAGTTTTGGAGTATAATGGGTTATTTTTGGTATGAGTTTTATTTTATGTCTACATTCATGTCATTCCCTATAGTTTGCAAACACTTGCTGCTCATATTCCATTTTAAAAATATCATGAAAATGGATTTCAATTGAACATAAATGCTACTTGTGCAGCATTCCATTACTAGAAAGCATGTTGTGTAATTAGCAAAGATAAAATAGTAGGCTTATAACGGTGGGTGAGGATGTTATGTGAAGATGCCCTTACTCCTCACTATTGGCAAGCAAAGAAAACTCACATGACAAGACTTTAAAATGTTCACAGTATTGTATATGATATATCCCTATACATGTATGCTGCTATACATGGTTTACATTGCTTTTCTGAGAGCCACATTGTTCTGTTATCTACAGAAACATCCACCTCTCTCTTGAAGATACTGTGCACCACAGAGAGATCTGGTTTCCATGCTTCATGAAGTAATTCACAAAGGAAATGAAAGTCCACTTGAACCCCAAGTGAGAATATGATCAGCACCCGTGGTCCAAGCACATGGCCAGAATGGGGCTCTGTTACCAGTTCCACAGCCTATACTGGACCCTCATGACTTCATTTCTGAGTCATCATTAGAGTTCTGGGCTCCGGTGGGACCACAGCTGACTCTGTGGAAGGCCCATGAAGAAGAAGAAGATACATCTGCAGGTGTTAGAGAATTTTCTCCTTTCCAGGACTACCCTAATGAGCCTCACCTTGGAGTAATCAGAGAGGTCAGAAACAGAACACTGCCTGAAAGCCAGTGTGCATGTTCACAGAAGACTCCAAAAGAAACAAAAGGACCCAAACATGCCCAATAACTGAAATAGTACAGGAGGTAGCCAATCAAACCAAGAAAAAAAGATGGTCTATGTCCTGCTTCTCTGGGAGGATCCTCTCATGAATAAAGCAATTAATTACATGGAACCATTGTTCAGTCATATACAGGGTTCCATGGCACTTGGGGTTTGGCCCTTCATATCTGAACTGCAGTCTTGTACCTGAGACCAATGAAGTAGCACCAAAGTCCCAGCATTTTTGTCAGGAACACCATACCCTGAGTGAACAGGTACAGATGCAAGAACCTGAGGAGAGACAGATGTATCCTGTACTGACTTGCTGCACCTTGGTAATATGAGGCCAGAAGGTAATATCTGTGGGCATTGTTTCTATGGTTTCTCAATCTTGGAATTTCATTTACTCTCCTGGGTTTCATACTGTGTCTTTAAACATTGCTTTTGCTTAATTTGGATTGCAGTAGGAAACCATGGTCATGAATATATCATTAAAATGTATTATTTTGTCTAGGTCTGTCTACCTGTGAGGAAATCATTGTTTTTTTTTTTTTTTAAGTGTTCTTGTTTTTATTCTGTTGAGAATTTGGAAAATTACACCTTTGACTTGGAGGCTATAGTTACACAGGGAATAATAAAACCCTTGGAGCTTGGTGCCTCAGTGCTTAGAACTGGTGATGCTGTCCTTTAGAGTGTAAAAGCCTGCACTGGGCTGATTTGGTACAGGTTCATATTGAGTATATCAGTAGAAATATGTATTGGGGGCAGGAGACTAGCATTCAGATAGGCTTTATTGATATACTTTTTCATGAGACTTATTTTTTAAGACAGTGAGTCTCTCACCTTCTGAATTAAACCCACTGGAAACAGGACCCATCACGACCTTTCTGTTCTTATTGTCTCCTGTTTTGTATAATTAAGTAAAGTTCCGAGCACAGGAATTTTGAGACACTTATTCAGGAGTGCCCAATAAAGAGAAACTATCACCAGTTGCACTTGATAACTTAACTGTTGTGTATAGTAACATGAAAACTGATTTAACTTTGGCCTAATACCATAAGATAAGTGACTTTGGGAGCAGGAGATAAAAGGAGAAAAATTTTCATATCTTTGACTTCTATCAGTTTAAAAACTGGGGATAATTCCTGTTTTAAAATTCATTGGAGCTTGAGGGTGCATGAAGTCCAATACCATTCAGAGTTACAGTTTTTGTTTTGTTGATTACCCCCCAAATTTTGTCATTTTTCAGTAAATTTCAAGGAACATTGAAGCAGTTAGCAATGCCTATCTTGGGAGCCTTTCCACAGGTGTGATTGTGTATATGGGTGTGGATTTTTAAATCTTTTTCAGGCCAGATGTCTATCATCTGCCTCCCACTTTTGGTGAGAAGGTAATTAACACCAAATTAGCTATGTGTGCACAAGGAAGACTGTTCTGAGTATCCTGGGATAGGTAGGTAATTCCTGAACTTCCTTAGAGAAGTTATCACCTCCCTAAGAAAGATATCACATCCTTGTGTTCCATTAAACATTGAAACCAGGCAGCTCAGTGAAGATGCATTTTGTTAGTCATCATCCCTTTCATGGAGTGGTCTCCTATTCTCTTTCCTCTCTTTACTCTCCTGGGTTTCATACTGTGTCTTTAAACATTGTTTTTGCTTAATTTGGATTGCAGTAGGAAACCATTGTCATGAATATATCATTAAAATGTATTATTTTGTCTAGGTCTGTCTAGCTGTGAGGAAATCATTGTTTTGTTTTTTTTAAGTGTTCTTGTTTTTTTTCTGTTGAGAATTTGGAACATTACACCTTTGTCTTGGAGGCTATAGTCACACAGGGAATAGTAAAACCCTTAGAGCTTTGTGCCTCACTGCTTAGTACTGGTGATGCTGTCCTTTAGAGTGGCTTGGTGCCACCTAAGAGAAGAAATGTAGCCTTTCCCAAAAGACATGAAGAAAATGAAGTCCTGTCCCATGGTTATGACCATATTGAACAACCTCTTTGGCCAGTCCTCAAAACTGATTAGTGTGTCCTTCTCTCTGTTCCTGCAGCCTTAGCTATTGAATCAATATTGCCTTTTGAGATGAAACTTGTTTCCAAATTTTACTTGAAATCATAGGAAGAAACTACCTATCTTCAACTGTACATAAAGCAAAAGGAAGTGACTTGAAGGGCCAGGGTGTGGTGGAACATTCCTGTAATCTCAGAAGCTTGGGAGGCTGAGGTAGGAGGATCCGAATATCAAAGCTAGCCTTAGAAGTGACAAGGTGCTAAGCAATTCAGTGAGAATCTGTCAACAAAATACGAATAGGGCTCAGGATGTGGCTCAGTGGTTCATTGCCTCTGAGTTCAATCTCCAGTACCCACCCCAATAAAGAAGTGGCTTGGTGCCATCTAAGAGAAGAAATGTAGCCGTTCCCTAAAGACATGAAGAAAATGAAGTCCTCTCCCATGATTATGACCATATTTAACAAACTCTTTGGCCATTTTACACCATCCTTTCTTCTTGATATAATTTGTGAATCAGTGAATTTTATAACCCAAATATTTTCACATATCTCAGGCACTTAGGACTAAATCACAACAATTCCAGCTCCTTGCCACTTCAAGATATCCCCAGGCCTCTGCCAGCTACCACACCAAATTTTTCCACAAAGCTCTGGAATCCAAACAGTGCTTTCTACATTGAGAATATGGAAGCAAATAGGAAAAAGACATCCCATGATTCCACCTTAGAAGTGAAATCTGAAGAACCCTGCTGATTTCCATTTCTGTGAAACAAGATGCTGGTATAACTTCACTAAGTGGGGAGAGAGCTATACGCCTTGGGCATCAGGATACTGTGAGTTCCTTGTAGTGTAACCATATTATACTATGGGAAGATATTTTGGAAGAATTCTACTTTGCACAGGAGGCCATTTGCAGGTCTATGACAAGAGAAGGCACTCTTTAGATACTCTAGAATGGATTCCATAATAGAACTATAGTCCATAGAACAGGTATTATATCAGTTTTGGATTCTGTTTTATGAGTATTATCTTATTATTAATATCTAAGAGCAGATGTTGTATTATCTTCAGATGTTTAATCAATCATGGATATTACTTTTGTATAAAAAGCTACAGGATAGCTGTTATACTTGTTACGGATGGTACAGCGCTCATTTTCTGAAAATATCCTAGTTGTATGGAAGCTATTTTATTAATATTACATGCTGCACTGTGGTGCACATAATAGTATTAAAATCTCAAGGCAATTATATTAGTTGTACTTGCTAGAATATGAAAATTGTATCAATATTAAAGAACAAAGGACACATATTGTGTTAGTTTGAAATGTTATAGATATCATATTAATATTAAAGGCTATAGATAAACATTTGTGTCACATTTAGAAGCACAAGTAGGCATATCATGTTGGGGATTAAAGTCAACATGAAAGTTAATACATTAATTTTAATAGTATCTCATGCATATCTTATTAATTTAATGAACACAATGCAGATGTTTTATTAGTGTAAGGTTGTATAATTTAAAAATCATGCTAATACTAAATGCTAAAGAGCACCTGTTTACAAGTTTTAGATGCTATGTCAAGGATATTAAATGAATATTAAAATCCATAATGAAGTTATTGTATATGTGTCAAGATTTATGGAAAGGATACAATATAGTAAGATTAATGGCCACAGGGCATCTATTTCTTTGGTTTTAGAGGCCATAATATGAATGTTATATTAGTATTTGAAGGTACAGAAATTCAGTACATTAGTTTTAAGTCCTAGCTAAACTAAGAATAACAGATTTAAAGGTCACAGGAAGTTTCTATATTTTTATTGAATACTCTTCTTTGGAAAACATATTAATATTCAAGTTTTCTAAATGACTCTGATATCCATTTCTGATATTGTAATAGGTGAATTATATTAATATTAAAGGTCACCTGTTTTCCATGCTATTGTATGTATAGTGAAATGAGATACCATTTTTTACTTACTACAATAATTAAATTTCAAAATAGAAGTTACAAATAGTAGTCAAGGGTATAGAAAAAACAGAAAGACTTTTAAACTGCTGGTGGGAATAGAAAATTGTTCATTTACTGTGGAAATGATTTAGAAATTTCTTTAAAGATTATACACTGAGATATCACCTGGAAATTTCATTTAGTCATGTTGCCAAAAACTTGGTCCTTGTACCAATGCCAATTCAAAAACAAGGACATGTTCTTAAGGGGTAAAAAGAAGAAGAAGTACCATCACCCTGCTATAAAGAAGAAACATAGGGTACTCCTGTCCCTAAGGCCATGACTCTCCCCATCAGGAGTAACAGGGGGACCTTAAAGGGACTCTTCAAAGGCTACATTCAACGTGTGCCTTGAGAGGGGGTACCAGTACACCCTGATGGTGTGTTAACATTCACTTGTTAAGCACAGATAACTCAAGGTAATTCTTCTCTTCTCCCAGGTTAGGGAGATGCAGAAGGGGAGAAGGAAAACATGTCCATTTTAAAAATAAACTTCAGAGCTATATTCAGATGGTGAAGTGAACCATACTTTTATTTCCCCACTGTCAATTTTTACATTCCATTTCTATGGAAAAATTGGTGATGACATCTCCAAGCTGCTTCCTGCTGAGAGAGGATGACGTTGAGGACAAGTGATCCAAAGTCCTTCTTTTCTCTCAGGTGGGGTATGGACAGTTAGGGCTTTTCAGCATAATCACTGTCCAGAGTTCCATGGTGGCAGTTGGCATGTGACTATAAAAGGTATACATAGGGCAAGGTTCAACAATGCTAGGACAATAATAAATAAGAGAGTAAAGCATTACTGCTTTTGTAAATAATAAATAAAAATTAGTGTTTCAGTCAATTTCTGAAACATAGGAAAAACTTGTGTCTCAAGAATCCTTTGTGATAGTTATTATGTGTTTTCATATAAGAACAATTTCTTTGCAGCCTCCAGTTTGTATTACTTTCGGTAGGAATGTCACAAGTGTACATCTCAAGTTACATTAAAAAAATGTTTTTCATTTGAGTTGTCCATGTAGGATTCAGAGGCTATACTCTCTTACCAGTTTTTTAAGACCAAGCTGGTCAAAACTGACCTTGTGGATCCAATATGGCAGACTAGAGGGTGAATGCATCTCCAGTGGCTCCAGAACCCAGGATTGAAGAAGGGGAGGCATTGAGAGACTCGGACTAAATAGAGCCACGGGGTAAGTCTCCCCACCTGAATATCGGCCTGGGAGGGTGGCAGGCCTGGATTTGGGTGGCTTATTAGAGTAGGGAAGGGGAGCTAGAGTCTACCCCAGGCAGCCATGAGCACTCCGGCAGTGGGCTCCTCCCACAGGGCCAGATTCTCCAGCTTCTTGGAGCAGGACCTCCAGTGAGAGCCTTTCTGCACAGAACCAGCTCCAAGTCCCTGAGCCAGCGCACAGTGAGCTCCAAGCTCTGGCCTGCAGGTTGCTTCAGAGAGTAGGACAGGGCAGCCAGGGACTTCCCCAAGCGGCTCAGCTCCCTCTGGTGGGAAGCACCTTTCTAGCCTACCTTCTCAGAGCAGACTGCCCAGTGAGAGCCTTTCTACACAGAGTCAGCCACAAGTCCCCAAGTCAGCAGAGACCTACGACACACAAGCAGCCCCTGGGACCAGGGCAGGGCAGCCAGAGACCCCTCCAGGTGGCCCGGCCACCTCCAGCCACAGGCTTTTTTCAAAGGGTGATCCAAGATGGCGGACTAGAGGGTGACTGTATCTCCAGTCACTCCAGAACCCAGGATTCAAGAAGGGGAGGCATTGAGAGAATCAGACTAAAATAGAGCCACAGGATGAGTCTCCCCCACCTGGTGAAGCTCAGCCCTGATGGCAGACCCGAATTCAGGAGGCTTATTAGAGTAGGGCAGGGAAGCTAGAGTCTTTCCCAGGCAGCCCTGAAAACTCCAGCAGTGGGCTCCTCCAAAATGGCCAGCTTCTCAGAGCAGGCAGGCTAGTGAGAGCCTTTCCACACAGAACCAGCTTCAAGCCCTGAAACCAGTAGCGGGCTAGGGGGAGCTTTATTGGGAAGCACTGTATTATCAAGTTCCTCCAAGACTTCGGGCTACTGAAGGCTGGAAGGTGATATACTGGAAATCTACAGGGACACTATAAGCCAATAGAGGAAATCTGCAATATCATAGAGTCCCACTGACATCTGACCAATATGAGAAAACACGGGAAGAAAATGTCCCAAATAAATCTAGATACTATATCAATAAAACACAATGATGCAAAGCAGAAGAAATGTCAGAAAGGGAGTTCAGAATGTACATAATTAAAACAATCAGGGAAGCAAACGAGGAGATGAAAGAGCAAATGCAGGCATTGAAGGAGGAAATGAAAGAGCAAATGCAGGTATTAAATGTTCACACCAATCAACAATTAAAAGAGCAAATACTGGAAGCAAGAGATCATTTCAATAAAGAGATAGAATACTGAAAAAAAAAAGAAATCCTTGAAATGAAGGAAACAATAAACCAAGTTAAAAACTCCATGGAAAGCATAACCAATAAGATAAAACACCTGGAAGACAGAACCTCAGATATTGAAGACAAAATATTTAATCTTAACAGATGATTCCTCAGCAGATTTCTACAAGACCTTCAAATAAGAACTCATTCCAATACTTCTCAATGTATTCCAGGAAATAGAAAAGGAGGGTACCCTACAGAATTCATTCTATGTAGCTAATATCACCTTTATGCCCAAACCAGGAAAAGACACATCAAGAAAAGAAATTTTAGGCCAATATACTTGATGAATATAGATGCAAAGATCCTTAACAAAATATGGCAAACCA
Organism: Sciurus vulgaris; assembly: GCF_902686455.1. NCBI lineage: Eukaryota > Metazoa > Chordata > Mammalia > Rodentia > Sciuridae > Sciurus > Sciurus vulgaris. Next base: position 5,667,349 of record NW_027632793.1, on the reverse strand, counting down.
TATCCAAAAACATATTAAGAAAATTGTGCACCACGATCAAATGGGGTTCATCCTGGAATGCAAGGATGGTTCAACATTCATAAATCAATAAACATAATCCGTCACATCAATAGACTTAAGGATAAGAATCATATGGTTATTGCAATTGAAGTAGAAAAAGCATTTGACAAAATACAACACCCTTCATGGTGAAAACACTAGAAAAAATAGGGATAGTAGGAACATACCTCAACATTGTAAAGGCTATTTATGTTCAGCCCATGGCCAACATCATTCTTTTTGGAGAAAATCTGAAACCATTCCCTTTAAAAACAGGAACAGGACAGGGATGTCCTCTTTCACCACTTCTATTCAACATTGTCCTCGAAACTCTAGCCAGAGCAATTAGGAAGATTAAAGAAATTAAAGGAATACCAATAGGAAAAGAGGAACTTAAGCTGTCACTATTTGTGGATGACATGATTCTACATTTAGAGGATGCAAAAACCTCTTCCAGAAAACTTCTTGACCTCATCAATGAATTCAGCAAAAGAGCAGGCTATAAAATTAACACACATAAATTTATAGCATTTTTATATGCAAGCAATGAAACAGCTGAAAGGGAAATGAGGAAAACAACTCCATTTGCAATAGCCTCAATAATAATTAAATACTTGGGTATCAATCTAACCAAAGAGGTAAAAGATCAATACAATGAAAACTGCAATACATTGAAGAAACAAATTAAGGAAGACCTTAGAAGATGGAAAGATCTCCCATGTTCTTGGATAGGCAGAATTAATATTGTCAAAATGGCCATACTACCAAAAGTGCTATACAGATTCAATGCAATTGCAATTAAAATGCCAATGACGTACCTCACAGAAATAGAGCAGGCAATCATGAAATTCATCTGGAAGAATAAGAAACCCAGAATAGCTAAAGCAATCTTCAGTAGAAAGAGTTAAGCAGGGGGTATCGCATTACCAGATCTTCAACTATATTAGAAAGCAATAGTAACAAAAACAGCATGCTATTGGCACCAAAAAGGACAGGTAGATCAATGGTACAGAATAGAGGACACAGACAGAAACCCAAGTAAATACAATTTTCTAATACTAGACAAAAGTGCCAAAAATATACAATGGAGAGAAGATAGCCTCTTCAACAAATGGTGCTGGGAAAACTGGAAATCCATATGCAACAGAATGAAACTAAACCCCTATCTCTCACCCTGCACAAAACTCAACTGACAATGGATTAAGGAACTTGAAATCAGACCGGAGACCCTGCATCTTATAGAAGAAAAAGTAGGTCCAAATCTTCACCTTGTAGGCTTAGGATCAGACTTCCTTAACAGGACTCCCATAGCACAAGAAATAAAAGGAAGAATCAATAACTGGGATAAATTTAAACTAAATAGTTTTCTCTCAGCAAAGGAAACTATCATCAATGTGAAGAGAGAGCCTACAGAGTGGGAGAATATCTTTGCCACTCATACTTCAGATAGAGCACTTATTTCCAGAATCTATAAAGAACACAAAAAACTCTATACCAAGAATACAAATAACTCAATCAACAAATGGGCTACGGAAATGAACAGACATTTCACAGAAGAAGATGTACAAGCAATCAACAGATATATGAAAAAATGTTCAACATCTTTAGTAATAAGGGAAATGCAAATCAAAACTACACTAAGACTCCATCTCACCCCAATTAGAATGGCAATTATCAAGAATACAAGCAAAAATTGGTGTTGGCGTGGATGTGGGGAAAAAGGCACACTCATACATTGCTGATGGAACTGCAAGTTAGTGCAGCCACTCTGGAAAGCAATGTGGAGATCCCTTAGAAAACTTGGAATGGACCTACAATTTGACCCACTCCTCGGCCTATACCCAAAGGACTTAAAATCAGCACACTACAGAGATACAGCCACATCAAAGTTCATAGCTGCTCAATTCACTCCAGCCAGACTATGGAACCAACCTACGTGCCCTTCAATTGATGAATGGATAAAGAAACTGTGGTATATATATACAATGGAATATTACTCAGCTATAAAGAATAATAAAATTATGGCATTTGCAAGCAAACGGATGAAATTGGAGAATATCATGTTAAGTGAGATAAGCCAAACTCTAAAATCCAAAAGAGGAATGATCTCACTGATAAGCGGATGATGACACATAATGGGGGGTGGGAGTGGGACAAGAATCGAGGAAAAAGGGACTGTATAGAGGGAAAAGAGAGGTGGGAGGAGTGGGGGAACATAACGGAATGAATCAAACATCATTACTCTATGTAAATATATGAATATGCAAATGGTATGCTGTTACTCCATGTACAAACTGAAACAACATGTATACCATTTGTTTACAATAAAAATAAATTTAAAAAATCCTAAAAAACAGAATTACTTGCTTCCCTCCCCCACTTCTGGAAAAAAATATTTAATCTTGAAAACGAAGTTGACCAAACAGAGATGATGGTAAGAAATCATGAACACAATCTACAAAAATTATGGGATATCATGAAAAGGCCAAATTTAAGAATTATTGGGATTAAGGAAGGCTTAGAGAAACAAACCCAAGGAATGAACAATCTATTCAATAAATAATATCAGAAAATTTCCCAAATTTGAAGAATGAAATGGAAAACCAAGTAGAAGAGGCTTATAGTACTCCAAATATACAAAATTACAACAGAACCATACCAAGGCACATTATTATGAAAATACCTAACATACAAAATAAAGACAGAATTTTAAAGCCACGAGAGAAAAGAATCAAATTACATTCAGGGGGAAACCAATAAGAATATCAGCTGATTTTAAATCCAGACCCTAAAAGTTAGAAGGGCCTGGAACAACATTTAGCAAGCCCTGAAAGTAAAAGGATGCCAACCAAGAATCTTATACCCAGCAAAACTTACTTTCAGATATGATGATGAAATAACATATTTCCATGATAAACAAAAGCTAAAGGAAATTACAAAAAGAAAGCTGGCATTACAGAACATTCTCAGCAAAATATTCCATGAGGAAGATGTGAAAAACAATGATGCAAATCAGCAACAGGAGGAACTAGCCTAAAGGAATAGTCAAATAAAAGAGAAACCAAATCATGTCAAAAAACAAAAATGAGTTAAATGACTGGGAATACAAATCATATCACAATAATAACCCTGAATGTTAATGGCCTGAACTCATCAATCAAAAGACATAGACTGGCATACTGGATTAAAAAGAGAAATCCAACAATAGGCTGCCTGCAAGAGACTCAACTCATAGAAAGAGATACCAATAGACTACAGGTGAAAGGATGGGAAAAAAATACCATGCACACAGACACAGCAAAAAAGCTGGAGTATCCATCCTCATTTCAGATAATGTGGACTTCAAGCCAAAACTCGTCAGAAGGACATTACATACTGATTAAAGGAAGCATAAATCAACAAGACATAACAATAATAAATATCAGTGCCCTGAACATTGGCTCATCCATGTACTTCAAACAAATCCTTCTCAATTCCAGAAATCAAGTAGACCACAACACAATAATACTAGGCGATTTTAACACACCTCTCTCACCACTGGATAGATTGTCCAAACAAAAATTGAATAAAGAAACCATAGATCTCAATAACATAATCAACAATTTAGACTTAACCGACTTATGTAGAATATACCATACAACAAAGAATGAATACACTTTTTTTCTCAGCAGCACATGGACCCTTCTCTAAAATAAATCATGTTTTATGCCACAAAGCTACTGTTAGCAAATACAAGACGATAGAGATGCTACCTTGTACTCTATCAGATCATAATGGATTGAAATTAGAAATAAATGACAGAATAAAAAACAAAACTTCTCTAATACCTGGAGATTAAATAATACACTATTATATGATGAATGGATAAGAGAAGACATAAGGAGGGAAATAAAAGAAATTCTTAGAAATAAAGGAGAAAAAAGACACATCATATCAAAATCACTGTGAAACTATGAAAGAAGAACTTAAAGGAAGATTTACTTCATGGGGAACATTCAACAAAAGAAGTAGAAATCAACAAATAAACGACCTAACACTACAGCTAAAAGCCCTAGAAAAAGAAGAGCAGACCAACACGAAAAGTAGTAGAAGACAAGAAATAGTTAAAATCACAGCAGAAATCAACAAAATTGAAACAAAAGAAGCAATCAGAAAAATTAACAAAATAAATAGTTGGTTCTTCGAAAAAATAAACAAAATTGATAAACCCTTAGCCACACTAACAAAGAGAAAGAGGGAGAAAACTCAAATTACTAAAATTCAGAATGAACAAGGAAATATCACAACAGACACGAGTGAAATACAAAACATAATTAGAAGCTATTTTGAAAAACTATATTCCAACAAAACAGAAAAACTCAAAGATATCAACAAGTTTCTAGAGACATATGAATTACCTAAACTGAACGAGGAGGACATACACAAATTAAATAAATCAATTTCAAGCAATGAAATAGAAGATGTCATCAAAAGCCTACCAACAAAGAAAAGTTCAGGACCAGATCGGTTCTCAACCGAGTTCTACAAAACCTTTAAAGAAGAGCTGTTTCCAATAGTCCTCAAAGTATTCCATGGAATAGAAGAGGAGGGAACCCTCCCAAACTCATTTTATGAAGCCAATATCACCCTGATACCTAAAACAGATAGAGACACTCGGAGAAAAGAAAATTTCCTTAATGAACATCCATGCAAAAATTCTCAGCAAAATTTTAGCAAATTTCATACAAAAATATACTAAAAAGACAGTGCACCATGATCAAGTGGGTTTTATCCCAGGGATGCAAGGTTGGTTCAACCAACGGATATCAAATAATTTCATTCACCATATCAACATACTTAAAGTTAAGAATCACATGATTATTTCAATAGATGCAGAAAAGGCATTTGATAAAATAGAGTATCCCTTCATGATCTAAACACTAGAAAAAATTGGGGTAGTATATTAGCTATGCTAAGCCCATGGCCAATATCATTTTAAATGGTGAAAAACTGAAAGCATTCCCAAAAAAACCTGGAACAAGGCAGGGATGCCCTCTTTCACCACTTCTATTCAACATCATTCTTGAGAATCTAGCCAGAGAAATTAGACAAACCAAAGAAATTAAAGTGATAGTAATTGCAAAACAAGAACTCAAACTATCCCTGTTCACTGATGACATGATTATATATTTAAAGGAACCTGGGAATTCCACCAGAAAACTCTTAGAACTTGTAAGTGAAACCAGTAAAGTAGCAGGTTACAAGATCAATGCTCATGAATCCAATGCATTTTTATACATAAGCAATGAATCTTCAGAAAGAGAAATTAGGAAAATTACCACATTTGCAATAGCTTCAAAAAATATAAAATACTTGGGAATCTATCTCACAAAAAAGGTGAAAGACCTCTACAATGAGACGTACAGAATACTAATGAAAAAAAATTAAAGAAAACCTTAGAAGATGGAAAGATCTCCCATGTTCTTGGATAGGCAAAATTAATATTGTCAAAATGGCCATACTACCAAAAGTGCTATACAGATTCAATGCAATTCCAATTAAAACCCCAATGATGCACCTTACAGAAACAGAGCATGCAATTATGAAATTCATCTGGAAGAATAAGAAACCCAGAATAGCTAAAGCAATCCTCAGTAGAAAGAGTGAAGCAGAGGGTATCACAATACCAGATCTTCAACCTTTTACAAAGCAATCGTAACAAAAATGGCATGGTATTGGTTCCAAAATAGGTAGATCAAGGGTACACAACAGAGGACATGGACACAAACCCAAATAAATAAAATTTTCTCATACTAGGCAATGGTGCCAAAAATATGCAATGGAGAAAATATAGGCTCTTCAACAAATGGTGCAGGGAAAACTGGAAATCCATATGCAACAGTATGAAATTAAACCCCTATGTCTCACCCTGCAGAAAACTCAACTCACAATGGAATAAGGACCTCGGAATCAGACCAGAGACCCTGCATCTTGTAGAAGGAAAAGTAGGTCCAAATCTTCGCCTTGTAGGCTTAGGATTAAACTTCCTTAAGAGGACGCACATAGCCCAAGAAATAAAAGCAAGAATCAATAACTGGAATAGATTCAAACTAAAAAGCTTTCTCTCAGCAAAGGAAACTATCACTAATGTGAAGAAAGAGCCTACAGAGTGGGAGAATATCTTTGCTACTCTTACTTCAGATAGAGCACTAATTTCCAGAATCTATAAAGAACTCAAAATACTCTACACCAAGAATACAAATAATCCAGTCGACAAATGGGCTAAGGAAATGAATAGACACTTCACAGAAGTGAAGAAGAAGATGTACAAGCAATCAACAGATATATGAAAAAATGTTCAACATCTTTAGTAATAAGAGAAATTCAAATCAAAACTACACTAAGACTCCATCTCACCCCAATTAGAATGGCGATTATCAAGAACACAAGCAACAACAGGTGTTGGAGAGGATGTGGGGAAAAAGGTACACTCATACATTGCTGGTGGGGCTGCAAATTAGTGCAGCCACTCTGGAAAGCAGTGTGGAGATTCCTTAGAAAACTTGGAATGGACCCTCCATTTGACCCAGCTATCCCACTCCTCGGCCTATACCCAAAGGACTTAAAATCAGCACACAACGGAGATACAGCCACATCAATGTTCATAGCTGCTCAATTCACAATACCCAGACCATGGAACCAACTTACATGCCCTTCAATTGATGAATGGATAAAGAAACTGTGGTACATATATACAATGGAATATTACTCAGCTATAAAGAATAATAAAATTATGGCATTTGCAAGCAAACGGATGAAATTGGAGAATATCATGTTAAGTGAGATAAGCCAATCTCCAAAATCCAAAAGAGGAATGATCTCACTGATAAGCGGATGATGAACTTAATGGAGGGTGGGAATGGAACAAGAATGGAGGAAGGAGGGACTGTATAGAGGGAAAAGAAAGGTGGGAGGGGTGGGGTTGAAGGAAAAAATAATGGAATGAATCAAACATCATTACTCTATGTAAATTTATGAATATGCAAATGGTATGCTGTTACTCATGTACAAACAGAAACAATATGTATCCCATTTGTTTACTATAAAAATAAATTAAAAAAAGAAAAAATAAATAAAAAAATTAAATGGATATGAATAGGAAAATAGGAGCTCAAACTATTCCTTTTTGCTGTTGACATGATTATACACTTAGAGGAAGTAGAAAATTCCACCAGAAAACGTTTAGAACTCATAAGTGAATTCAGTTAAGTAGCAGGATATAAGATCAATGCTCATAAATCTAAGCATTTTTATACATAAGTGATGAATCCTTGGAAAGAGAAATTAGGAAAACCACCCCACTCACAGTAGTCTCAAAAAAATAAAATATTGGGAATCAATCTAACAAAAGAGGTGAAAGATCTCTACAATGAGAACTACAGAACACTAAAGAAGAACATTAAAGACAACCTTAGTAGATGGAAAGATCTTCCATGTTCTTGGATAGGCAGAATTAATATTGTACAAATGGTAATACTACCAAAAGTGCTATACAGAGTCAATGCAATTTCTATTCAAATCCCAATGACATACCTTACAGAAATTGAGCAAGCAATCATGAAATTCATCTGGAAAAATAAGAAACCCAGAGTAGCTAAAGAAACCCTTTGTAGGAAAAGAGAAGCAGGGGATATCACAATACCAGAAATTCAACTAAACTACAAAGCAATAGTAACAAAAATGGCATGGTATTGGTACCCAAATACACAGGTAGATCAATGGTACAGAATAGAGGTCATGGACACAAACCCACATAAATACAATTTTCTCATACTAGACAGGTGCCAAAGATATGCAATGGAGAAAAGAGACCCTTCAAAAAATGGTACTGGAAAATTGGAAATCTATATGCAGCAGAATGAAACTAAAACCCTATCTCTCACCCTGCACAAAACTCAACTCAAAATGGATTATGTACCTTGGAATCAGACCAGAAAACCTGCATATTATAGAGGAAAAATGATGTCCAAATCTTCAACACTTGGCTTAGGATCAGAATTCTTCAACAGGACTCCCAAAGCAAAAAAATAAAAGCAAGAATCAATAACTGGATAGATTCAAACTAAGAAGCATTCTCTCAGCAAAGGAAACTATCAGCAATGTGTGTGAAGAAAGAGCCTACAGAGTGGGAGAAAATCGTTGCCACTCATACTTCAGATAGAGCACTAATTTCCAGAAACTATAAAGAACTCAAACAACTCTACACCAAAAATACGAATAACCCAATCAACGAATGAGCTAAGGAAATGAACAATGTACAGAAGAAGATCTACAAGCAATCAACAGATATAAGAAAAAATGTTCAACATCTCTAATAATAAGAGAAATGCAAATCAAAACTACCCTAATATTCCATCTCACTCCAATTATAATTGCGATTATCAAAAATACACACAACAACTGTTGTCAGTGAGGATGTGGGGAAAAAGGTACACTCATACATTGCTGGTGGGGCTCCAAATAATTACAGCCTCTTTGGGAAGCAATGTAGAGATTCCTCAGAAAACTTGGAATAGCACCACCATTTGACCCAGCTATCCCACTCCTTGGCCTATACCCAAAGGACTTAAAATCAGCATACTACAGAGATACAGCCACATCAATGTTCATAGCTGCTGAATTTCCAATAGCCAGATCAGATTGTGGGAACAACCTATATGTCCTTCAGTTGTTGAATGGAGAAAGAAACTGTGATATATATATATATATATATATATATATATATATATATATATATATATCACAGTTATATATGTATCATATATCATATATATATGATATATCACAGTTATATATATCATATCACAGTTATATATATCATATATCACAGTTATATATATTATATATCATATATCATATACATCATATATAAATAATGGAATATTACTCATTCATAAAGAATAATAAAATTATGGCATTTACAGGAAATGGATGAAATTGGAGTATATCATGCTAAGTGAGATAAGCAAATCTCAAAAATCCAAAGGATGAAATATCTCTCTGATGAGTGGATGATGACACATAGTGGGGAGTGGGAAGGAGGTAAGAATGGAGGAAAGAGAAATTGTATAGAGGAAAATGAGGGGTGAGAGTGGTGGGGGAAGGAAAAATAACAGAATGAATCAAACATTATTATCCTATATAAAAGTATGACTACACAAATTGTAAGCCTTTACTTCATTTACAGAGAAACAGTATGTATTCAATTTGCATACAATAAAAATAAATAAATAATTAAAGAACTATGAAAAATAATAAATCACAGTAAAAATTTACAAATCTGTCTGAACACTTGGGGAATGAAAAATACATTTGCATGTTCAATGGATGACTGATGAAGTTGGGGTAAATTTTTAAAAACATCAGAACAAAATGAGAACAGAGATACAGCAACCCAGAATCTATGGAATACAATAAAAACAGTTCTTTTATCCCAGTGTTTTATTTTTTTATTGAAGCATTTTCATATGTAATAGTGCGATTTTTTTATAATGTATACATAAATTTCCATAGTAGCCCCTTTCTCTTCCCTTCCCATCTCTCTCTCCTGATCTAGCAAAAGCAGTTGTAAGAGGAAACTTCATAAAAATGACTCTCTACATTTAAAAATCTGAGAGATTTCAAATAAAAAACCTAATGTTGCAACCCAAGGTATTAGAAAAACAACAATAAATCAATTTGAACAGTAGAGTAAAAGAAATATTAATGATCAGTGTTTAAACTATAAAATAGAAAATAAAGGAAAAATACAACATAATAAAGAAATAGTTTGTTTCTGAAAAGGTAATCAAAATTGATAAACCCCTAATCAAGGTAATGAAAGGAAAGAGAAAAAGGAAACAAATAAATAAATCTAGAAACCAAAAGAGAAGTATTAATATAGACATCACTGAAATCCAGAACCCTACTAGGAATTATCTGGAAAATTTATTTTTCAATAAACAGGAATACCTTGAAAAACATTATGAAGACTGACATGGTAAAAATGGAAATCCTAGAATATATATATGAAGTAGCAGATATGAATCTAAACAAATCAAATATAAATAAAAAAAATGCAATAATCAAACCTAAAAACAGGGAATTACATTGAAGCTGTAACAAAAAGCCTCCAGGACCAGAGGTGAACACAGGGCTGAATTTTATCAGATATTCAAAGAAGAACTGATACCAGTGCCCCACCATTATATGTAAAAGAGAAGGAAGGACACTTCCAAAGTAATTCTACAAAGTCAGGATTACCCTGATTGAAAAGAAAAATAAGGACACAACAAGGAAAAAAAAAAAAAAAAAACTACAGGCCAATATCCTTGAGGTTTTCATTCTAAAAGTCTTTATAAAATACTTGCAAAATATACTCAACATCACATTACAAACAACAATCACTGCTGAACAAAGTGGTGTATATTTTCATCCCAAGAAATTCAGGAGGTTGTTTCAGGTGATTTGTAGTTTCAGTCAACCTGGGAAACTAAGAGACCTGGGCTCAAAGTGAACAACAAAAGGAGCTGGAGGTGTGGCCAGTTGTAGAGTACACCTTGGTTAAGTCTCTGGGGTAACACACAAACACACACCACACACCATTAGCCAGCAGATTTCATTCAAGGGATGCAAGGATGGTTTAACATATGAAAACTAATAAAACTAATACACCAGATGAAGAATCAAGGACAAATCATAAGATAATTTCAATAGATGGAGGAAAAGTCTTTGACAATATTCAATGGCCCTTCATTACAAAGCCCTGAGGAACTAGAAAGAGAAAGAACTTACCATAACATACCAAGGACTAAGTATAACTTTCCCTTCGTAAATGAATTCTTCCTAATTATATTAATCAAGCTGTACTTTAGCATTGCATTCTGATTCTTTTGTTATATGATGACTTACTACAGAATTGACTACTCCCAACGTATTCTACAAATGTTGATTCTATGCATAAACCACAACTGTTGCTGTCCTTGTTATTGGGACCCCGAGGCCTTAAACTTATATTTAGGTTATTTGGCATCATTATTTGCATATGAGAGATGTCATGTAAAAACAATAGAGAAAATATATATGTTTTTAATTTTACCTTTGGGCCAACTAATGAGAAGAAAAAATGTGGATTGCTTTTAATGCCTCAATGTTCTACAAGAGTAGTTTCAACCACCTTTTTCTTTTTATGATCAGCATTACAGTTGTCAGGTAATGTTCTGACTTCTGGTTCCCTAGTGTCAATGTTTGCTTCTAAAATAATAAAAACAAAGTAGATATTATATGAGAATTCTCCATAATTTCAAATCAATGAGCAGTTCAGCAATAGGTATTCTTCAAATAGTTTACCCTCTTTCCTTGATTCATTAGAAGCTTTATGTGATTCTCCTTCTTTTTCATGGACATTCTAAGAAAGAAAAAATATTTAGGGGTAAATGCATTAAATATGAAAAGTTATCATAATATTTTCCTTAACTGTGGGATAAAAAAAGGAACACACTTCTGAGCCATTCCAATATAAAACCAAATGTCAATTCTTCAACTTACTAAGCTATGTCTTCTCATGGGGGTGACAATGATTAGAGCTTAGAGAGAGATCTGAAATATTACTCCCCTTACCTCCAAGATAATTTCACAAATACTGACATTCATAAAACTGTTTTATTAATCCAAATTACCTAGGATAAATTATAGTCATCTGTAGTTTAGAGTGCTTTTAAAAAATTGGAAATTTAAATGTGATATTTTGAATGAGCTTTTGTGACTTATATTGGCACAAATTATCTCATGATGTGAAAACAATGAGACCTGACCTTTAAGAGTACCTTATAAATAGAATTGATTGGAATCACAAAGAGTATAAGCTCTGTCCATCCTGTGTGTCAAATAGCTAACAATAAATGTAAATATAAATGTTCATCTTTCCAAGAAAGAGAAGAAGAATACAACAATCTTGTGGGGACAGTGAATGGAAACCACACAGTTACTAAAAGAAAAGATGTACTAAATTACCAAAGAATGGTGACAGAGATGGCTCAAAGAACAGACATTGGAGAGATGTTTTCTGCAAGGAAATACTGAGTCTTGGAGTAAATCATTTAAAAAATTAAGCAAATCTTCATCTTAAGTCCAAATATATGCTTCATGATTAGAGGAGGCTTGGAGAATATTCTGGTTCCTACTTTCATATTTATGACATTTCTTTAACCTGTTTGCTTCTTTTTATGGCACCAATTCAAGAAAATTCACCTGAATTTATATATCCCAGAAATCAAAAGTGAATAAAAACTTAAGAATAATTTTTAGAATTCAGTAGATTTAACAGTCATTTCATGTATATTATTTAGAACACTTCATTATATAGCAATTTTTTTCTACAAATTTATTCATTTTCAAAAAATTAAGAAGTTTTTTACATTTGAAACCTTATTGTAGCTGCTCCAGAAAATATGCAAATATATTTGTTAACTTTGAAAAGCTCATTAAAAATCAAAAGCTATAAAGTGAATAGTTACATAACTAAGCAAATAAGTTTTAAAATTTGTGATCTCAGAATGTGATATAAGGGCTTGGATATTTTCAGACATTATGATACAAAAAACTATGAAACTAACATCATCATATGGTTATTGAGAATCTCTGCTTCTAGAATTGGTTATTATTTTTCACATGACATCTACCTTCAATTAAGTTAAGAGTTTAAAATATATTCTTAGTGGAAAGAGCCAAAAGCATGGTGAAATCCCTTTTAAATGCAAGTATTTTATAATTTTTTTTGGATTTTCATACCTTTATTATTTACTTAGTTTTATGTGATGTTGAAGATTGAACCCAGAGCCTCACACAGACTAGGCAAGTGCTGTACTACTGAGCAATAACTGCAGCCCCTAATCCATAAACTAATATAAATTAATATACATATTCTAAATTTCTATATTTCCATAATTTCTAACATTATTTTAGTGTAAAAATGGAGCCAAGAATAGAAATAATAAAAAAGTTCTCCTAAAAAAGTATGGTAGTAAAATATATATGGTACAATAAAAAAAAAATGCAAGCAATGTGCTTTACTTATTTCAAATTAAAGTAATAAGGGAAATTCCATGATTCTATAAAAAATAACTTGAGCATGAATGTTAAAAATCATGTAAGTATGATGTAAATTTCAAAATAATGTAAACTTAAAAAAAAAAATCCTTGACCAAATTTCCTATTTCTTCTGCATTGAGGAATTCACTCCTAATACAGTTTTACTCTCATATGCATTTTCCAGCCCAATGTTTCCTCAAGCCCCCCTACACTAAACTGCTCAACGGAACACTGACATATATACATGTTAAAAAAAATCAGTGTATTATCTTCATATGTTTTTTTTTTTCTAAGTGAATTTGCCAAACATATATCAGGGAAACATTGCTAAGTTGCAAGTATTAACACATCAAAATTCAATATTAAGAGCAAGAAAATTAATTGCACAAAAGATCACTTTACGTTTAAATAAGATTGATAGTAGAGCACATCCAATGTAAGACAGGCAATATCAGGATCAGTTTCAGTGGGATGACTTTAGAGCAAAAATGTATAATAAAGTGGGTAGGTAGGTTTTTCTCAATAAACTGTGGTGAAAATTTGGATTCACCTATATGAAATGCTATTTCATGACTGATTTGATTAAAATATAAGCTGTTTTATAAAATTCTGCCTCAACTTCTTCAAACTATGAAAGTCAATGAACATACCCATTTTGTTGGTGAACCTTTAATTAATTTATTTATCTATATGTGGAGTTGATTGTCCCACATGTAAGACATGTGCTCTACAATGAGCCACAAACCAGTCCCTCAATGAACACAATCTTAATTCCATTTCATACTGAAAGCCACTATATTGGCAGAACTTGAGAACAGTTTATTCTCAGAAACTGCCTATCTTGAAGACTGAACTTGAATTCCAATTTATAGCTGTCATAGTATTTCCTTTTTTTATTAAAAATCATAATCTTACATAGGGCAATGTTGTTTTATTCATTCTGTTATTTTTTCCCTTCCCCCTCACCACTCACACCCCTCTTTTTCCTGTATACAGTCATTCTTAACATCCTCCTTATCCCTAACCCTAAACCTAACCCTAACCCTGACGCTAAGCCCTCCTATCCCCCATTATATGTCCTCATCCACTTATCAGCTAGATCATTCATCCTTTAGATTTTTGAGATTGGCTTATCTCACTTAGCATGATATTTTCCAATTACATCAATTTGCCTGCAAATGCCATAATTTTGTCATTCTTTTTTTAATTTTTTTTATTTTTTATTTTTATTGTAAACAAATGGGATACATGTTGTTTCTCTGTTTGTACATGGTGTAAAGGCATACCATTTGTGTAATCATAAATTTACACAGAACAATGTTGTTTGATTCATTCTGTTATTTTTTCCCTTCCCCCCACCCCTCCCACCCCTCTTTACCCTCTATACAGTGCTTCCTTCCTCCATACTTGCCCTCCTCCCTAACCCTAACTCTAACCCTAACACTAACCCTTCCCTCCCCCCCATAATGTGTCATCATCCACTTATTAGCGATATCATTTATCCTTTGGCTTTTTGAGATTGGCTTATCTCACTTAGCATGATATTCTCCAATTTCATCCATTTGCCTGCAAATGCCATAATTTTATCATTCTTTATGGCTGAGTAATATTCCATTGTATATATATACACCACCGTTTCTTTATCCATTCATCAATTGAAGGGCATCTGGATTGGTTCCATAGTCTGGCTACTGTGAATTGAGCAGCTATGAACATTGATGTGGCTATATCTCTGTAGTATGCTGATTTTAAGTCCGTTGGGTATAGGCCAAGGAGTGGGATAGCTGGGTCAAATGAAGGGTCCATTCCAAGTTTTCTAAGGAATCTCCACACTGCTTTTCGGAGTGGCTGCACTAATTTGCAGCCCCACCAGCAATGTATGAGAGTACCTTTCTCCCCACATCCTCGCCAACACCTGTTGTTGCTCGTATTCTTGATAATTGCCATTCTAATTGGGGTGAGATGGAATCTTAGGGTGGTTTTGATTTGCATTTCTCTTATTACTACAGATGTTGAACATTTTTCCATATGTTTGTTGATTGCTTGTACGTCTTCTTCTGTGAAGTGTCTATTCATTTCCTTAGCCCATTTATCGACTGGATTATTTGAATTCTTGGAGTAGAGTTTTTTGAGTTCTTTATAGATTCTGGAGATTAGTGCTCTATCTGAAGTATGATTGGCAAAGATATTCTCCCACTCTGTAGGCTCTTTCTTCACATTGCTGATAGTTTCCTTTGCTGAGAGAAAGCTTTTTAGTTTGAATCTATCCCAGTTATTGATTCTTGCTTTTATTTCTTGTGCTATGGGAGTCCTGTTAAGGAAGTCTGGTCCTAAGCCATCATGTTGAAGATTTGGACCTACTTTTTCTTCTATAAGATGCAGGGTCCCTGGTCTGATTCTGAGGTCCTTAATCCATTTTGAGTTTAGTTTCGTGCATGGTGAGAGATATGGGTTTAGTTTCATTCTGTTGCATATGGATTTCCAATTCTCCCAGCACCATTTGTTGAAGAGGCTATCTTTTCTCCATTGCATATTTTTGGCCCCTTTGTCTAGTATGAGAAAATTGTATTATTTTGTCATTCTTCATGGTGGAGTAATATTCCATTGCATGTATATGCCACAGTTTCTTTATCAATTCATCAACTGAAGGGCATCTAGGTTGGTTCAACAATCTGACTATGGTGAATTGAGCAGCTATGAACATTGATGTGGCTGTATCTCTGTAGTGTGCTGATTTTAAGTCCTTTGGGTATAGGCCAAGGAGTCGGATACCTGGGTCAAATGGTGGTTCCATTCCAAGCTTTCTGTAGAATCTCCACACTGCTTTCCAGAGTGGCTGCAACCCCACCAGCAATGTATGAGTGTACCTTTTTCCCCACATCCTCGCCAACGCCTATTGCTGCTTGTGTTCTTGATAATCACCATTCTATTTGGGGTGAGATGAAATCTTAGGGTAGTTTTGATTTGAATTTCTCTTATTACTAGAGATGTAGAACTTTTTTTCATATATCTGTGGATTGCTTGTACGTCTTCTTCTGTAAAGTGTCTGTTCCTTTCCTTAGCCCATTTGTTGATTGTATTATTTGTATTCTTGGTGTAGAGTTTTTTGTGTTCTTTATAGATTCTGGAAATAAGTGCTCTATCTGAAGTATGAGTAGCAAAGATATTCTCCCACTCTGTAGGCTCTCTCTTCACATTAGTGATAGTTTCCGTTGCTGAGAGAAAGCTTTTTAGTTTGAATCTATCCCAGTTTTTGATTCTTGCTTTTATTTCTTGGGCTATGGGAGTCCTCCTAAGGAAGTCTAATCCTAAATCAACAAGTTGAAGGATTGGACCTACTTTTTCTTTTATAAGATTCTGGTCTGATTCCGAGGCCCTTATTCCATTTTGAGTTAAGTTTTGTGCAGGGCGAGAGATAGGGGTTTAATTTCATTGGGTTACAAATGGTTTTCCAGTTTTCACAGCACCATTTGTTGAAGAGGCTATATTTTCTCCATTGCATATTTTTGGCACCTTCGTCTAATATGAGAAAATTGTATTTATTTGGGTTTGTGTCCATGTCCTCTATTCTGTACCATTGATCTACCTGTCTATTTTGGTATGAATATCGTGCCGTTTTTGTTACTATTGCTTTGTAATAGAGTTGAAGATCTGGTATTGCAATACCCCCTGCTTTGCTCTTTCTACTGAGATTGCATTAGCTATTCTGGGTTTCTTATTTTTCCAGATGAATTTCATAATGCTTGCTCTATATCTGTAAGATACATCTTTGGGGTTTTAATTGGAATTGCATTGAATCTGTATAGCACTTTTGGTAGTATGGCCATTTTGACAATATTAATTTTGCCTATCCAAGAACATGGCAGATCTTTCCATCTTCTAAGGTTTTCTTTAATTTCTTTCTTAAGTGTTCTGTAGTTCTCATTGTAGAGGTCTTTCACCTCTTTTGTGAGATTGATTCCCAAGTATTTTATTTTATTTTTTTTTGATGCTATTGTGTATGGGTTGGTTTTCCTAATTTCTCTTTCTGAAGATTTATCACTTATGTATAAAAATGCATTGGATTTATGAGCATTGATCTTGAAACCTGCTACTTTACTGAATTCACTTATGAGTTCTAAGAGTTTTCTGGTGGAATTTCCAGGTTCCTCTAAATATATAATAATGTCATCAGCGAACAGGGATAGTTTGATTTCTTCTTTTCAATTCGTATCCCTTTAATTCATTTGGTTTGTCTAATTGCTCTGACTAGAGTCTCAACAACGATGTTGAATAGAAGTGGTGAAAGAGGGTGTCCCTGTCTTATAATATTTTCTTTTTACCTGAAGTGGAACAGACATTTGATAACCCAAGACAAGGTAGCAAGATGCAGACTGCCTTCTCCCTTGGTTATTCCTGTATCACAGACTAAATAAGCCAGCTTGAAAATTGTGATACTGGTTTTTCAGCATGTATATCACCTACAGAAAATATCCCATTTTGCAGGGTGTGGTGATGCCTGCCCCTAATCCCAGCAAATGCAGAAATTGAGTCAGGAGCATTTTAAGTTTAAAGCCAGTCTCTGCAAATTAGTGAGGCCCTCTACAACTTGACAACACCCTGTTTCAAAACAGAACATACGACAAAAGTTCTTAGGATAATTCTCAGTGGTTAAGCTAATCCCTAGGTTAACCACTGAATTATCCTAAATTCTTAGGATAATTCTTAGTGGTTAAACCTAATCCCTAGGTTTAGTCCTCAGTACAAAAAAGAAAGGAAAAACAAAAACAAAACAAAAACAAAATTAACTCAGCAGGTCCTAATCAACTCAGAGAGATGCTGTCTCTATAAAATATAAAATATGACTAGAGGTGTGGCTCAGTGTGTGAGTACACCTGAGTTCAATCTCCAGGATCCATCAAAATAGAAAAATAAATAAATCTATTGCTTCCCTTTACCCAAAACAATATGCTGAGTTTTGTGAAACCTTAAAAATTTTTTAAAACATTGAATGTTGAAGTATATTTTGTTATTGGGAATACTATTGTCAGGCACACTGAAATATTATAAATCATAAAATACCTTTTTACATATCTAGGTCTCACTTTATTCTGATCCACATGAACATGAACCAGCAAGCACTTACATTTACTGGCAATCAGATAGTCAAGAGGAAAGATTTCTACAAAAACAGAATACTGGTAATTGTTCATGTGTTTCCCTAAATATTATTGAACTATCATTCTTCTTCTTGTATCCAACTCCCCAGTCTCTCATTTTCAGGATTCAGTGGAACTCTCCATCTTTAAATCTAAATCTTGAGAAGATGCAGATTCCTGACACAAGGTTACACTCAAAGGACCAAGAGTCAGAATTCTTTCTGTTTTTGTTTCTGATTCTGGAAAATAAGCTAAATTGGGTTTCAAACACAGGTCTTAGCATAAACACATTACCAACTACTGAACTGAAGCTCTTCAATGACTTGCCCATCAGTTATCTCCATGATCTTCCATGATCTACCACACATATACATGGGAAGGACATCAGTGAGTTGGGAAAAGAAGTGGAGGAGAAATGACACCTGCTAGAGACCATAGATCCATGTATTCAACAGATTCTAATCCCCAGTGTTTTAGTCTCTAAAGCCACTCTCACATCACTGTAAACTCTGGAAACTTCCCAGTGTCTCAAATTATTTTAATATCTTTCAACAGAACTTTGAATTTTGTCACTTATTCCAATTAAAAAAAACAAGAGTATAATGGGACTATCAGAACTTCTTTCAATTTCTATTTTAATATGCCTTTCTACAGAGCATCCCATACTCTAATATCTGTTTTGTGTTAATCAAACTGGTCATAAACCCAAGGTTTTGGGTTATTTTATATAACCCTTATTTCTATCTAATTCAGTGATGTTCCTCCTCAGTCTTGCCCTTCCCTTGGTTATTTTCACTCTGATACTTTACTGCTGGGCTCACTTAGTAATCCCATTCTTATCCATTTCAGTTGATTTTTACAGTCACTACTCCTTGCTATATCTGTAGTAAATACATTCACTACACAGTGATAATCAGGAGAAGCACTGAGTTTAAAATTGAGAAGCCTCAGATCAAATCTCATTGCTACCCCTTTCAAAACTCAGAAAAGTCCCTTTAATATCTGTAATTCAGGTTCATCATCATGACCATCTTTTGGCCAGCATGTCAAACACATATTGAAGGATGAGTGGGTACACTAATTAGTCATTAAAATTTCTTAAAATTCTGAAATTTGCAGAGACTTGGATTCAGTCAATAGAAGAAAAGAATATTCACAGAATATTCTGTCAATATTGACAGAATAAAAAGGAAACAGCAAGAGAGCACAACAGCAAGTAAACATAAAAATTCAAGAAAAGATTTAAACATAGAAAAATAAAAAAATTGTATAAAGGAAAAATTTCTTCATAAAACTAAATATAAATAGCAGCCTGAAGGAAAATGTAACTCTTAAAAACAAACAATATGCAGATGGGTATTGAAGGAAACCAAATTGGAAAATTATGAAGTAGATATATCTCTATAGAGAGGGTAAATATATCTAAAATAACATGGTCTACACAAAGGTATTCTTCACTTCAAGTAAAATAATTCCTCTACAGAACTAGCCTGATCTTGTTTATGAAGAAAACATGTGAACACAGCTATCTGAGATTTTTTCTAACACTCTATAAGCAGACTGGTCAGATAAATAAGGAATAAGAATTAACATACAAGTGATTTTGCCTTTCTGAATTGATGCTATAGATCTGTATCTTGATTCTAGTTCTGCACTGGCATCAACCTATACAGTGGAGGAATACAATGAAGTTTTCAGTCAGGCAAGCTTACAGTCTAAGTGCAGACCTGGCATTTATTAATTACAGGAACATGGGACAAAGAGTCAACTTCTATTAATGATAGCTGCTTAATTAGTAAATAACAGGTTATAATAGCACAGGCAATTTCAAAGTTATCATGATGATTTTAATAAAGAAGTGTTAGGAATAATTTTCTATCCCAGGCTGGAACACTCAAAAAAATCTTAATTCCTTTTATTTTCATTTTCTAATTAGGTAGCATACTATATATTAAAATATATGAAATCCTACTAGTATAATGGGTCATCTGTAAAATTTCCAACCACTGTTAAAGAAGAGAAGAAAAGGTTTATTAATCAACAATAGAAAATATAAAACATTAAATGTGTACAACTGTGATTCTTTGATACAGAGTAATCCGCTGGGCCTCTATATGGAGAATTTTCTATAAAAGATACTAATTATATTTCTGACAGGCAATTAATGAATTAAGAATGCCTATGTCCCATACATTGTACTTTGCAAATGCTGGGAAGAACCATAGGATTTCTCCAA
Source organism: Sciurus vulgaris (assembly GCF_902686455.1). NCBI lineage: Eukaryota > Metazoa > Chordata > Mammalia > Rodentia > Sciuridae > Sciurus > Sciurus vulgaris. Next base: position 5,646,829 of record NW_027632793.1, on the reverse strand, counting down.
AATTTGATACCTAAAAGTAAAAAGTTAGTCCCATGACAGTAATTTTAATTAAAAGTTGCAAATGAACAGAAAGCAATATTATTAGCAGATTCAGGAATATAAAGTGTCAAATAATTTTTCTAGAATAATTGCAGTGAGACCACTTATCAGGAATATTCTTATGTTGTTGTGACACACAACAACTCCATGTAGAGGAAACACAATATAATAATTTAGAAATATTTTCTTCTTTATACAAAAAAAAATAAGATTTCAGGAATCAAAATTAAATTAACATAAATTTTCAAAGACAATGCTATTTCAGATTATAAATTTCCTAAAACAGGTTGGTTAAATAATAATGAATACTTTACCATTAAGAAAGTAAATAAGAACAATATGAATGTAAAATATATATGTATATATATATATACATACACAAACACACATATATGTATGTGTGTGTATAAATAACTGAAGAATTATTCTCAGAAGCATATTCAACCGAGATCCAATATCTCTGTCTGAAGGAGAGTAGAGTGACATCATGGAACAAGTACTCTGAAGAAATGAAGGTGACTGGACAGCACTGCTCTCTTGGAGCCCAGTAGCCTGCTGAGAGTTGTTGGTGGAATTGGTTTTCAATGAAATTGGTGCTGTTTTAGAGTGTGAATTCTTTCCTGAGGAGAGGACAAAAGAAAGAAAGGGAGATAATGGAGGGTTTAATTCCTTTGCTTGTTATTTCCACAATCCCAGAGAGCTGGGGACTCGAACTCAGGCCTCCAGCATGAGAGGCAGGCACTCTACGAGATGGGCTATATGGCCCACACTGGAACAGATACTCTGAGTTACAACACTTGATGACCTACAGACATAATTCATAAAATGGTATGCAGCGAAGCCATCATAACCAAGTCAAACAATGTCTATGGAATTCTTAGTTCTTCTGTTCACATCAATCCAGCAAGGACCTTTTTTGCCTGTCAAACACCAACATGGCCCCGTGTCCAGAGGGAAAGATTTTTACCCTCTCCATTCAGGACAAAAATGGAAGTAGCTGATTGACCCGTGAGCAGAAAAATATATCAGGGATCCAAGGACACCAGGAACAGGGGCAGAGGAAGGACTCTGTGGGATTGAGAAGATGCTCAATTGGTAACTACAAATGGAGATATTGGGATCATTCAAACATGAATACCTAGCCATTACATTCAAAATCAACAGACACTTCCCTGGAAAGTATTTTTTTCTTATTTTTCCTTTTAACCTTTCCTGTGAAAAATTTGAAAGAGCAGAGAGCTGTGCATAATGCACAATCCAGTTCAGGTGCTGGATTTTGCTCTCAATCTCAAAAATTGGTGAGCCGAATGAAGTTTTGACTCCTTTTCTAAGCCTGTTTCCCTCAGTAAATTTGTTTCAGCCAGACGCTGTTGGGAGATATAAACAGGAAAAGGCATGTGGTGATGGCTTATATGATATAGGGTCCCAGAATCAAAACACGGTGACAAAAAGAAAAAAAATTCCTCATCCAATTTCTATCTCCTCCTCGTCATGTTTTCAGTTATTACTCTCAAGATTTATGACAGAGTGATAAGTGGCTGAAGTCATATAATTAATCCCTCATTCATTTCCTTGCAATCAGTTCCATTCAGAAAATGGTTACAATTGGTTACCAGTTCTCCTGTGACATGAGAGACACATATGGGAATACTCCTCTAATCAAAGGGGAAGGGAGCAGGTATTGGTCAGCTAGGTTGTGAAGGTCATGGGTTTTCAAGGCTCCGGAAGTAGGAATAATTTGACTGCAATCCCCAGAGTGTTGGAAAACCATGGACAACATGAAATTTTGCGAGTGGCTCCAGTGACATTGAACCTGCATCCCAGATTCCACCTGACATCATAGAGCAGCAGACACAGAACAAAGAAGCATCAGGGTTCCCATGGCACCCAGAGACCTTTCAACTCCTGGCCACTTCAAACCAAACTTCAAGACATGTGGCGGCTCAGCTGTGAGGGTTAGAGGATAGATGAAGGGAGCGGGAGCCAGGGTATTGCATTTTTGAAGCAATAATTCTATCCCTGTTGCCCAGGTGACAAGGAAACAGGCTCTATGCAGTATAGAGTCCTGTGAGCAATAAATTCCCCCATATCCAGGCAGGACAAGGGAATCCATTGAAGTCTGACAGCTAGCACTTCCACGCAGGTCCACTAGATGGCGAGGAGCTTAGTTGGCAGCACAGGTCTTACTGACAGTCAACTCATCTGGCTTCTGATGCAGGCTATTAGCCCCCAAAAATTCCAGTGGAAAAACTGGAACCGAGGTCTGCTTGAGAGCAAGTTGTTCAACAATCTTAGCAGAGGCACCAGTGGATTTGCATTCTGACCCCACTTTTCCAGCACTGGTGCCAGTACGGTTTCCTTCAGAATCAGGAAACTAGCCAAGGGGCCTAGAAGCCACACGGAGAGATGTGTGCTGAGTACTCACCTCAGTAAAGCATGCAGTGCAGCGCCATGGTTTGGGTGATCATTGATTTGGGACACATCACATTCCATCAGTCGGATTTCTCCTCCTATCCTACGAAGTGTGGAAAGGAGACAGATGGAACATGGGATGTTCATGTTCCATGTGAAGGTGAGTGGCTCCTCTGGTGGCTCATGAATAGTGGAGGGAGTCATTTTTTCAGCATTTTGGAGGAGGACAGCATGAAAATTACATGCAAGGAGAGGTATTCTCTGCTCACTCCAATGACCAGGCACATCCTCTTTGACTGCTGCCTTACAACTAGGGCTGCACCCAGAAACTAGCCTGCTGAGATTCTCCCAGGGTCTCATCAAATCTTAAAAAAATGCAGAAATGTGTTGCCAATATTTATGCACATAATGGTCCATTTTCTTGACAAGACCAACAACTCTGTCACAATGGCCTGTGGAATTTTGCCAGGACTCCTCCAACCACCCACAGCATGAGATAGAACACAAGCTGTGGGTTGAATTAACAGGCTGGTGGCTGGTGAAGGCATGATGAGCACAGTTTCACAGGGCATAATAGGAAGTTTGAACTTTGACTGTGCTGAAAATGGAATTGTTCAAATATTCCAAGCTGAATATTCAAAAGAGGAGAGGAAGGATATTTGGGGGTCAGAAGCATTCAAGAGTGTTGACCCTGGAAAACATCTTCAGAGAAGAGACCCTATGACACTTGCCACGGATCATGGTCAACCCAAAACACTACAACATACATTCAGCCACATCATACACTACAAATACAGAAAGAAGTTATTGGCCGCTCATTCTCTAGACAACCATGAATATTGAACCTCACTCCCCCTTTGAGAATCACAATGCCCTTTCAAATTCCTGTCACTTTTCTGTTGCTTCCAAGGGACAGCCAAATATACGAATCGTGATTCCTATTTTTTTCTGGTAAAAGAATCGTAAGCATAGGCCTTCCCAACTTCACAACCCCTTCCCCCATGACCTGAAATTTAATCCAGTTGATCCTGTAATTTGCAACAGTAATACCTGCACTGCTTATCTTGAGGATGTCCATCAATATTAACAAGAGGATATGAAAGGGCTCTATTCCTCTTGAAACTAGAGCTCCAATAATATTTTGTGAGTAGGTTTTAAGTGCCCCATGCTCCTTCTGATATCAATAAAGACTACCATCGATTTTGCCCCCAAACCTAACTTTATTCACAAGAATTCACAGGCAACCCTCTACAAAGCAAGTGTGTGAGAGAAGTTCCAGGGAAAAGCGCCGCTTCTTTTGTGTGCACATCATGGTGTTCCAGGAGACATTGAGATACACATGGGAAGACTCTGGTGTGGAAGTCCCCTTCATTGGCAGAAAGTATGCCAGTGTGTCCAAGAAGCCTGGAGAGTGCCTGGTACAAGTGTGGTTGTCATTGTTGAATTTCCTGAAAACTGGTGCACAATGAGCAGCTGAAGAAATTATTGAAGAAGTATCCTCATAAGCATACTCAAGGGAGACCCGTGGTGATCTCTGTCCTAAGGAGAGTAGAGTGATATCATGGGACAAGTACACTGAAGAAATCAGGTGACTGGGCAGCACTGCTCTCTTGGAGCCCAGTAGCCTGCTGAAAGTTGTTGGTGCAATTGATTAGCATTGAAATTGGTGCTGTTTTAGAGTGTGAATTCTTCTCTGAGGAGAGGACAAAAGAAAGAAAGGGAGACGATGGAGGGTTTGATTCCTTTGCTTGTTATTTCCACAATCGCAGAGGGCTGGGGACTCGAACCCAGGCCTCCAGCCTGAGAGATGGGCACTTGACAAGATGGCTATGTGGCCTGCACTGGAACGGCTTCTCTGAGTTACAACACTGGATCACCTACAGACATAATTCATTAAATGGTATGCAGTGAAGCCATCATAACCAAGTCAAACAATGTCTATGGAATTCTTAGTTCTCCTGTTCACATCAATCCAGCAAGGACCTTTTTTGCCTGTCAAACACCAACATGACCCCGTGTCCAGAGGGAAAGATTTTTACCCTCTCCATTCAGGACAAAAATGGAAGTAGCTGATTGACCTGTGAGCAGAAAAATATATCAGGGATCCAAGGACACCAGGAACAGGGGCAGAGGAAGGACTCTGTGGGATTGAGAAGATGCTCAATTGGTAACTGCAAATGGAGATATTGGGATCATTCACACATGAATACCTAGCCATTACATTCAAAATCAACAGACACTTCCCTGGAAAGTATTTTTTCTTATTTTTCTTTTAACCTTTCCTTTGAAAAATTTGAAAGAGCAGAGAGCTGTGCATAGTGCACAATCCAGTTCAGGTGCTGGATTTTGCCCTCAATCTCAAAAATTGGTGAGCCGAATGAAGTTTTGACTCCTTTTCTAAGCCTGTTTCCCTCAGTAAAATTGCTTCAGCCAGACGCTGTTGGGAGAAATAAACATGAAAAGGCATGTGGTGATGGCTCATATGATATGGGGTCCCAGAATCAAATCGTGGCGACAAAAAGAAAACATTGTTCATCCAGTTTCTACCTTCTCCTCGTCGTGTTTTCAGTTATTATTCTCAAGGTTTATGACAGAGTGATAAGTGGCTGAAGTTATATAATTGATCCGTCATTCATTTTGTTGCAATCAATTCCATTCAGAGAAACATAACAGTTGGTTACCAGTTCTCCTGAGACATGAGAGGCACACATGGGAATACTCCTCTAATCAAAGGGGAAGGAGCAGGCATTGGTCAAATAGTTTGTGAATGTCGTGGGTTTTCAAGGCTCTGGAAGTAGGAAACACTTGACTGCAGTCCCCAGAGTGTTTGTAAAGCCTTGGGCAACATGAACTTTTGTGGGTGACTCCAGTGACGTTGCAACTGCACCCCAGATTCCAACTGACGTAATAGAGGAGCAGACACAGATAAAGAGACATCACAGTTCTCATGGCCACCAGAGACCTTTCAGCTCCTGGTCACTTCAAACCAAACTTCAAGAAATGTGGCCGCTCAACTGTGAGGGTTAGAGGATAGATGAAGGGAGCGGGAGCCAGGGTATCGCATTTTTGAAGCAATAATTCTATCCCTGTTGCCCAGGTGACAAGGAAACAGGCTCTATGCAGTATAGAGTCCTGTGAGCAATAAATTCCCCCATATCCAGGCAGGACAAGGGAATCCATTGAGTCTGACAGCTAGCACTTCCACGCAGGTCCACTAGATGGCGAGGTGCTCAGTTGGCAGCACAGGTCTTACTGACAGGCAGCTCATCTGGCTTCTGATGCAGGCTATTAGCCCCCAAAAATTCCAGTGGAAAAACTGGAACCGAGGTCTGCTTGAGAGCAAGTGGTTCAACAATCTTAGCAGAGTCACCAGTGGATTTGCATTCCAACCTCATTTCTCCAGCACTGGTACCAAACCATTTTCCTTCAGATTCTGGAAACTAGCCAAGGGGCCAAGCAGCCAAATGGAGAGATGTGTGCTGAGTGCTCACCTCAGTAGAGCATGCACTGCAGCACCATTGTTGATCGTTGATTTGGGACACATCACATTCCATCAGTTGGATTTCTTTTCCCTTCCTACGAAGTGTGGAAAGGAGACAGATGGAACATGGGATGTGCATGTTCCATGTGAAGCTGAGTGGCTCCTCTGGTGGCTCATGAATAGAGGAGGTAGTTTTTTTTTAGCATTTTGGAAGAAGGACAGCATGAAACTTACATGCAAGGAGAGGTATTATCTGCTCACTCCAATGAACAAGCACATCCTCTTTGGCTACTGCCTTACAACTAGGCTCCACACCACAACTAGCCTGCAGGGATTCTCCCAGGATCTCAATAAGTCTAAACAAAATGCAGAAATGTCTTGCCAATCTTTATTCACAACATGGTTCATCTTCTGACCAGAAAATACCTCTCTGTGGCAAGGATCTGTGGTATATTGACAGGATGGCTCTAACCAGCATCAGCATCTAGCAGATCACAAGCCGGGAGATGAATTAACAGCCTGGTGATGGCATGATGAGCACAGTTTAACAGGGCATAAGAGCACTTTTAAATACTGACCATGCTGAAAATGGAATTGTTCAAAGATTCCAAGCTGAATATTCAAAAGAGGAGAGTAAGGATATTTAGGGGGCCAGAAGCACTCAAGGGTGCTGATGCTGGAAAACACCTTCAGAGAAGAGACCCTATGACACTCGCCATCGATCATTTTCAACCCAAAACTCTACACATATATTCAGCCACATCATACACTACAAATACCGAAAAAAGTAATTGGCCCCTCATTCTCTGGAAAACCATGAATACCAAACATCATTTCCCTTTTGAGAACAACAATGCCTTTTAAAATTCCAGTCTCTTTTCTGTTGCTCCCAAGGGACAGCCAAATATACGAATCATGATTCCTATTTTTTCTGGAAAAAGAACCGTAAGCTTAGGCCTTCACAAATTCACAGCCCCTTCCCCCATGACCTGAAATTTAATCCAGTTGATCCTGCAATATGCAACACTAATACCTGCACTGCTTCTCTTGAGGATGACCATCAGTTTTAACAAGAGCCTACAAAAGGGCTGCTTTCCTCCTGACACTGGAGCTCCAAAGATATAGGGGGAGTAGGATGTAATTGCCCGTCATCCTCATGAATGCTATCAATACAGACTACCATCGATTCTGCCCAAACACCTAAATTTATTCATGAAGAAATCACAGGCAAGCCTCTCCAAAGCAAATGTGTGAGAGAAGTTCCAGGGAAAAGTACGGATGTCTTTTGTGTGCACATCATGGTGTTCCAGTACACACTGAGGTACACGTGGAAAGACTGTGGTGTGGAAGTCCCCTTCATTGTCAGAGAGTATGGCAGTGTGTCCACGAAGCCGGGAGAGTGCCTGGTACAAGTACGGTTGTCATTTGTGAATTTTCTGAAAGCAGCTGCACAATGAGCAGCTGAAGAAAGTGCTAAAGAATTATCCACAAATGCATACTCATGCAAGACACATGATCTCTGTCCTAAGTAGTGAAGAGTGACTTCACTGAACAAGTCCTCTGAGGAAATGCAGGTGACTGGACAGCACTGCTCTCTTGGAGCTAAGTGACCTGCTGACAGTTGCTGGTGGAATTGGTTTGCATTGAAATTTGTGTTGTTTTATTGTGTTATCTCTATTGTGTGGAGTGGAGAAAAGAAAGAAATAGAGACGATTGAAAGCTGGTCCCCATTTGATTGGTATTTCCAAAATACCAGGGTGCTGGGGACTCGAAGTCAGGTCTACACCATGAGAGGCAGGCACTCTACAAGATGGGCTATATGGCCTGCTCTGCAACGGCTTCTCTGACTTCAACACTTGATCACCTACAGACATAATTTGTGAAGTTGTATGCTCCGAAGCCATCATGACAAAGCCAAACAATGTCAATGTGATTCTTAATTCTCTTGTTCACATCAATCCAGCAAGGAACTTTTTTGCCTGTCAAACACAAGCGTGGCCCTGTGTCCAGAGGGAATGATTTTTCCACTCTTCATTAAGGAAGAAAATGGAAGTAGCTGATTGATATGTGAGCAGAAAAATAGATCAGTGATCTAAGGACACCAGGAATGGTGGCAGAGGCAGGACTCTGTGGGATTGAGAAGATGCTCAATTGGTGGCTACAAATGGAGATATTGGAATCATGCAAACATGAATCCCTAGCTATTACAATCAAAATCAACTGGCACATTCCTAGATTTTTTTTCTTATGTTTTTTTGACCATTTGTTTGAAAAATTCGAAAGAGCAGAGAGCTGTGCATAATGCACAAGCCAGTTCAGGTGCTCGATTTTGCCCACAATCTCAAAAATTGGTGAGCCAGATGAAGATTTATTCCTTTTCTATGCCTGTATCCCTCAGTAAAATTGCTTCAGCCACACGCTGTTGGCAGATACAAACAGGCAAAGGCAAGTGGTGATGGCTCATATAATATGGGGTCTCAGAGTCAAAAAGTGGTGGCAAAATGAAAACATTCCTCATCCAACTTCTATCTTATCCTCTTCAAGTTTTCAGTTATTACTCTCAAGATTTAATACAGAGTGATAGTGGCTGAAGTCATATAATTCATCCCTCATTCATTGTGTTGCAATCAATTCCACTCAGAGAAATGTAACAATTGTTTACCAGTTCTCCTGTGACATGAGAGGCACACATGGGAGTACTCCTCTAATCAAACGGGAAGGAGCCCTCATTGGTCAGCTTGGTTGTGAAGGTCGTGGGTTTTCAGGGCTTTGGAAGTAGAAGTCACTTAATTGCACTCCATAGAGTGTTTGTAAAGCCTAGGGCAACATGAACATTCACGAGTGGCTCCAGTGACATTGCACATGCACACCAGCCTCCACCTGATGTAAAAGAAGAGCTGGCTCAGAACACAGAAGCATCACGGTTTCCATGACAACCAGAGACCATTCAGCTTCTGGAAATTTCAATCCAAAATTCAAGACATGTGTAGGTATAGCTGTGAGGGTTGGAGGATAGACGAAAGGAGCAGGTGCCAGGGTCTTGCGTTTTTGCAGCAATAATTCTATCCTTTTTTCCCGGGCGACAAGGAAACAGGCTCTAAGCTGTATAGAGTCCCTTGAGCAATAAATTCCCCCATATCCAGGCAGGACAAGGGATCCCTTTGAAGTCTGGCAGCTCGCACTTCCACCCAGGTCCACTAGATGGCGCTGTGTCAGTTGGCAACAAAGGTCTTACTGACAGACAGCTCACCTGGCTTCTGATGCAGGCTATTAACACCTCCAAATTCCACTGGAACAAGGTGGGAATGAGTCCTGCTTAAGAGCACGTGGTTCAACAATCTTAGCACAGGCACCAGTGGATTTGCCTTCTGACCCCACTCCTCCAGGACTGGTACCACCAGGGTTTCCTTCAGAATCAGGAAAATAGCCTATGGGCCTAGCAGCCACACGGAGAGATGTGTGGTGAGTGCTCACCTCCGTAGAGCATGCAGTGCTCTGCCATTGTTTGGGTGATCATTGATTTGGGACGCAATCCATTCCATCTCTTGGGTTTCTCCCCCTATCCAACAAAGTCAGGAAAGGAGACACATGGAACACAGGATGTTCATGTTCCATGTGAAGATGAGTGGCTACTCTGGTGGCTCATGAAGAGAGAAGGGAGTCATACTCTCAGCATGTTGGAAGGAGAAGAGCATGGACCTGACATGCAAGGAGAGTTGTTCTCTGCTCACTCCAATGGCCAGGCACCTCCTGCTTCACTGCTGCATTACAACTAGGCTGGACCCTGAAACTAGCATGCTGGTATATCTCCAGGGTCATATCATATCTAAACAAGATGCAGAAATGTGTTGCCAATTTTTATGCACATAATGGTCCATCTTCTTGAGCAGAACAACCCCTCTCTGTCGCAATGGCCTGTGGGATTTTTCCAGGACTCCTGTAACCACCCACAACATGGAACAGACCACAAGCTGTGGGAAGGGTTAACAGACTGGTGATGGCATGATGAATACAGTTTCACATGGCATAATAGGAAGTTTGAAATTTGACTGTGCTGAAAATGGAATTGTTCAAGTGTTCCAAGCTGAATATTCAAAGGAGGAGAGGAAGGATATTTGGGGGTCAGAAGCACTCAATAGTGTTGATGCTGGAAAACATCTTCAAAGACGAGACCCTATGACACTCGCCATTGATGATGGTCAACCCAAAATTCTACAACATATATTCAGCCCACATCATACTCTACAAATACAGGAAGAAGTTATTGTCCTCTTATTCTCTAGACAACCATGAATACCGAAATTCATTCCACCTTTGAGAACAACAATGCCTAAGCAATTTCCTGTCTCTTTTCTGTTGCTCCAAGGGACAGCCAAATATACGAATCATGATTCCTATTTTTTCTGGTTCAAGAATCATAAGCATAGGCATTCACAACCTCACAGTTGCTTTCCCCACGAACTACAGTTTAGGCCAGTTGATGCTGGAATATGCAACACTAATGCCTGCACTGCTTCTCTTGAGGATGACCATCAATATTAATAAGAGTCTACAAAAGGGCTCCTTTCCTCCTGTCACTGGAGCTCCAAAGATATAGGGGGAGTAGGTTGTAATTGCCCCGTGATCATCATGAATGGAATCAATACAGACTACCATCAATTTTGCCCCAAAACCTAACTTTATTAAAGAAGAAATCACAGGCAAGCCTCTCCAATGTAAGTGTATGAGAGAAGTTCCAGGGACAAGAACAGCTGTCTTTTGTGTGCACATCAAGATGTTCCAGTAGACATTGAAGTACAGGTGGAAAGACTCTTGTGTGGAAATCCCCCTCATTGGCAGAGAGTATGGCAGTGTGTCCATGAAGCCTGGAGAGTTCCTGGTACAAGTGCGGTTGTCATTTGTGAATTTCCTGAAAGATGCTGCACAATGAGCACCTGAAAAAATTGCTGAAAAATTATCCGCAAAAGCATACTCATGAGAGACACGTGATCTCTGTCCTAACTAGAGTAGAGTGACATCATGGAACAAGTCCTCTGAAGAAGTGCAGGTGACTGAACAGCACTGCTCTCTGGGAGGCAGCTGGCCTGCTGAGAGTTGTTGGTGGAATTGGTTTGCATTGAAACTGTTGCTGTTTTAGTGTGTTGTTTCTATTGTGAGGAGAGGAGAAAAGAAAGGAAAAGAGACTATGGAATGCTGGTTTCCGCTTGTTTGGTATTTCCACAATTCCATGGTGCCAGGGACTCGAACCCAGGTCTCCAGCATGAGAGGCAGGCACTCAATGAGATGGGCTATATGGCCTGAACTCCAAGGGCTTCTCTGAGTTACAACCATTGATCACCTACAGACATAATTTGTGAAGTTGTATGCTCCGAAGACATCATGACAAAGCCAAACAATGTCTACGGAATTCTTAATTCTCCTGTTAACATCCACTCAGCAAGGAACTTTTTTGCCAGTCAAACAGAAGCGTGACCCTGTGTCCAGAGGGAATGATTTTTTCCCTCTTCATTAAGGAAGAAAATGAAAGTAGCCGTTTGATACTGAGCAGAAAAATAGATCAGCGATCCAAGAACACCAGGAAAAGGGGCAGAGACAGGATTCTGTGGGATTGAGAAGATGCTCAATTGGTGACAACAAATGGAGATATTAGGATCATTCAAATATGAATCCCTAGATATACATTCAAAATCAACTGACACTTTCTTGAAAAGGAATTTTTTTCTGATTTTTTTTGACCATTTCTTTGTAAAATTCGAAAGAGCACAGAGCTGTGCGTAATGTACAAGGCAGTTGATGTGCTTGATTTTGCCCATAATCTCAAAAATTGGTGAGCCATATGACCTTTTTACTCCATTTCTAAGGCTGTATCCCTCAGTAAAATTGGTTCAGCCAGACGCTGTTGGAAGATATAAACAGGCAAAGGCAAGTGGTGATGGCTCATATGATATGGGGTCCCTAAATTGAAATGTGGTGGCAAAAAGAGAACATTCCTCATCCAATTTCTATCTTCTCCTCGTCATGTTTTCAGTTATTACTCTCAAGGTTTATTACAGAGTGATAAGTTGCTGAAGTCATATAACTGATCGCTCATTCATTTCTTTGCAATCATTTCCCCTCAGAGAAATGTAAAAATAGTTTATCAGTTCTCATGTGACATGAGAGGCACACATGGGAGTACTCCTCTAATCAAAGGGGAAGAGCAGGCATTGGTCAGTTAGGTTGTGATTGTCCTGGGTTTTCAAGGCTCTGGAATTAGAAGCACTTAATTGCACTCGCTAGAGTGATTATAAAGCCTTGGGCAACATGGAATTTCAAAAAAGGCTCCTGTGACATTGCACCTGCACCCCAGATTCCACCTGATGTCATAGAGGAGCGGGCTCAGAACACAGAAGTCTCACGGTTCCCATGGCCACCAGAGACCATTTGGCTCCTGCCCTAGTCAATCCAACATTCAACACATGTGGTCACACAGCTGTGAGGGTTCTAGATGAAGGGAGCGGGTGCCAGGGTCTTGCGTTTTTGAAGCAATAATTCTATCCATTTTTCCCGTGCAACAAGGAAACAGACTCTAAGTTGTAGAGAGTTCCGTGAGCAATAAATTCCCCCATATCCAGGCAGGACAAGGGATCCCATTGAGGTCCGATAGCTCGCACTTCCACCCAGGTCCATTAGATGGCGCTGTTCTCAGTTGGCCACACGAGTGGCCAACTTCTAACAGACAACTCATCTGGCTTCTGAGTGGCCAACTTCTAACAGACAACTCATCTGGCTTCTGATGCAGGCTATTAGAACCCCCAAATTCCACTGGAACAAGGTGTGACCGAGTCCTGCTTGAGAGCCTGTGGTTCAACAATCTTACCACAGGCACCACTGGATTTGCTTTCTGACCCCACTCCTCCAGGACTGGTACCACCCAGTTTTCCTTCAGAGTTAGGAAAATAGCCTAGGGGCCTAGGAGAAACAGGGAGAGATGAGTGGTGAGTGCTTCCCTCAGTAGAGCATACAGTGCAGTGCCATGGTTTGGGTGATCATTGAATCGGGACACAACACATTTCATTAGTCAGGTTTCTCCCCCTATTTGATGAACTCTGAAAATGAGACAGGTGGAACACAGGATGTCCATGTTCCATGTGAAGTTGAGTGGCTCCTCTGGTGACTCATGAAAAGAGAAGGGATTCCTTCTCTCAGCATGTTGGAAGGAGGAGAGCATGGACCTGAAATGCAAGGAGAGTTGTACTCTGCTCTCTCCAACAGCGAGGCAACTCCTCCTTCCATGCTGCCTTACAACTAGGCTGCACCCTGAAACTAGCATGCAGGGATTTCTCTAGGGTCAAATTAAATCTAAACAAGATGCAGAAATGTCTTGCCAATCTTTATGAACAAAATGGTTCATCTTCTTGACCAGACAAACACCACTCTTTCGCCATGGCCTGTGGGATTTTGCCAGGATTCCTGTAACCAGCCACAGCATGGAGCTGACTACAAGCTGGGGGATGAATTAACAGGCTGGTGATGGCATGATGAGCACAGTTTCACAGGGCATAATAGCAGGTTTGAACTTGACCGAGCTGAAAATGGAATTGTTCAAAATTCCCAGCTGAATATTCAAAGGAGGAGAGAAAGGATATCTGGGGTGCCAGAAGCACTCAAAGTTATTGATGCTGGTAAACACATTCGGAAAAGAGACCCTATTCGCCACCGATCGTGGTCAACCCAGAACTCTACAACATATATTCAGCCACATCATACACTACTAATACAGGAAGAAGAAATTGGCCGCTCATTCTCAAGACAACCATGAATACAGAACCTCAACCCCCTTTGAGAACAAGAATGCCCTTGCAAATTCCTGTCTCATTTCTGTTACTTCCAAGGGAGAGCCAAATATGCAAATCATGATTCCTATTTTTTCCGGTTCATGAACCATAAGCATAGGCCTTCCCAACTTCACAGCCCCTTCCCCCATGATCTATAATTTAGCCCATTTGATCCTGGAATATGCAACACTAATTCCTGCACTGCTTCTCTTGAGGATGACCATCAATATTAACAAGAGTCTATGAAAGAGCTCCATTCCTACTGACACTGGAACTCCAAAGATATAGGGTAAGTAGGTTGTAATTGCCCCGTCATCCTCATGAATGCTATCAATAGAGACTACCGTCGATTCTGCCCCAAAACCTAACTTTATTCAAGAAGAAATTACAGGCAACCTCTCCAAAGCAAGTATGTGAGAGAACTTCCAGGGACAAGAATGGCTCTTGTTTGTGTGCACATCACGGTTTTCCAGTAGACATTGAGGTACACGTGGAAAGACTCTGGTGTGGAGGTCCTCTTCACTGTCAAAGAGTATGGTAGTGTGTCCATGAAGCCTGGAAAGTGCCTCGTACAAGTACGGTTGTCATTTGTGAATTTCCTGAAAGCAGCTGCACAATGAGCATCTGAAGAAGGTGCTGAAGAATTATCCACAAAAGCATATTCATGCCAGACAGGTGATCTCTGTCCTAAGTAGTGTAGAGTGACCTCATGGAACAAATCCTCTGAAAAAATGGAGGTGACTGGACAGCACGGCTCTCTTGGATACAAGTGGCCTGCTGAGATTTGTTGGTGGAATTGGTTTGCATTGAAATGGGTGCTGTATTACTGTGTTGTTACTGTTGTGAGGAGAAGAGAAAAGAAAGATAAAGGGATGATGGAATGATGGTTTCCATTCATTTGGTATTTCCACAATTCCATGGTCCCGCGGACTCGAACCCAGGCCTCCAGCATTAGTGACAGGCACTCTAGGAGTTGGGCTATATGGCCTGCACTTTAATGGTTTTTGTGAGTTACAACACTTGATCACCTACAGACAGAATTTGTGAAGTTGTATGCCCCTAAGCCATCATGACCAAGCCAAACAATGTCAATGGAATTCTTAATTCTCCTGTTCCCATCAATCTAGCAAGGAACTTTTTTTCCTGTCAAACTCAAGCATGGCCAGGTGTCCAGAGGGAAAGATTTTTCCCCTCTTCATTAAGGAAGAAAATGGAAGGAGCTGATTGATCCGTGAGCAGAAAAATAGATCAGAGATCCAAGGACACCAGGAACAGGGGCAGAGGCAGGACTCTGTGGGACTGAGAAGATGCTCAATTGGTGACTACAAATGGAGATATTAGGATCATTCAAACATGAATCCCTAACCATTACATTCAAAGTCACCTGACACTTTCCCAGAAACTATTTTTTTTCTTAATTTTTTGACCATTTCTTTGAAAAATTTAAAAGAGTAGAGAGCTGTGCGTGATACAAAAGGCAGTTCAGGTGCTGGATTATGCCTGCAATCTCAAAAATTGGTGAGCCAGATGAAGTTTTTACTCCTTTTCCAAGCCTGTATCTCTAAGTAAAATTGCTTCAGCCAGACGCTTTTGGGATATAAAAACAGGCAAAGGCAAGTGGTGATGGCTCATATGATATGGGGTCCCAGAATTGAAACATGGTGGCAAATAGAAAACATTCCTCATCCAATTTTTATCTTTTCCTTGTCATGTTTTTAGTTATTACTCTCAAGATTTATTAAAGAGTGATAAGTGTGTGAAGACATATAACTGATCCCTCATTCATTTCTTTGCAATGAATTCCACTCAGAGAAGCATAACTATTGTTTACCAGTTCTCCTGTGACCTGAGAGGCACACCTGCGAGTTCTCCTCTAATCAAAGGGGAAGGAGCAGGCATTGGTCAGCTAGGTTGTGATGGTTTTGGAAGTAGAAGTCATTTAATTGCCCTTCCTAGAGTGTTTGTAAAGCCTTGGGCAACATGAACTTTCACGACTGGCTCCATTGAATTGCACCTGCACCCCAGATTCCACCTGATGTCATAGAGAAGTGGGCTCAGAACACAGAAGCATCACGGTTTCCATAGCCATCAGAGACCATTCAGCTCCTGACCAATTCAATTCAACATTCAACACATGTGGTCGCACAGTGTGAGGGTTCTAGATGAAGGGAGCAGGTGCCAGGGTCTTGCGTTTTTGAAGCAATAATTCTATCCTTTTTCCCGGGTGATAAGGAAACAGGCTCTAAGCTGTAGAGAGTCCCGTGAGCAATAAATTCCCCCATATCCAGGCAGGACAAGGGATCCCATTGAAGTCTGATAGTTCACAGTTCCACCCAGGTGCACTACATGACGCTGTGCTCCACACAGGCCTTTCTGATAGACAGGTCATCTAGCTTCTGATGCAGGCTATTAGCAATCCAAATTTCCACTGGAACAAGGTGTGACCGAGTCCTGCTTGAGAGCACGTGGTTCAACAGTCTTAGCACACTCACCACTGGATTTGCCTTCCGACCCCACTCCTCCAGTACTGGTACCACCAGGGTTTCCTTCAGAATCAGGAAAATAGCCTAGGGGCTTAGCAGTCACACGGAGAGATGTGTGGTGAGTGCGACCCTCAGTAGAGCATACAGTGCAGTGTCATGGTTTGGGTGATCATTGAATCGGGACACAACACATTCCATCAGTTGGGTTTCTCCCCCTATCCAACAAAGTCTGGAGAGGAGACAGATGGAACACAGGATGTCCACGTTCCATGTGAAGTTGTGTGGCTCCTCTGGTGGGTCATGAAGAAACAAGTGAGTCATTCACTCAGCATGTTGGAAGGGGGACAGCATGGACCTGACATGCAAGGAGAGTTGTTCTCGGCTCACTCCATTGGCCAGACTCCTCCTGGTTCACGCTGCCTTACAACTAGGCTGCACCCTGAAACAGCATGCTGGGTTTCTCTAGGGTCACATCAAATCTAAACAAGATGCAGAAATGTCTTGCCAATCATTATGAACAAAATGGTTCATCTTCGTAACCAGAGAAACACCACTCTGTCGAAATGGCCTGTGGGATTTTGCCAGGATTCCTGTAACCAGCCACAGCATGGAGCAGAACACAACCTGGGGGATTAATTAACAGGCTGGTGATGGCATGATGAGCACAGTATCATAGGGCATAATAGCAGGTTTGAACTTCGACTGTGCTGAAAATGGAATTTTGCAAAGATTCCATGCTGAATATTCAAAGGAGGAGAGGAAGGATATTTGAGGGGCCACAAGCACTCAAGTGTGTTGGCGCTGGAAAACACCGTTGGGGAAGAGACCCTATGAAACTCACCACCAATCATGGTCAACCCAAATCTCTAGAACATATAGTGAGTCACATCATACACTACAAATACAGGAAGAAGATATTGGCTGCTCATTCTCAAGACAACCATCAATACGGAACCTCATTCCCACTTTGAGAACAATGCCCTTGCAAATTCCTGTCTCATTTCTGTTACTTTCAAGGGACAGCCAAATATGTGAATCATGATTCCTATTTTTTCTGGTTCATGAACCATAAGCATAGGCCTTCCCAACTTCACAGCCCTTTCCCCCATGATCTATAATTTAAGCCAGTTGATCCTGGAATATGCAACACTAATTCCTGCACTGCTTCCCTTGAAGATGATAATCAATATTAACAAGAGTTTATGAAAGGGCTCCTTTCCTACTGACACTGGAGCTCCAAAGATATAGGGTGAGTAGGTTGTAATTGCCCTGTCATCCTCATGAATGCTATCAATAGACACTACCGTCGATTCTGCCCCAAAACCTAACTTTATTCAAGAAGAAATTACAGGCAACCTCTCCAAAGCAAGTGTGTGAGAGAAGTTCCAGGGACAAGAATGGCTCTTGTTTGTGTGCACATCACGGTTTTCCAGTAGACATTGAGGTACACGTGGAAAGACTCTGGTGTGGAGGTCCTCTTCACTGTCAAAGAGTATGGTAGTGTGTCCATGAAGCCTGGAAAGTGCCTCGTACAAGTACGGTTGTCATTTGTGAATTTCCTGAAAGCAGCTGCACTAGGAGAACCTGAAGAAAGTGCTGAAGAAATATCCACTAAAGCATATTCATGCCAGACAGGTGATCTCTGTTCTAAGTAGTGTACAGTGACTTCATTGAACAAGTCCTCTGAAGAAATGGAGGTGACTGGACAGCACGGCTCTCTTGGAGCAAAGTGACCTGCTGAGAGTTGTTGGTGGAATTGGTTTGCATTGAAATTGTTGCTGTATTATTGTGGTGTTTCTATTGTGAGGAGAGGAGAAAAGAAAGATTAAGGGATGATGGAATGCTGGTTTCCATTCATTTGGTATTTCCACAATTCCATGGTCCCGCGGACTCAAACTCAGGCCTCCAGCATGAGAGGCAGGCACTCTAGGAGTTGGGCTATATGGGCTGCACTTAAATGGTTTCTCTGAGTTACAACACTTGATCACCTACAGACATAATTTGTGAAGTTGTATACCCCTAAGCCATCATGACCAATCCAAACAATGTCAATGGAATTCTTAATTCTCGTGTTCCAATCAATCCAGAAAGGAACTTTTTTTTCCTGTCCAACACAAGCGTGGCCCTGTGTCCAGAGGGAAAGATTTTTCCCCTCTTCATTAAGGAAGAAAATGGAAGGAGCTGATTGATCTGTGAGCAGAAAAATAGATCAGAGATCCAAGGACACCAGGAACAGGGGCAGAGGCAGGACTCTGTAGGACTGAGAAGATGCTCAATTGGTGACTACAAATGGAGATATTGGGATCATTCAAACATGAATCCCTAGCCATTACATTCAAAGTCAATTGACACTTTCCCAGAAACTATTTTTTTTCTTATTTTTTTGACCATTTCTTTGAAAAATTTGAAAGAGCAGAGAGCTGTGCGTGATACAAAAGGCAGTTCAGGTGCTGGATTATGCCTGCAATCTCAAAAATTGGTGAGCCAGATGAAGTTTTTACTCCTTTTCCAAGCCTGTATCCCTCAGTAAAATTGCTTCTGCCAGAAGCTTTTGGGAGATGAAAACAGGCAAAGGCAAGTGGTGATGGCTCATATGATATGGGGTCCCAGAATTGAAACATGGTGGCAAAAACAAAACATTCCTCATTCAATTTTTATCTTTTCCTCGTCATGTTTTTAGTTATTACTCTCAAGATTTATAGCAGAGTGATAAGTGGCTGAAGACCTATAAATGATCCCTCATTCATTTCTTTGCCATCATTTCCACTCAGAGAAGCGTAACTATTGTTTACCAGTTCTCCTGTGACCTGAGAGGCCCACCTGAGAGTATTCCTCTAATCAAATGGTAAGGAGCATGCATTGGTCAGCTAGGTTGTGAAGGTCATGGGTTTTCAAGGCTTTGAAAGTAGAAATCACTTAATGGCACTCCCTAGAGTGTTTGTAAAGCTGTGCACTCTGCTCTGGCTCTGTGTTCTGGCTCAGTACTCTTGGTCTGGGCTCTCATTCCTCTGCTCTGTTATCTGTTCTCTATGCTCATTGCTTTGGTCTCTGTTCCCTGCATTCTGTGCTTTATGCTCTCTGCTCTGTGCTCTGTACTTTGGCTCTATGCTCTGTGCTCTCTGCTCTCGGCTGTGTGATCTGGGTTCTGGCTCTAAGTTTTCTCTCAATACTCTGCATCTGGGCTCTGGAGTCTTTCTCTATTCTCTGTGTACTGGCTCTCTTATCTGTGCTCTGAGCTCTGCACTCATTGTTCTGGGCACCTGCTCTCTTTTCTTGCTGAGGGTTGTGGACTATGTGCTATGTGCTTTGGGTTCTTGGTCTTTGCTCCTGCTCTGTGACCAGAGCCCAGAGCACAGAGCACAGTGTACAGAGCACATAGCTAAGTGTCCAGACCTCCAAGACAGAGCACAGAGCACAGACCTCAGAGATCAGAGACCATAGCACACAACCCACATTCTAGACCCCAGAGCTCAGAGCCCAGTGCACAGAGACCAGAGGATAGATGCAGAGTATAGAGACATAAAACAGAGCCCACATCCCAGTCCCACAGAACAGATGACCAGGAATAGAGACAGAGTAAGGAAACAGACCTCAGAGCGCACAGTGA
The DNA here is from genome assembly GCF_902686455.1 of Sciurus vulgaris. Lineage (NCBI taxonomy): Eukaryota > Metazoa > Chordata > Mammalia > Rodentia > Sciuridae > Sciurus > Sciurus vulgaris. The sequence goes on along the minus strand of NW_027632793.1, from coordinate 5,626,990 downwards.
AGAACACAGAACACAGAGCACACAGCCAAGACCCAGAGAAGAGAGACAGAGTTAAGAGCTCTATGCTCTGTTTTGTGCTCTGTCTCTGGTCTCTGTGCCTTTTACTCTGTGCTCTCCGCTCTGTCCTCTGGGCTCTGTGCACTGGCTCTGTGCTCTGGGCTTTTTCTCTGGGCTTGGTGCTCTGAGCTCATGCTCTGTGCTCTGGCTCTGTGCTTTGTACTCCTGATATCCACTCTGACCTCTGTGCTCTGTTCTCTGTACTCCTGCTCTGTGCTTTGTGCTCTGTGCTGTGGGCTCCAGCTCTGGGGTCTGGCTCTACTCACTGTGCTCTGTGCTGTGTGCCCTGTGCCATGGTCTCTGTTCTCTCATTTCTGTGATCTGTCTCTCTCTCTGAACTCTGGTGTCTGGTCTCTGTGCTCTGTGCTCTGTGTTTTGTGCTGTGTGCTCTGGGCTCTGTTTTCTGTACCCTGTGCTCTTGGCTCTGGGCTCCTGCTCTGTGTTCTGAGCTCTGGGCTCTGGGCTCTGACTCTGTACTCTGTACTCTGTGCTCTGGGCTCTGAGCTCTGGCTCTGTGATCTGGAATCTCTACTCTGGCTGTGTTCTCTGCTATGTGCTCTGCACTCTGTGCTCTAGGCTCTGGCTCTGGGCACTGGGCACTGTGATCTGGTCTCTGGTCACTGTGCTCTGTGGTCTGTGCTCCATCTCTGTATACTGGCTCTGTATTATGGGTCTGGGCTAATGGCTCTCTGCTCTGTGCTCTGTTTTCTGTGCTCTGGTCTCTGGTTGCTATGCTCTTCACACTGTGCTCTCTGCTCTGTGCTCTGTGCTCTTTGCTGTGGCATGTGATCTGTGCTCTGTCCTCTGGGCTGTATGCTCTGGGCTCTGGCTCTAGGCTCTCTGTCAATACTCTGTGTCTGGGCTCTGAATTCTCTGTTCTCTGGTTCCTGGTTCTGTGCTCTGCACTTAGTTTTCTGGACTCTGGCACTGCATTTCTGCAATGTTTTCTGTTCTCTGTACTCTGTTTTCTGGGCTCTGGTCTTTGGACTCTGAGCTCTGAGCTGTGGCTCTGGGCAGTGTCTCTGAATCTGGGTCTGGACTCTGTTCCCCTTGCATTATGTTCTGGCTCTGTGCTCTGTGTTGTTTTATCTGTACTGTGTACACTGGGCTGTGGGTCTAGGCTCCTGCTCTGAGACCAAAGCACAGAGCACAAAGCACACTGACCACAGCACAGATCCCACAGCAGTGAGCACATAGCACAGAGTCAGAGCCCAGAACACTGAGTGCAGAGCAGAGAACACACAGAACAGAGTCATAGCAGTGATCCAGAGCCAAGAGAGCAGAGTGCAGAACACAGAGCAAGAAACAATAGCCAGAGCACAGAGCCAGAGCCCATAGTGCAGAGTGCAGGGCAAATAGCACAAAGCATAGAGCAGAGAACTGATCTAGAGCCCAGAGCACAGACTACAGAGCACAGAGCACAGAACCAGAGCACTGATCCACAGCCCAAGGAGCAAAGTGTAGAGCACAGACCAGGGAACCAGAGCACTAATCCAGAGCCCAGAGTGCATAGTGGAGATCAGAGAGCCAGATCACATGGCCCAGGCACAGAGCACAGATCCCAGAACCCAGGACACAATGCACAGTGCATAGAGCACAGATAGCAGAGCAGGAGCCCACAGCTAGAGTCAGAGTATGGAGCACAGAGCCAAGAGCACAGAGCCTGGATCCGAGCGCAGAGCACAGTGCACAGGGTACAGAAATCGAGCTCAGAGCCAGAGCACAGAGCACAGAACATAAAGCAAAGTGCACAGAGCAGAGAGCCAGAGCACAGAGCTTAGAGTACAGAGCACAGAACAGAGAACCAGAGTCCAGAGTGCAGGGTACAGAGCATAGATCACAGAGCACAGAGCACAGAGCCCAGAGTACAAAGTGCAGATCAGAGAGCACAGAGCCATAGCCCAATGCCAGAGCGCAGAGTGCATAGTGCAAAGCACAGAGTACAGAGCTCAGAGCCAGAACCCAGAGATAAAGCCAGGGCCCATAGCCAGAGCACAGAGAACAGAACTGAGAACATAAAGTACAGAGCACAGAGCACAGAGCAGAGGCCCAGAGTCAGAGCCCATAACACAAATTGCAGATCACAGTGCTCAGAGATCAGACCACAGAGCACAGAACTCAGAGCACAGAACCCAGACCTAGAGTTAAAAAATAAAGGCCAGTGCACAGATCCCAGAGCACACAGCCAGAATTCAGAGCACAGCGTCAAAATCCAGAGCACAGAATGCACAGCACAGAGAACATAGACAGAACTCAGATTCCAGAGCACAGAGCACATACCTTAGACAGCAGAGTACAGAGCATAGAGCACCAAGCCAAGACCCAGAGTAGAAAGACAGAACAGAGAGCTCAGACCCAGAGGATTGAGACAGAGCCTAGAGCAAAAGCTTAGAACACAAAACTCTGTACACAGAGCAGAGGGCACAGAGCACAGAGCACAGAGCCAGAGTCCATAACAGAGGACAGAGCAAAGGTTGCAGTGCACAGAGCCAGAGCACAGAGCATAGAGCACAGAGCCAGAGCACAGAGCATAGTGCACAGAACACAGAGCAGAGAGCCACAGCCTAGAGTCAGAGCCCAGAGTGCATAGTGCAGAGCATAGAACACAGAACTTACAGCCAGAATACAGAGACAAAGCCCAGGGCCCATAGCCAGAGCACAGAGCACAGAATTGAGAACAAAAAGTACAGAGCACAGAGCACAGTGCAGGAGCCCTGATCCAGAACCCAGATGCAGAGCACAGAGCACAAAGCATAGAACCCAGACCTACAGTAAAAAAGAGAGTTCCCAGAGCCAGAGTCCAGTGCACAGCTCCCAGAGCACAGGACACAGAGCACAGAGCACAGAGCACATAACCATAGAACAGACACAGCACATAGCAAGAGACCAAAGATCAGAGACCAGAGCACAGAGCACAGAGACCAGTGTCCAGAGCACAGAGCACAGAGTGCAGAGCACATAGCAACAAGACAGAGCACTGATCCACAGCCCAAAGAGCATAGTGCAGAGCACAGAGCACAGACCAGAGAGGCAGAGAACTGATCCAGAGAGCACATTGGAGACCACAGAGCCAGATCACATAGTCCGGACACAGAGCACAGAGCCCAGAATCCAGGGCACAATGCACAGAACACAGAGAGCAGAGCAGGAGCCCAGAGCCAGAGGAAGAGTTCTATGCATAGAGCAAAGAGAGGAGAGCACAGAGTCAGAGCACAGAGCTTAGAGTGCAGAGCACTGAGCAGAGAACCAGAGCCCAGGGTGCAGAGCACAGAACATAGATCACAGAGCCCAGAGCCCAGAGCCCAGAGTGTACAGCACACAGTGTAGAGCACAGAATGTAGAGCAGGAGCCCTGAGCCAGAGATCATAGCACAAAGTGCAGTGCACAGGACACAGAACACCGAGCCAGAGCACAGAGCACAGAGCACAGAGCATAGATCACAGTGCCAGAGCACAGAGCACAGAGCAGGAGCCCAGCTCCAGAGCCCAGAGCACAGAGTGCCCAGCAAAAAGCACAGATACCAGAGCACAGAGCACAGTGCACAGTGACTAGAGACCAGTGCATACAGCAAAGAGCACAGAGACCAGAGCACAGAGCCAGAACCCAGACCCAGAGTCAGGAGAGCACACTGCAGAGCACAAAGCTAGAGCAGAGAGCACAGAGCAGAGAGCACAGAGAACAAAGCAGGAGCCAAGATCCAGAGCCTAGAGTGCACAATGCAGAGCACAAAGCACAAAGCAGAGAACCAGTAGCCAGTGTACAAAGACAGAGTTCAGAGTCCAGACCCAGGCAATTGACACATAGCCCAGTGCCAGAGCCCAGAGAGCAGAGTGCAGAGAACAGAGTATAGAGCAAAGAGCCTGAAGTCAGATCCTGAGCCCAGAGCCCAGACCCAGAGTAGAGAGAAAGAGCCCAGAGCCCAGAGCACAGTTACCAGAGCCAAAAGCACAGAGCACAGAGCACAGAGACAGAGCCCAGAGCCAGAGCCCAGAATGCAGAGTGCAGCACACAGAGCCAGACCAAACCGCCAGAGGATAGAGCCAGAGCCTAGAGTGCAAAGTGCAGAGCACAGAATAAAACACAGTGTACAAAGCGCAGAGACCTTACCCACAGTCAGAGACAATGCCTGTAACCAGAGCCCCGAGCACAGAGCCCAGAGCCCAGAGCACAGACCACAGAGCACAGAGCATGGATCAGAAAGCACAGAGCCAAGATCCAGAGTACAGAGACAGACCCCAGAGTCAGAGCCCAGAGTCCAGATCCCGGAGCACACAGAACAGACCACAGGTACAGAGCACAAAGCCAGTGCACAAAGCATAGTGCACAGATCACAGGTTACAGACCCAGAGCCCAGAGCTCAGAGTGCAGAGCTCAGAGCCCAGAACCCAGAGCACAGAGAGAAGACAGTAGAGCACGGAGCACAGTGCCAGAGCACAGAGCACAGAGCACAGCACAGTACCAGAGCACAGAGCAGAGCTCCAGAGCACAGAGCACAGATTCAAGAGTGCAGAGTGCAGAGCACAGAGCCAAACACAGTACACAAAGCACAGAGCCCAGACCCACAGTCTGAGAAAATTCCCATAGCCAAAGCCCCAAACACAGAGCCCAGAGCCCAGAGTGCAGATCACAGATCATGGAGCACACAGCCAAGACCCAGAGTACAGATCCCAGGGCACACAGTACAGACCACAGAACAGAGCCAGTGCACAGAGCATAGTGCACAGAGCACAGGGCCCAGACCCAGAGCCCAGAGTGTAGAGAGCAGAGTCCATATCACAGAGCACAGAGCCAGTGTACAGAGCACAGAGCACAGAGAGAAGAAGGCAGAGCATAGAGCACTGAGTCAGGACCCAGAGGACAGAGACAGAACAAAGAGCACAGACCCAGAGTATGGGGACAGAGAAAATTGCCAGAGCCCAGAGCACAAATCCCAGAGAACTGAGCACAGAGCACAGAGAACAGAGAACAAACCACAGAGCACACTGCACAGAGTACATTGCACAGAGACCAGAGCACAAAGCACAGAGCCCAGAGCTCAGACCTGGAGTACAGAGACAGAATACAGAGTCCAGACCCCTGAGATCAGAGACAGAGCCAGAAGAGAGACAGAGCACAGAGCACAATGACCAAATACCAGAGCTCATTATACAAAGCCCAGAACCCAGAGCATAGAGTACAGAGCCCTGTTCAACTGCACATTAGAATAGTAAGAGCTTACCTGAGAGAGGAGACATACATCACAACCACAGAGATTTCCTTCTTAACACCCCATTGGTATCATCCTTAGCCACAGGGTCTATGTGCAAAGCACTGAGATCAGTGCTGTTTGCAACCATCTACCTGGGCCTGAGCTTCCCCTCTCCCCTGCACTCATCCACAGACCCACCCCAGTCATCATGTTTCTCCTCAACACTTCTCAAGTTGCTGAGAACTTTCCTCTCACACCTGCTGTATCCTCTGGTTCATCAGATGTCCTGGGCTTCCAGATGAGGTCCACCTGACTTCACATGCATACACACTTTTCATATGAGACACAGCTTCTGCCAACACCAGCCCCCCTAGAATGATAGACATGTTTTCTGGACCAATGCTCTTACTGCAGAGCACTCTTAATAAAGAAGGAACTCCCCACATGGGGCCTGGGCCAGCTTGCTGGTTTTGGACTTTCAGAGAGAACATCTTAATCACTGCCACCTAAATCAATTCTACAGAGCACTCTCCTGAATATGAGGTTGTGGACATGCCATTCCAGAGGCAGGGACCTCAGCCTGCCTGTGCTCCTTAGCTGTGGATCTGGCTTGCTCAGGTTCTCCCCTGCTGGAACCCAAGTGCCCTTTGATTCACAGCACGACTCATCTGTCCCTCAACTAAAAGGGCTCCAGAGCTTCCAGAGGGAGGACAGAGACCTCTCAGGATCCCAGGTTCCTCCTGCACAGTACCAGCAGCTATGTGGGAGGCAGGGCTGGGTGCAGGTTGGATGAGACTCTTAAAATTTGGAAAGAAAATGTTTCCTGGACTATACACTGAGGGCATGTTGGGTGAAGGGAGACCAGAGGCCAGTGGGTTGCTGAGCTACCTGACTGAAGCAGACACAGTCCAGTGCCCCTACCTTTCTTGGTGCAGTTCTCCAAGCTGAAGCCCAACATCTGTACTCAGAAAGGTTCTATTTTCTGCACCACAGGTGCCCTTCCAAGGCTTCTGCCAGGCCTGCTCCCTACACCTCATCCAAGGCTCCTGCCTGAATCCTCCCATGGTGCCCAACCTTTCCACATGTGGTCACCAACCAGACCAGGGAAGAGGTGCCAGACATGCAGAGAATGAAGAGCATGTTGTGAACACAGCAAAGAATCCACACTGTGGCCAGTCCACATGGGGCTGGAGATGTGGGACCTGAATGGGGCCACAGGAAGGTGGAAGCTTGATCTGGTCAACCCCCCTCCCATTGCCATGCTTCACTAGCCCTGTTCCCCTCCTGCAGGCCCTGGCAAGGGGATGCCTCTGTCCAGAACTGAGCACTGTCCTGTGAGGGGTGCATCAGTCAACACTCACTGTCCAAAAATGTATGATGCAGTGTCTTGGAAGCTGTAAGGCTTGGGCACCTGGAGCTGACCCTAAAAGTGAGTCCAAGTCTGTTGGGAAAGAAATGTGTGCAAGGCTCATGCAAAACCCTTAGGCAGAGACAGACAAGCACTGTGCACTCAGGAAGGACTGAATGCAGTCCATGTTCCTATTGAAGAAATCATTAACATACCATGGTGTCAAGGATTGGCCCCTGGAAGCTTGTTATAATTAGGTTAAGGTTTGGGTTGCTGTGATTTGGAGTTCAAACCAATGGTGTGTTTCAGAACAGTGAGGGGTAGCAGCCCAACTGAAATTGTTGTAGTATATTTGAACAGAGACATGAGACACCAGGGATGGCAGCAGGAAGCAGTGTTTCTATGTGTCAGCCCTGGCTCAGTGGATTCTTATCCAAAGGCTGAGCCTTTGGCACAAGGAACATAGCCTTGTATAATTTTGTTAATTTCCATTACATACTAGTTCTCTGTCTCCTGTAGGAAATTACTGACATTCCTTGTTGAGCATTCTCTTTCTGTCTAAGACTAGCAGCAATGTCCCAACTAAGATATGGAAAGATCACATTGACACTAATAATGCCATCTTATCTTCTTCTTTACTATGAGAAAATCTCTACCCAAAATAAGTTAGATGTGCAAATATACATTACTTAGGTCACATAGTTACACCTTGAATACCCCTGGGAAATATAATTTAATGAATGGATGTTTGCTTTTTGCTTCTCTTCATTTTTTTTTATAAGAGAACATTTTTGTGGTCTTCTATCTTTAGTCTTCTTTTTAAGGAATGGAAAGAGAAAACAGAAAGACAGAATTGGGTTGAGGCAGATCAGGTCAATCACTGACTCAGCCTATTGTTGGAGTCACCCTGACTTAGTGAAAAACAGGTGGGGAATCACTATCTGTAAATATTTCACTCAGAAAGAATTTAAAGAATATCTAAATATTTCACTCAGAAGGCAAACCTTCCTGGGAAACCTGGAAACATAGTTGCATTAACTACGAATGAATTTAGGAGCTAGAACATCCAAGTATGCACATTTTTAAATTGAAATGAGCACAACACATTTTATTATTTTAATTCATTGATATAAAATCGGTTACTTTTTTGTTTTCCATTTACTCAACATATAAAATATCCCTAGGCCAGAGATTACTGATTAAAATATTTTATTTGCCCACCATCCTGTTTTTGAGCCCTTGTGAAAATACTTTCCAGAGGCCCTGCACCTTTGACTTCCCTTGACTGTGGCATCCAAAGCCTGCATTCATCTCCTGTTTTTAGGTGGTGGGGGGTGGGGGTGTTGTGTTATTTCTTTGGCCCCAACTCCAGAGTTCAGGGGATCTTCCTGCCTTTGGTACTGAGGCTAAACTCAGAAGAGAAATAAAGAACAGGATACAAATGTAACAAACAAGCAGCATGTTTATGGCAAAGCAAAGATAGCAAAGTAACAGACTCTTACCAAGAGCAGAGTAGTCAACAGAAAAATTACTGACTTGTTCTCTTCAGAGGCTTCTTCCTCTTTCTATCACCACCCCTCAACACTCCTCATATTGTCACTCACTTAAACCACCAAGCCCAAGTGTTCTAGTCAGCTTGTTTGCTGCTGTGACTAAATAATCTGAGCAGCACAATTATAGAGGAGGAAAGGCTTATTTGAGAGCTCATGGCTCCATAGAAGGCCAGCTCCATTCCTCAGGGCCCAAGGTGAGGCTGGGCATCATGATGGAGGATTGTGCCAGAGGGAAGCAGCTTGCCTCATCATTGAACAGAGAGAGACTCTACTCTCCAGATACAAATTATATACCCCATAGCCATGCCCCAATTCCCACCTGATCCAGCCATGCCTTATCACATCCCATGAGGGATGAATTCACTGTTTGTGTTAAGACTCTCACAACTCAATCCTTTTTCCTCTGAATCTTCCTGCATTGTCTCAAATGTGAGCTTTTGGGGGACACCTCACATCCAAACCATAACACCATGCATCTTGGTCTTTCTGTTGGATTCCCCCTTCATATCCACAAACACTTCTGTCAGCTAGGTAGTTAACTTCTTGGTGAATCATCTTTACTCTTATTTTCTGGACCTAAACCTGGCCCTGCCTTTCTCCTTCATCACCTGTCCTGGCTGAACATGCAGTTCTAAATCTCCCTCACATCCACCCTTGAGCCAGCAAATGCCCAGAGATGGCCTTGCACCCTGATTAATTAACATGGGCCTGGCAAGGAGCATCCAGGAGGGTGCCAAGGCATACCTATCACTGCACCACAGCCTCCAGCTCACAACTGCCTTGTTAGCCCTGCCAACTGTGTCATACCCATGGGCCTTGAGAGGTGTGACTCCCTTTCTCTCTTTGGGGTTTGGGTTCTGAGGACATTTTTCAGGGAATACTGAGGAACAAGAGAAAAAGACTTCAAAATGACAGAGACAGGGAACACCAGGAGGCCTGCAGTTGCGCCTCAGAGGAGACATTCCTGCCTGTCATGCCTTCTCCACAGTTGTGGGAGCCAATCAGATCCTTTGGACTGAATCCCAATAGCAGGGTGGCCAAGAGCAACAAGGGTGAACACAGAGCAATGAAATATGCACAGACTGCAGAGGAGGCCTGATGTGATGGAGGAGTGCAGAGAGGCAGGAATGTGACCCTGGCTTTTTCTCTTGAGGTCCAGATGTTTTCATCTGTAAAGAGGCATCATTATGTATAGTATTGCATGTCTCAGAACTTCCTGGACATTCTTTACTTAGGAAAAAAATTCTATTCCCAAATAGTCTTTCAGTAACTGAGTAATCAAAAGTAATTTCATTTTCATAACCTAGCCCTGCTCCTGGGATTTGAAAGTTTTCAATCTGAGGGAGGAGTTACTGTGGACAGGTGAAGGGACTGCAGAGGTCTGACACACCACCCAGTGAAGAGTCCCTGAAGTGTTCAGAAGAGAAAGGTCCCAAAGGGAGGTGTCATGGAGTGGACTGCAGAGAAGCCATCTGGGAAGACTGCAGGAGAGGGGATTCTTGGGGAGAGAAGTGATCATCCTGCACAGGGACATATAGACTTCCTGCCATCCACATCTGCCATGGTGAAAGTACTTGAGCACCTGGCTCAAGACAAGTTTTTCTTTTTAAACGTCTCTCTGACATGTACTTGTATCAAACAGAACTGTGCATTCTTTATAGCTCCTCAGTCTGTGTCCTTCAAAACCTGAGGCCCTGTCTTCCTGAGTCTGTGCTAGTGAGGGCGTGTGTGGTGTGCTTGCATGAGTGGTCTGTCTTTGCTTAAGTGTTGAAAGGAAGAGGAATGCTTGCATTTGCAGTTAAATTATGACTATGCTCTCTGGGCACCATTGAATCAGCAGAAAGCAAATTGGCCTTGCTCTTGTGGATCCTGTCTTGAAGCAGGAAGACAGAAAATCAGCTCTGAATAGCCAACTGGTGAGTCTGATGGTGATGCATCCCAAGAGGAGAACACTGGATAAGAAGATGGCAGAGATGGAGGTGAAATGTGTGGATATGGAGGTGAAAGATGAGAAGATTTTCTGGATGCTTCTCTTCAGAACCTTTCAGGGCCTTCATCATAACATGTGTGAGACTCCATAAGGGTATGTGGGGATATAGCTTGCCCCAGGGGGGAGCCCCAGTGTAGCAAGGGATTTTTTTTGTGATCTGAGGAGCATTCAAATGTTCTTCTAATTCTAAGGAGGAAAGTTGGGCCCAGAGGACAAGCAGCTCACCCAAAAAGTCACAACTGGTCCCATGAGAAGGAGCTTCAGCCCTGCTTGTTCTGGAACCTCTGTTTTCTGAACTGCACTCAACCCAGACCTCATTACATTCATTTCTCTGTCAGATGTGGCTAAAGTTTAAGTGATTATCTGTGTATTACACTCAACTGGGCTGCATTGTTAGGAATTTAGGGAGAACATATCAGGCATTTCAGCACTATGGTGAATTTTTAAATAGGAGAGAATATAATGAGAACAGGATGGAGAGGAGAAGAGGGGGACTTCTTAGCCTCCATTTCTCTATATGTATCTGTTGCTTTGTCTCTCTGTCTCTCTGTCTCTCTCTTTCTCTCACACACATACACAGAAACACAAACACACACTTATTTTACTCTCTTGCCTGCAGATTCTGGGACTGTTGGGGTCACTTTGTTAGGTGGTGGGAACTCTTAGAATTGAGACAGTGAGGGCACCAGAGAGAGGGTTGGGTCTTGGCACATCCAACTTTGGTTTCATTCTGTCTCTACCAGTGACCAGTGATGGGCATTCAGTAAAGTAACTTCCTAGGGTCTCAGTGGCCAGAAAGAAATATAATCCTACTGTTGTGAATGGAGCTGATGAGTTCTTTCCTGTCTTGTCACCTGGAGTACTGGGAGAACACTTGGATTCCAGGCCATGTCCCCATATCTCTTGAGGAGCTCTGCAATGGGAACCAAGAAACAGCACTTTTCCTTATGGGCCTGGAGATAATGGTGCATTAGAACAGGACTCTGAGTTTTGGAGAAGACTTATTCTAATGCTGTAGGATTTCCAATTGAAATTTCACAAATTGATCAGAAAGGGAATTTGTATTTTGAAGATTAGCCTAAGTGGCAGACTCCTTGAAATTCAATTGAGATCACTGTTCTAGGGGCAAAATTAAAGCCAAGGGAAGAGTAAAATGATAAGATTGGCTGTAGTGGAAAATGAAGAGTGTAATCTGCACGGCAAAGCAGCTGTGTGGATTGCTACCTGCTACCCATAGACCAATGGAGAGGGGCTGGAGGGATGGCCTCTAGGTCCAGACATACTGGTGGTACCACTTTTGTGTTCCACAACTCCCTTATGGGTTGGCAGATTCCCCTTTTCTGAAGAGGGAGGACAGAGCTGTGACCTCCTCAGAGTTGTGCAGCTACTTAACAGAGGGAGATTTGAAGTGAGCATTCCTGGTGTTTGTCTTTGTCCTGTTTATTGCTGCTTCATGTTAAAGAAGCCCATGAACATGCACCTGCATTCTCCTTCATGCTCAGCAGCAGTGGAGTAGGAAAAGAAACAAGAAACTGCATGAAAATAGAGAAAAAATTGGAGTAATAAAAGTAGAATATTTGGAGAAAGAAAAAGTAAAGAAGCATCATATGGTAAGGATCACTGGATTTCTGGGTTGCCATGGATCCAAACTTATTGGAGTGGAACAATTAGATGGGGAAGGTGGTGACTTTGATTTGGGACTTGAAATCATCTTCAGAGTCTCTCTACTCCCGAACTGAGAGACTAATCTGAGGTTATGAGTGCATAATTTCAATGCATAAGTACAGATGACTGATGGGTTTCAGGCAAAGCCTGTCAGACCACTGTATTCTAGCAGGGTTTACAGAGAGAGAGGATGCATCCATACTGTGGAATTTCAGGACAGAGTATACTGTCAGAATGGGTACAGTGACCTTCTCACAGCACCTTAGTGAAAGGCAGAAGTCCCATGTCCTAGAAGGCTTCCTGACATCCAAGCACAGGTTAGACACTTCTCCAGAGACATGCTGATCTGTGAGTTACATCCCGAACCTTTGTGATGTATTCTGAGGTTGGAAGCAAACTGACCTCAGGCCAGTGTTCTCTAACCGATTTCTTTCCTCCACTCTGTGCCTGTGTCACACAGGGGAAGAGCCCTTGTATTGAGCAGTTACAGTGTGAGCCAACCTGAGAACACAACACCTCCTACAGCTACCTGCAGCACCTGTGTGTGGCTGGTCACCTGTACTGTGCTGTCAGTAAACATCCCTGACCTTTATAAGTATCCTTCATTTAGTGGACAATATCAGGGAGCCCTACAGGTCTGGGGTCAATCACTTCAGCAGATGGGGTCCAAGATCACTGGAGAGAAGTGCACTGGGAGTGAGTCTTTCAACTTCTGCCATCTGATAGGAGAAGGGTTTCCCTGCTCTTGAGCCATTCCTCTGCCCAGGGATCATCCAAAGAATATTGCCATCACAAGAAGCATCTTCCAGATTTCAACTTTAATTGGAGACATGACTCTCCCACTCCTGCTGAGGCTTTCATTCTCAAATAGTTATTGAACTTCAACCATATTTAGGAGCCTAGAACACCAAGCAGTGTAGGTCCTCAGGAGCCACAATCTTACAAGGGAGAAGGAGGAATACCAGGCAAATATCATCCAGCCTGCTAAGCAGAGAGAGGACAGGATGCTGTGCAGACTCAGGGATGTGTTCCCTACACTTGATCAGCTGGGCTGTGTCCTGAAGGAATTTCAGAAATTGGCAAATCAAATTGGGGAAATTGCGGAGAGGATTATTCCAGAGGACAGCATGGGAGAAGCTCAGGGTCCTGCTGCATGTTGGAGAAATTCCAGAGGCTCTGCAGTAAGAATGGAGGGTGGGTGTTGGAGTGTGGGGCAGGGAAAAGGCAAGGGTCTCAGAAGTCTGGGTCACACTCTGATTTTAAATCCTGGGGTGAGTCAAGGTAATTTCAGGCATTCACATTGTTCCTTGCCCATCACAAGGAGTGTAGGAAGGTTCACCTGGATCACTGGGTCCCAGGTGACCATCAGGTTGCCCTGTCCCTAGGTTCAGGAAGGTCTGGTTGAGGGGAGCCCTGGAGCTGGGCTTCAATTGTGTTTCACATTCTCCTTCAAGAGTCCTGAGCAATGAAGTACCATGACTTAGCCATGAGAAAATAACAAAGAACCAGAAGTAAGTACTATGGAGCAAGAAGTGGGTGCAGACCACCTTGGAGGCCTGCACAGCCGCAGGATGAATGCACCAGTTGGAATGTACCTGGAGGCTCTTCTGGGATGAAGGGGGCACCATGGCCTGCCTACCAAGAGAGGTTCTACTCTGACACAGGGGATGGTTGCCCAGAGGTGATCTGAAGTGAAAACAGGCACACACCCCACACTTAGGGTTCTGTCCTGGACATGGGCAGTCCTCAGCATCCAAGGACCCTCTCCCTTGCAAACTACTCCCCACAACCCAATTTGGGAGCACAGCCCTGCCACACCCTGTGTTTCACCAAACATCTCTAGCATACTGGCTGGGTCTAAGCCTAAGGACTTAAAAACTGCCTCATTTTCTCCAGAAAGTGAACTTTCTTAAGCCTGTGCTGGCCTTATACAGACTTTTGCCCAATGCCTATATTAGAGCCTGTTGATGGTGGATGGTGAGTAGATATGGGAGGTAGTAGGAAGGAAGAAGGAAGGCAAGAAGGAATGGAGCAGGGAAAGCAGGACAGAAGGAGGGATAGGAAATTGCCTGGTGGCCAGCTGTTGGCATCAATATGATCCAAGATGCTGAAAAACTACATACATCCTAAATGTGCAATGTAGAAGAAAGTTAAACCCATCCTGGTTCTTCCACTGTGAGGAATATTTCAGAACACAGGAAGGTAATGAAAAATCTTATGAAAGATGTGGAAAAAATTAAAATATAACCACATGCAAGCCACATGCTCACTACACTGCTCTCAGGATTCTGGGTATTGTGGTACATCTCCTCTTCTGCTCTCATGCATACATTCCTGCAAACTCAGACCACATGCTCATAAGGCACCCCTGAGAATTGTGGCCAGGGTAAACCATCCTTTCTGGGCACATATCACCCAGAAAATCCATGGAGCTGCAGGCCCCATACCCCCAGAAAGCCCTAATGTTATATAGTGCAGCTTATTTTTCCTGCTCCAGGAAGCTGCAGGACACAGTCTTACCAGGCACACTGAGGATTCTGATTAGTGTCCCCTTTTTCCTGAGGCCTTCACCCAGCAGTTCTAGGGAGCTGTAGACCAGATGCTCACCATATACCCCTGAGATATTTGGGCAATGTTACACATCCTTTCTTTTCAGCCTCACCCAGAGGATGCTGGGAACTTCAGGATAGAGGCTCACCAGGAACCCAGAGAATTATGTTTACTGCAGCCCACACTTCCATTTCAAATCTCACCCAGAAGCTACTGGGAGCTGAAGGCCACATGGTCACCCCACACCTCTGAAGATTCTAGATAGTGGAACCAAACGTTCTTGGCAGCCTTCACAAAGAGTTTCCTGGGAAGTGCAGGTCACATACTTATCTGGAAGACTTAGGATTTTGGGTAGTGCAGTTAATTCTTCCTTTGCAGCCATAACCCAGGGTTTATGGGATCTGTAGGGCACATGCTAACCATACACTCCCAAGGATTCTGTGTAGTGCAGCCCATTACTCCTGTGTTGTCCTCATGTACAGGCTCCTGGGAGCTGCAGACAACATGGTCATAAGGCACCACTTAGGTTTGTGGGCAGTGTTACCAAAACATCCTGGGCAAACCTCACTCAGAGTATCAAGGGAGCTTCAAGCCACATACTCCCACAATTCCATATGTTTCTGTGTAATGAAGCCTATACTTCATTTGTAGCCCTCACCCAGATGCTCTAGGGACCAGCAATCCTCATGTTCATAAGGCACCCTGAAGTTCTGGGTAGTGCAGACCATCCTTCATTTGCAGGCATCACCTGTAGACCCCAGTGAGTGCAGGACACATGCTCACCACATGACCCTGATGATTCTGTGCAGTGCAGTCCATCTCTCCAGCAGGCCCCATGAAGAGACTCCTAGAAGCTGCAGGCCACATGCTCACCACACACACCCTTGTGAAATCTGGGCAGTATTACTCAATCTTCTAATTCAGTCATCAGCCAAAGTCACATGCTTATAAGGCACACTCAAGATTCTGTGTAATGCAGCCCATTCTTTCTCTACAAACCTCATCCAGAATCACCAGAGAGCTCCATACAACAGGTACACTACAATCTCCTGTGAATTCTATCATTGTATACCATTTTTCCTTTATGGCCCTCATGAAAAACTTCCAGGAGCTGCATGTCACATGCATAGATGTACCCCTGAGAATTCTGGTTAGTGCAATGTATCCCTTGTGTAAAGGCACACTCAGAATATTAACCATCCAGGTGACTAAGCCCCATAAATAGTTTAGGAGTCCTCCACACTGGGACCTCAAGGGCACATCTTCATATTCACAAAATTGACTTGTGGAAGAAAAATGGTGTGTAGTTACCTGCTGACCTTGCCTTTCTAATGTCTAGGAGGCTACTGTCTTGTTGATTTTCTCTTCCTCCTCCAGGTCTGTGAGGCAGACAGGGCTGGATCATACTGTTAGAATATAAAGGCAGAGGATTTTCCATTGTCTTTTTTTCTGGGAGGGTGAAGGGTTAAAAGCCCTAATAAGTGTCAAAATATAATTTTTTTCTTAAATTTTTTTTTATTCTTATCATGTCCTTTCTTCCAACTTTTTTCCTTTTAGAGGACCCTCAGTGATACTGTTCTTTTTTCAGTCAATATGAATGAAAAGGAGAATTAAGGGAGAGAGATATTCCTTTGCTCATGATTTTTCACTCAGTCTTCAAAAGGAAAGTTCTTCTTGCAGGCATGAGTCTGGTCTCAGTGTCAGTGATTGACAAGATCTTGGGATGGACCTATTTTACTGACCTTGGACTTACAGGTGTGATGTGCAAAATGTGTCAGTATGATGAGCTAAAGTGATTTGGGGATAATAGCATATACTAATGTCATTGATGAGAGCAAAGTATGTATGGGAAATTGCTGACATGCAGATCAGTCACCAAGATGCAACATCCTGAGAGTGAATGGTAGGAGAGAAAACCACAGAGGAATAAGTGTAACATATTCAGGCTGCTTGGAGACACAAAATCACAAAGTGCACTTTGCATCTATGACATGCTCCTTATCCATCGAATTTCATGGTCCTATAGCAATAGTCTGAGGAAAGGACATCCACATGAGCTGCCACTCAGACCTGCATTTTTGGTATGTCCTGCAGACACCATCAAAACCAGGGCCTCCTAGGCATTGCTAGCACTGTGCAGATTATAGTCACATCTTGGAGAAATAGTCTAGTGTTTTTGGTAGAGGTTTGTGTGGTTCCATGTTTAGGAAATATTTACTCATCTATTATTTCTTGACTGCTTTTTTAATTTTAGGAGATTTCTGAAGTATCTTGCCCTTACTTTGCCTGGAAACATATTTTTTCTTGATTTTATATTAGCACAATATTTACAAAAAATTCTGCACATTATCATGATTTAAACAAGATCTAAATTCTTCTGACATTAATCAATAAAATATCTTTAAATGGAACAATTTATGATTAGCTAGAACATCAAAAATAACTTTACATGGATATATTAGTAATAACTATTTAAATGAAATTACATAAACAGGAAATTAGGTTTCTTAGTAAAACAATTTAAAAATTGTTTTTTTGTATTTTACTGGAACTGTGCAAAGTTAACCTAGGAAAATGTAAGTTTTGCAAATACAATTTGAAGAGAGGAGCTAATTACAAAGTGATTCCAAATTAAACTAACTGAAGTGGAACAACAAGAAACAGGATGAAGGGAAATGGAAAGATGCTTTTGGGTACATCTTTAATCTAGATGTCTACCCAAACCCCTTTGTCCTAAATTTAATCATTAGGGCATCAAGCAGGTAATCTTATTTTATGCAAACAATACTAATGCTGATTTAATAATGAATTCTGCTTCAAGACTGCCTTTGCAATCTCCATTCTTTCCTTTTTTGTTTCATGAACTTATGAGTTGTTTCTATTGCAATGTTGGTGCTTAAGTGCTATAACTTAAGTTCTTAAAACATAGAAATCTGGAAAGTACCTAGGATTTGTAAAATGATATTAGGTGAAATGCACAGAATCTGTTTTAAAAGATAACATCAGGAACTGAGGTATAGCTCAATGTTAGATCACCTAGCATGCACACAGAACTGGGTCCAATCTCCATAAGAAAACATGTAAAATGATGAATCATGCAATGCAAATGCTACTAGCATGGCATTTGGCATAAAACTTGCCAAAGTCAGTAACAGGGTCCTAAAAAGCAAAGACAAGTTTCAACATTATTTTCTGTAATTTCCTGTTTCAAATTTATTTCCCCCTTAGAATTTGTAAAAATGAATAGTGAATTTTTTTATTTTTGGTGGTGCTGGGGATTGAACCCAGGGCCTTGTGCTTGTGAGGCAAGTACTTTACCAGTTGAGCTATCTCTCTGCAGCCCCTGAATAGTGAAATTTTTAATCTTCATAAGATTTGGATTACTTTCAGAAGATTTGCATGATGTTATTTTTTGAATTTCTTGTTCAAATAAAATATTGCTAATTTTTAAAAGGCAAAATTTTCAAAATCATAGTATGTTTCACAGTCAGATAAGCAAGTTTTTTTAAACATTAATAATTTCTTAAGCATGCAAATAGGTTATAAACATCAAGGATATATCACTGACCACTAATTATATTGAAATTAATAAAATTTTAGTTTAGATCCCAAAGTCATTGTTAAATGAAAAGCCTTCCACAAGTCAAACAAAGCAATTAATTGTACAAGTTAAAAAATAAAAAAAGGATGATTCACAATCCAGGAACAGAAGAGGACAAAATTAGGGACACAGGATCAGGCAGCACATAGTGACAGAACCCAGATGTTTCTGGCTGAATGTTACCTATCCCAAGAAAACTGCCAGTCTTGTCCACTTTCAATAAATTTGTAGGTATGCAGAAGGCCAGCCTCTAGGAAGGGATGGACTGGGTCCACCTGACTTCATCACACACCTCAGCTGCAACCAGATTGTGCAGATGTCTCAGGGGCTGCAACCATGGGACTCAGCTCCGGCACTGGGATGCGAGGAAAATGAGCACCACTTTCTTTATTATGGGTCACCCTCCTGCTTTTGCTGAGATTAAATGTTTAGATATTTATGTCTCTCAGAGGTTTAGGTTGCAGCTGGTCCTCCATATATGCCAATTCCACATACTCATATTCAAACAATCAGCTACAAAACAGAAACAATTTTATCTGTACTATATAAATAGGTACATTTTCCTGGTTATTACTGCCTAACTTATTACATAGTGTTTTTGTTCTATGTGGTATTCTGTGGAATGTCCTGACGGTTTAGAACATGCAGGAGGGTGTGCATGCATTATATGCAAATGCTGTACCATTTGGTATGTATGACTTAAGCATCCCTGGGTTTGGATATCTATGGGGCTCCTGGAACCAATCCAGGCCAGAAGTTAAAAATTTCCGTTGATTTTGTCTGTGCAAAATTTAGGTGATCTCTGGCATTGTGTTGTCTCTAGCCACACACTGGATATGTAAGAAAATCAGTCAAGGGAACAGACCTGGAATCCTCCCAATGTGCTTTGAAAACTTAGGTATGGAGTTGAGTGGGTGATGTTGTCAATGAGATTTCTGCAAATGAGATATCCAGGGGTGTAAACTACTTTTGGGGGAAATGTGGACGATAAAGACAATGACAAAATGGGTATAAGTAGGGAAATATTTAAGGCCAGGAGTGGCTCTATTTTTGTGTCTTTATATGCTTATGAATATTCATGTGTTTGTATTTTGAGGATTGAAGATATTGGAGTATATTCATTATTTGGGTGACAAAACCAACTCTAGTTAGGACCACAGAAAAACAAAAGGTACTGCTGGTGGGGAAATTCTGCAATTCTTTGTTTTTGAAGATACCTGCAATTCTTGAGAGCAGCATTGAGAAATAGAAATATGAGAAAAGCATGTTTTAAAATACATTTTTCCTGAAATTCATGGAACCTCAGTACTATAGGAAAGGGACCACACTATCCTTGGCCTGTCCTCTTGAATTTCATGGTCCAAGAAGCAACCTTCCATTTTTGGTCCATTCTCTCACTACCAATGCTGTCCAAGCCACCATCTTCTCTTGTGACCACTGCAGTCACCTCCTCCCTGATTTACCTACTTCCCCTCTAGATCCTCCTCTAGCTCCCACTTTTCTACTGAGAAGCCAGGGAAAGGGAACCCCCATCAGGCCTTTGCCCCACTTGGATCCATTGTACGATTTTCTACTGCAGTCAGAATAAAATGTGAAGTTCTGGAGAGAGTAACAAATGGGATTTAACTCCTCAGCATCTTTCCTATTGACCTCATCTCAAAGGTCTCCTCAGAGATGCTTTCTGTGGCCATCTGGTCTAAAATAGAACCCTGCCCCATTCCTAACTTTCCTGTCACCTTAACCTGTTTTACTGTATTCACAGCTTCAATGATCAAATCTTATCTTGTGCCCCTGGGCTCTCTCCCCAATGGAAATATAATTGTCAGCCTAAAATGAAAGGTCCTATTTGCTACACTCATCTTAGTACCAAAAACTGTGCCCAGCACACTGTAGGTGCTCAGTAAATACTGGCTAAGTTAATATTCTTTCACATCTCAACAACTTTTCTAGCTAGTGTTCCATGTTCTCAGTCCTATGGTTTTAAAAGCAGTGCTCCCATTTAATAACCATGGATGGTGGAGCACAGTGTCAACCTAACTGCAGCAAATTTGAAATGGATAAAACTTGGTTTCTGCCAGGCATTCCCAAAGTGCAAACTTAAGGGGAGTTTTATTAGGTAAAGTGGAGAATCCCTTTGTTAACTGGGCCAGCAAACCCGAACACCTTGTCTCAAATAGAAAAGTGTAACATTAGCTTTGCTTTTGAAAGATGAGCTAACTCAGAAGATGCACTGATGCAGAGTGGAAAAATTCTTCAGGAAACCAGAAATACAATCCCTTGAGAGTGAGATGTCCTTTACGTTTTTTTTTTTTTTTCCTTTTTGTACGAGGAATTGAACCAACGATGACCTTGTATTTATTATGTCTCCCTTGAAGATGGTATGGCTTTCATTGGTTTTCTTTGTCATCATATCCCCTGAAACTAACAAGGCTTAATTGGTTCATGCACTCACTCCATTTCTTCATTCATCTGGCAGGGGTTTAATGAGGTTCTGTTAGATGCCAGGCAGTTTCAGGCCCTGAAGCTATAGCAATGAACACAACAGGCCAAGAACTGAGCTTTCTTTAGGAGGTAGTTAGGTCATGCTAGATTTTGAATTTGGAATAACTCCCAAAGACCTCCCTGACTTGTTTCTCAGTTTAGCCCTATTGGGAGGGGTAGGAAACTTTAAGAGGTGGGTTGTACTGGGAGGTTTTAGGTTATTGGTTGCATGATCTCAAGAGAATTGTCAATATTTAGTCTCTCTTTTTCTTCTTCCCTCCCCTACCTTCCTCACTTTTAACTCTCATGGGGTGAGGAGCTTGCTCCACCATAGACTTCCTGCCATGATGTACTGCCTCACCAATAGGTTCAATAATGATAGGTCCCACTGACTACGGATAGAAACCTCTGAATCCATGATTCAAAGTGAAACTTTTTTCTTTATAAGTACATTGTCTCAGGCATTTGCTACTGTAATGGAAAGCT
Organism: Sciurus vulgaris; assembly: GCF_902686455.1. Taxonomy (NCBI): domain Eukaryota; kingdom Metazoa; phylum Chordata; class Mammalia; order Rodentia; family Sciuridae; genus Sciurus; species Sciurus vulgaris. The sequence continues at coordinate 5,606,071 of NW_027632793.1, read as the reverse complement.
AATCAGTACATGTACTGTTTAGAAGAAGGAAACATATATAACAAAATAGGGAGAGAGGATATAAAGTGTATGTGTAGGAGAAACCTTAGATTGGGGCCTTGTTGAGATGTAGATTAAAGACATGGGAGAGGGGCTGAGGATATAGCTCAGTCGGTAGAGTGCTTTCCTTGTAAGCACAAGGCCCTGGGTTGAAATCCCAAGCACCACAAAAAAAATAAAAATAAAAACACATGGGTGAGAAATGGAGTTAGTCATGTGGATCTCCTTCCAGGGAGGGAATACTTAATGAATAAGAACTAAGGGTGGAGTGTACCCATATTGCTCCACAAGAATAAGGAGACCAGGGTGACTTGAGGCGTGGAGCAAGAGGGAAAGTGGGAGACTAGTTTGGAGTGGTAAAGGAGGTTAGGGAGGGAAGATCATGTAGGATCTCTACACATTGGGAGAATTTTATTCTGAATGAACTGGGGAACCAAAGAAGAATCTTTTATCACTTTAACATATACTCCATATTCAAGCTTTTATAACTGTCTCAATAATGTCATTTTAATAGAATATCCAAATATTTACTGTCACTTAAGACAATAACTTCCATAAGGGGTGAAATCAAATTTCATAGTGTGTGTTATATAATAATTACCATTTGAGGCTACAAGGGCTGCACTAACAAAGACCATGTATAGATTTAGAAAATTTAACAGCTTTATTATGCCAATATATTACTTTTCTCTCATCAGGATCCAATCAAGGATCATAATACTGCGTTTGGTTAAATATTCCATTTTTCCTTTAATAGCTTTGTTGAGATAAAATTCACATGCCATATAATCCACTCACTTAATGCATAAAATGCAATAGCTATACACTCGAAGTTGTGCAACCACTACTGGAAACTGATTTTAGAATAATTTCATCATCCTACAACCTTTGGCTATCACCCCCAGGTCATTCAATTCCCAATTACTTTCTATTTCTGTAAATTTGTCTCCTCTAGATATTTCAAATAAATGAAACAAACAAAATGTGGTTGTTTATGTCTAATTTCTTTCACTTGCAATAATTTAAAAGGTCATCCAAGTACCAAATGTCAGTATTCTGCTTCTTTTTCTGACTAAATAATGTTCCCTTGACTAGATATATCTCATTTTATTTACCAAAGGAGGGTTCTGAATAGGAGACCTAATCTCAGGGGCATTCTACAAGGCTAACTCCAGCTCTGCTCCAAGAAGCAGAAAATGAGCAACTCTGATAAATGCTGCTTTTAGAAAAAATAAGATGAGATCCAAGAATTGACCTGTAAGTGCTCAAATAGTTTAACAAATAAGGGATTCAAAATTTACTTAGAAGACATATTCTGATATATAACTTATAAAAGACATTTTATGAGTTTTATATGATTTCTTACTTTGAATAATTAAATATGAAATAAATAATAATTGATTAATTAAAAATAATTTTAGATGGGATGCTTGATGCATCAGGTACAGGAATAATTGCAGGAACATTCATTTACCATGGTTTTTGATGATAATATTGCTGGAAGTTATTCTTTTGGTTGATATGAAATTTACTCCTCAGAATAATCCTTCTCTAAACACAACTCAACATTATGATAATTACTCAAGATTCCATTCCACCTTTCAGAAACTGTCCATGAAAAAATTTGATTCTTGGACAAAAATCTTTTCAATGTCTATGCAAATCAGGTAGACATGTTTACTTTTGTTCTGAAGGCGTTTGTGACATCTATAAGGTCATAAAAATTAAACTAAACAAGCAGAGTATGAAGAGCTACCTCCTTGTGGCTTCTGTCATTATTTGAAGCAACAAGGTCCTATTCAAATCATTGGATACTGAGTTGGAAATGCATTTATGCACTGGGGTTTTGCAATAGTTAATAGGCTATCCAATTCTGTATACAAGCAACTTTTGGGGCTGCATATCTTTGTGAAGAGAATGAGGGGAAATGAAAACTAGATATAAAAATGGAGTGAGAGAATGTGATCTGCATTCTAAGGAAGAACAGTGCTCATGGTGGATGTGATGTGTTAAGGACCATGTCAGAAATAAACACACAGCACAGCGAGCCTTATTTGCATATACTGCACCAAACCTGCTCCACCAGGACTAGAGTTGGGGCTGGGAAAGCCAGAAAGCCAGTGTGCTTTTTATCCCCCATTGGAATGAGCTGGGCATGAGCCTGGGCCTGAGGACTGGGGAAAATGGCTCCCGCAGATTCCCTGCCCTCTCCGTTTGGTCCGGAATTTGGAAAGGATCCCTGGTCACTGGACCTGCTCAAGTGAGACCCCCAGATGCCAGCAGAAGCAGTTCATTCCAGGCTCTTGACTGGTGGCTGGAGGAAATAGAGACTCAGCGGCTGATCCCAGGCCCAGGCAAGGGGAGGAACCCTGCTCGCCCACCACTCCTGTGTCCGCGTGGACCGGGTGCCTCCAAGCTGGTAAAATAGAGAGGGCCAGAACCCTGATTTTCCCTGCTCTCCTTCCTGCCCTCTGCCTGGCCGCTTGGGCCTCCCAGTGCCTTGGTGTCAACTCGGGCGGACACGAGCTGCGCAGGAGGGGAGCTTCCCTATGAAGACACCTCCAGGCTGCTCCAGGTACAGACTCGCCAGCTTGCTTCCACTTGGGCCCCTGCTGCGGGCTCCCCACACCACTTTGTCAGGTTGCAACCCTCGTGGTCCATGTCTCTATTATCCTCTCCATTTCTTCAGACCTGCTGAGGCCTGTGCAGTGTCTGCAGCCAGTGTTGTCCCGCGCTGATCCGCCAACCCTCGCGGGGGTGGGAGGACCTTGGTGGGCACTGCCCTTTCCGCGCCCCACCAAGCGGTTTGCCCAGGAGGGGGACACCTGGTGCCCTTGTCCCAGGCGTCCTGCAAGGGTTCCCTTCCGTGCCCACCGACCTCTTTGGGGTCCCTGTTGGTGAAAGCTCACACCAAAATTCTTCTTGATTTATCCAAAGGGTTGGTGGCAGCATGTAATTCCCCCCTTTTCAGCCTACAACACTGAGTCTCCTAATCCTCTCATCCCTTCTCATTACTGGATTCCTTGGCTTCACTACACCTTTGTCTGCAAGTTTTTTTACCCTGCGACCCTCTTAGTTAGTGTTTCTCGGGTTGTTTCTGAAGGAAGGTGGGTTGGTGGTTGTGAGAGACTAATGGGGATCTGCTTTTCTGGTTGCTGAATGCCTGTGCAGGCTTAAAGGGAGCACGTTTCCTTGATGTTCTTCAGGGAGACAGCAGGAACAGAAGCCGACCAGATATCAAAACTACTGCAGCGGAGGCTTTAATTTTGAGGTACATGCAATTTTGTAAAATACTCCCTTAAGATAACCAGTGAGACTGAAATCTCTGGAGAAAGCATCATTTTCGTGAGCGCTGACAGCCTGCCCTTTCTCTTTCCTTGGTTCCCCCCAAAGTATGGAATGATAGAAAGGGTGCATGATTCCTGTTCTGTCTTCCTGTTGCTGAAGCTCTCAGTGGCTGAATTACAGAATGCCTTTTTCTGAAAGAACATATTTTGCTCAAATTGCCTGTGTTGGATAATGTGTCCACACTTCAGGAATACCAGGAGAAAACTTCCTGACCCAGGTTGATTTTACCTGTTGTTTATAACTACAACACAACTTTGTATTGGTGGCAGGTGTGCTGTATTGGAACAAGTGTATTTTAAAAAGAATCAAGGCAGATCCTGTGTTCACTGCCTAGCATTTTCAATGGGTGTAAATATTTTTGCATCAGCATTGCTCCAATGTGGGTGCCAGGCCTAAATATACTGTACTAATCAAAGTGTTTGTACTCCACTCTCCCTCTCTCATTACTATTTGCACTTATTTGGTATTTCTGTGTGGGTGGTGTACCATTTGTATAATACTGTAATTCTTAGGAAACTGTAACCCAGATCTTGAGAGGTGATTTTTTGAAGATGGTGATGCCAAAGTATCTGGAGGGACTAGACAGGATCAGATTTCTTCTGAGGGTAGAGATTTGTCCTTGATTTAGTTTTGACCCCTATTACCGTAGGTATGTAATGAAATACATTTTTCCTTTTGCATTTTATTTTCCTTTTCAGAGCTGATGATCTTTGTATTTTAGAGAAATGACAGTTTTTAGGTAATTAAAAATGTTAACCTCTTAGACCTCTTGAGACTTAAGTAATTTTTTTTCCTGCTAAGTTAATTAAAACATTAAGAGGAAGTAAGTTTCATTTTTCAAGCAACATTTACTACATTTTTAGTTAAAAAAATTCAGTTTGTAATTTTTATTTTTAGCAATTCTGAGTTAAAGATAAATTTTAAAAACTTGGTAGAGTGGAAAAAGAATAAATGAGTGTAATTAGAGGAGCACATTTAAGCTGCAGTAGCCTACATAATTAAGGCCAACTTGTGTGTGTATAAAAGAACTCATTTGTGTAGTCTTACAAGGCTAATGGAGGCATCGCTGAAGCCTTATAAATCATGGGATCATCATTTTCCACAACAAGTTTTGAATATCCAACAGGCAGTTCTGTCAAATTTACTGTCTTCTTTGTCTACATAGCTACATAGCAGCTTTATTATCATTCTAAGACAAGTAGAACTCGTTAAAAGATTTCTTGGTTAAGTCATAATGTATTCCAAAGCAGCATTTGATTTTTACTGAAGCTTCTTGGGAATATCCATTCCATTTTTCATATCCCATAGTGTGACTGGTTGATATTTAAGTGAACTCATTTAGATTTCCATTGCAAGGTGAGCAACACAAAGCTGGGGATGCATGGAATGCAATGGTAGCAAAGGAAACAGCACTGGCTGTTGGCCATTGTGCCTGAACAAGTTCATCTGCTGTAGGGGCTCAGGCTTTCTTTTTCAGTCTTATCTGTTTAAGAAGGTAGCTCCCTGACATAAGCCTGGTTATATGTGTTCAAATGGATTACTGAGTTAGTATGAAGTTGTCTGTTTTTCTTGAATAACTTATCCAGCTGTTAAACAGTTTCAAAGCAAATTAATTGATAACATGAGTTTTTGTTTCTTAGTTCTTTTGATCTTTATGCCATGATATTATACCCTTATTTAGGTCAGAGTAGTGAACCAAAGAACAAGTGAGGGGAAAGGTGAGCCCCTTGTTTCAGTGACTGTAGGCCACTCATCTTTGGTCAGTTCCTTTTTTTTAAATAAGGTATGAGTCTGGTTTTTGTTCCCTAGTCATATTTTGGATCCATGTTTTATCTTACTGAATAATTGTGTCCTCATTATTTAATGGACTTGTTCATTCTGTCTAGTTGCCTGGTTTCCATTCAATTGCAAGAATCATAAAACAGCTCTTGCAGAAGCTGAGAGAGTGTTGGCCATTTTTTGCCTTCCTCTCCACTCATCTTTATTTAAAGCTTCAGTTATCCCCTGGTATCTTTGGGTGGTTGGATCCAGGATTCCCAAGAATACCAAAATATGTATGCCTGGGTTCATACATAAAAGGGCCTAGAATTTGCATGTAACCCATGCCCCTCATTCCCTATGCTTTAAATCATCTCTCTGACACCTCATTTAATGTAAGTGCTGTGCAAATAGTTGTATCATTTAGAGAACATATATATGTTGAAAGCATGTACAGTATTTTCTTTCTTTTCTATCTACTGTTGGTTGAATCCACAAGTACATATCCCAAGGGCATTGATTGCCAACTGTACCTTCAGACACAAGCTAGAATAATTGTCCTTTAGAACTTCCTGTGGGAAGCTGGGATTTGTAAGTTGTGGAGTAGTGGAGAGTGTATTGTTGTCACTCACACAGTTGGAAAATTACATGCTTCTTTATTTGATGAGGCCATGGAGGAAAGAATGCCATGGCTAATTAGGTGTTCTTTAAATATGAAGTGGATTACACAGTTCTTGGAAGTATTTAAATATTCCTTGATTTTTTTTTCTTTTAAATAATAAGGAATATCATATCTAAGGAAGATCATTATAAGGATATCTTCTAGGTATTATAAGAACATCTTCTAGCAGACCAAGTAGAAATCCTCCTCTTGGGAGAGACTGCATGGGAAAGACTTCTGAATTTGAACCCAGTCTTATGCTGCATCATTATTACTTCAAGAACTGGAGCACAGGGGAAGTCAACCTGACTTCTGAGTAGAGTGTATACATGTCTTTAGCTCATGAATTGCTTTGTGTGTGTGTTTTATAGTTAGTAAATGTTGGCATAGAAGGACTTAAAAAAAGAATTATAATTTTTCACTAAAAAACTTGGGAAAGTTTAGAAAAATAGAATTGATCTTCTAGACTCAGCCACTGTTACTTTAGTATATGTACACAATTGTTCATGTCATGTATTACATTTATATTTTGCTTATAGTTTTCTCCAAGTTATTTATTTTAAGTTTTTGATACTGGGTATTGAACAAAATTGGTGCTTTACCACTGAGCTATACACCTCGTCCTTTTATTTTTGTTTATTTTGAGAAGGAGGAGAAGGTCTCACTTGATTGCTGAGGCTGACTTGCAACTTGTGATTCTTCTACCTCAGCCTCCTGTGTTGTGGAGATTACAGGTATTCACTCCCAAGCTTGGCTACAAAGGACTTTTTTTAATTGTGTGTGTATGGTGTTTCTTGCATGCCAGGCAAGCACTTCACTGCTGAGTTATGCCCCAAACCCTGTTCAAAATTATTATGTAGTTTTTGTGAACATAATTTTAAGGGCTCCATAGTATTCCATTGAGTGGATTCACATACTTGACAGCTATTTTCTGATTGTTAGAATTTCTCTTTTCTTCTGTTGTAAATCATTCTAATATGAAAAGAATTGTGTGAAACATTCTTCCCTTTTCACTTTATAATATTTCCTTAGAGTAAATTTCTTTTGGAACAAAGTTTCTTATATTTTTCAGGGATGTTAGGGTAAGGAGGTGCTGATTCTTTGATGGATAGGTACATTCTTTTCCATCCATGTTAAGTGTTTTTAGTTGGACAAGAGGGAAGAAAATCTCTGTTTGCTGATTCATGTATTTATTTGGCACTTTAGACTGATATGGCCACTTCACTATTGCCATAAATTAAGGTAGGAAGTATAAAAAGGGACAGAAAATATTGGCTATCTTGTCAAGGCCATAGTATCATGGACTCATTTGAGTCCCTTATGCAAGGTAGGTTACATGTTTGATTTATTTATAAAACATACTTAAATCAAGTAGATAAAAATCATTCATCAGTCTATATTTTGTTTTGTCTGTGCACATTTATATACAGGTTTATATACAGGTTTATTATCTTTTCACTTTAAATTTTGCAAATTGTATTTAGCTGTTTACTGTCTAGCTGGCACCTCCAGTTTTGTGAGGTGAAAATTTTAATTTTTTTAAATTTTCCTCCTTCTGTGGAGAAGACTCCTTATATTGAAGAATTACCTTACATGTCTTCCTGAAACATAGATTGAATGACACTTGTACACTGATTTAAGACCTCAATTTGTCCACAGGAGAGTTGCATCACACACCCTTCCCAGTCATGCCCCTGTCCGTCATATTAGCTTTGTATCATCTCTACCCAGATTAAGCCTGTGAGTTTTATCACCTGTTTGCTGGAAGGTAGTTGGTTAGAAAGGTGGTTTAAAACCCCAGGTTATAGAGTCAGGCAAAATGGATTCAGATATTGGCTCTGCCACTTAACAAATTTCTATGTAACTTTGAACCAGATATTTAACTATTTAATATTTCACTTTATTTGCCTATAAAATAGGGACAACAGCAGCCTTTACTTCATAGTTTATTGGTGAGGTCAAAGTAGTCAGTAGATGTGAGGTAAGAAACCATGTCCATAGTGGAATGTGTGCTCACACTGTGAGTTCTGTCATTTTTGCAAAATTGTGTTCATCCAGTAAGGCCTACCAGATATTTCCCTTTTGGAAAAACTTCCTAAAATTAATTGTTCTTTTCTTTTCTTCATTTTATTAAATTTGCCTGAGTCAACATGGGCTGCTGTAACAAAATATTGTAGACTGGGTGGCTAACAAACAACAGAACTTTACTTTTTTCAGTTCTGGAGGTGGATGTCCACGATCAGGGCTCTGACAGAGTGGGTATCTGATGAGGCACCCTTTCTTCCATATAGGCAGATGTTCTCTTCCCATTGCTACCTCACCAAGTGGAAGAGTGGAGACATCTTTCTGGGGTCTTTTATAAGGGCAATCTTCCCATCTAAAAGGACTCTTCTTTCATAACCTAAGCCCTCCCAGAGACCTCACCTACAATACTATCACCTCGGGAGTTAGAATTTCAGTTAGACATCATGGGGATGGGGGTACAAACACATAGACCTCATCATTGTTTGTACTTGTTTTACAGTGTTTATCACACTATATCATGGTGAGCATCATAAAAATCCACAGTACATGGACCTTTTTTTCTGTTTGTTTGCTCATGGTTGACCTTGGTACTAACAAGGTCTTCTGACCAAGGTCCTAGACATGGCCTGATAAAACATTTCAGTACAGTGCTTTGGAGTCAGCAGGCAAATTATCAGTTTGCTTTGTGGGAGTCAGCAGTTCACACACTGACTCTTCCACTGAATCATTAGTTAGCTCTTTTAGGATGTTGGATCTGTTTTTCTCTGTGTCTGGCAGTCACTTAATACAGCTTTGTGATTCTCAATTAGAATACTTAAATCAAGGGACTGAAATAGTGGTACTTATTACATCATCCCCAATAGGTTCCCCTCATATAATAAGAAAATCCTATCAGAATTGGACATTGCCCTAAGTCAATGTCCAATTTTGATAATTTACCCCCTCTATTTGAAAATCATTGGTTGAAATGCTGTTTGGGGAGTAAAAGATGAGGTACAGTATGGGAAGAAATATAGTTCCTCTATGAATTGTTACTAGTGTCTGAAGAGAAGTTGTCTTTCTGGTTCTTGTGCAAAGCCAATCTATAGTGAAAAGTAAATTACCATATGAATAGGTACACTCTGACCAAGTGTGACTTTTGATAGTAGCCTGACTTTTTTTCCTTTCCTGTTAAAAGCAACAATACCAGTCTCAGAATAATTCAACTGTAAGATGCTCTGTACTGACGAAGGCTCTGGTGATCTACACATGGACCCCTCCAGTGCAGACTCCAAATTTGAACACAAATGTGGGTGAGGCCCAATCATATAGAAAGGCCCAGGAACTGACTACCAGGGCCATATCCAGGTCAAGGTGGAGGTCACACTCCTTCACTCCCACCACTGCACTGCCTGGGCTCTAGGACACCCAGTGGGAGCAGGGGTGGTGGGCTGCAGTTGGAGAGAGCAGGGCCAGGCCATGGAGCCAGGCACGGAGGGCACAGATGTGCTGATGCCTGCACTGACCCAGAAGACTGTATCAGCCCACCGGCCACTCTTCCAGACAGAAGATGGGTACTGATGGCAGCAGGGCTCCCAGTGTGGGTAGTGAGGGCCAGAGTGGGAGAGTTGAATGGGAATGCGAGTCTTGGCTGTAGCTCTGGTCCACAGACCAGACCTGCCTAAGGTCCTGTGTCCCCAGCCATGACCTGGTATTGAGGAGAACCCTGCCCTGAAAGGCCTTCATGCCTCAGTGCATCTGGGACAGCCTGCCCAACCTGCCTGTGCCTCAGTTTCCCCCCATCAAGTGGGTAAATCAGAGTGATGACCTTTGGCTTGAGCAGGCAGACCAGGAGGTGCTCAGCAGCAAGTGGACTCCAGCATGTTTATAGAGTCCTCAGATTCATACCAAGGTTCTTTCCCCAACTGCCCCATGGTGACATTTGCTGTATGTTCGCTGCCTCCATCCCAGCAGCTCCCCCTGAAGTGGCTCATTTCATCCTGCCAAGAGCTCTGGGCTGTTATGCAATGTTTCCTGTTTTAGAGGCACAGAAGCCACATAGAGGGGGCCTCAGGGTCAGCTGCCCGGCCTCCCCCCACTCCTGCCTTCCTCCTTTACCCTCCTTCCTGCTACATGCTTCCACATGTCATGCAAATCCAGGGATAGAATTATCCTAGGTGGTGAGGGTGCACAGGCAAGGCACCAGGCCTGTGCCTGCACAGCACCAACCCCTCAGTGGAGAGAGACTTTAAACAGAGCAGACAGGTGTTCATTTCTGATTGTGCAGTGTAGATAATGTGGTGGCATTGAGAGGGATGGACTGAGTGTTCCTGGGGAGGACATGCTGGGAAGGGCATGGGGGATGCTCTAGGGAATTTAGGGGATGGACTCAGAGCAGGTGACCTGGTGTCCAGGTCTGGAAAGTTCGGGTAGGACACTCCAGCTGGAGAAAAGAGCAAGGCCCCAGGCCCTCCGTATGTGGCATGAGCAGCAGGGACCAGGTGACTGGAGCCTGGGGATGAGCAAGCGAGTGGGGAGACAGGGCTGTGGACCCTGGTAAGCCTGGTACAGCTTGTGCCTCACCCTGGAGGGGAGAAAACACCACCAGTAGTGGCTGCCAACCAGAGATGTGGGCTTGCTCTCCAGGTGAGGAATCCAGGGCCTGCCGCTCTAACCTGAGTCCACTTTGCTGGGGTGAGGGCCTTGCTGTTCACCTGACCCAGGTCCTTTGAGGGGGGGCCCCAAGCAATGAGCACCTCAGAAGCCAGGTGGGCTCCAGATGCTGCCTTGGCCTCCCAGGATGCTGAGCTGTGAGCACCACCTGTGTCCCAGCTGTCCCTCCTGCTCTTCCACACAGCTGAGGGTGGCTGCTCCAGGTGTGGCTCCTCTGGGTGCCTTCCTTGGCTTGGCTCTGAGCTCACTGGCTCTCCAGCTACTGGCTGACTTGGAGTACCTGTGGAGTAGTTTGTCTCTTGTGTCAGCACTGCAGCAGCTCAGTGAACCTCAAGGCCAGAGCTGACCCAGCTCCTGCTCAGGGTCTGGCCTGTGCTTGGCAGCAGTAGCCTCTGAAAGAGTAGTTGTGTACCCTGCACCTGGGAAGATGCCCTTCACACCTTCAGGCTGCCGACAGAGAGGTGTGGCAGAGCACTCTGCTGCTCACTGGGCTGGTGGTTTTGATGGGGAGGCTGAAGGGGCCTCCAGCCAGCACCTGGGCTCCCCCACTGGCAGCCCCTTTCTCAGTTCACAGTGCTGAGTGGACTCTGCAGGCCTGGTTCCCAGCACTTGGGACTCACTGCAGGCTCCCAGGCCCCATGGCCCTGGCCTGGCTGCTCTCTGGCTGGCCCTGCTGCTCCTGTTTTCTCCTGTGGTTTTGAGCTCCTTCCCACTCTGCTTCTTTGTCCCTGCTATTCCATCTGTTACCCTTCAACACTCTCCATTTGCCAACAGTTTTGAGATTACTTGGGTTGCAAGCAACAGAAATGATGCTGGATAACTTAGTGGGGTGGTCGTGTAGGGGGCAGGGCTCCTTGGGAGGAAGTGGGTCATTCCCTGGCAACCCTGAGAGGACCCATATCCCTGGTTCTGATGGTGCCACTTTGGCAGGTTTTCAGTTGTAGGAACAATGCCCCAAGTGAAAGGTGACTTAAAGGTATGTGGTGTGTGTGGAGGTTGTACGGGTGACTCTGGGCGGGATTGCAACTCAGCATTGCCAACTCACCTGATGCCACTGTCCCCTTCTTGTTCCCCACGAGGGGGACTGCCAGACACAGGAAGAGGCTGTGGTGCTCGGCGTGGGCCTGTGCAACAATGGCTTCATGCACCATGGTAACCCTTCCTTGTTCCTCTGCCCCAGCTTGCCCTGTCTGCCCTGCCTGTCACTTGGAGCTTCTGCTCCTGGCACCAGAGTGAGGCTCCTGCTGCCAGCCAGCCCCCTGCACTGTTCCCTGTGGGGCCAGGGTTCAAGGGGCCTTCCTCCCTGCAGCCAAGCCTGCATGTCCTTCTATACTGTGTTGGGTACCCACTGTGTTCCAGGCTTGGTGCTAAGTGCTGGGGCAGCAGTGAACAGGACAGACCACAGTCATGTGTGTACCAGTAAGACACAAAGAACTGTGTCTTCTGGAATGTTCCAGGATGGTGGCATGTGAGGCGTCTTGGACTGCTACTCTAAATAAGGTGGAGTCCCAGGAGGTTCTGGACAGGAGGGACATGATGACTCTGTTGTGTCCTAGATCCTTCTGTGTCATACAGGTGGAGTGTGGTCTGTGGGAAGGCAGAGGTAGTGGCCTTAAGGAGGTCTAGGGCTGAGGAGTCATGGCTCAGGCTGGGCCGTAGTAGCAGAGGTGGGAGAAGAGTTGCATCCAGAGGCCTCACAGGGTCCTTGCCAGATGCTGCTTTTCTGATCTGTCTCAGAGCTTGGTACTCTTAGCTCTGTGAAGGGCTAGGAGATAAATGCTGAGGTCTCTGGCACAGCTGCTCACCTCTGCCTTTGCAGGAAAAAGCAGGTACAGATAATGTGCAAACAAGTGGGCATGTCTATGTGCCTATAAAATTTATTTAAGGAAACAGGTGTGGGCTGTGTTGTTCCGGCCCTGTGGCCTGCCTTGTGACTGCAGGTCACAAGGCAGTCACTTCCCTGCGCCCCAGGGCCTTAGGTGTGACATGCGCTGCCAGTGTTCAGTGGCTGTGACTATCTGCAGTTCAGGAAGGTCTCACAGCTGTGCAGAAATTGTGCCCACCTAGCCCCACAGTCCTGTTCTCTGCCTGCCCATTGGTGAACACTAGCCCCTCGTAATGTGTGGCTCCATTTGGTGGTGGACAGGGGTTCAGAGTGGGTCGCTCACTCCTGCCAAGGTAGAGCTGGTCTTCCTGATGGGAAGATGCCCACTTCCTTCTTTGTGGGGGCTGCTTTTTCCCCAATTCCTCCAGGGCTCCCCAGCACATGTAGGGATCAGAGTGGCCTGGGAGACCCTGCCTCCCCAGCTCCATCTCAATGCGAGCCACTTTGATCCTGCTTCTCACTCTGGGCAGTGGCACTCTGGCCTGCTGCCTGGTGCATTTCCCCACTGTGGTGTCCAGCTCTCTGCCCCAGGGCAGCCCTGTGGCCCCACAACTTTACCCTGGCCTGTAGCTGCTTTGCTTTACTTTGGACCGCACATGCCTCCATGCCAAGGTCTGGCCCCCTGTGACCATCAGCTGCATAGCTGAGTGGGCAGGGCCATTGAGTCTGCCATGTCCAGTAGCTATCTCCCACCCTGTGCAGACCTGGAATGTATGAGGGGCAGGGGCTCTGTCCCCAAAGAGCCCCAGGACCTTCTTCCAGCAGGAAAGGGGCTGCTGCTCTCTGAGCTGCTTTTCCACATCCATGGCTATATTCTGCCTCTGTTTTATTCATTAAGTCATTTGTTGAGCACCTATGATTTGCCAGTGGATGGGAAACAGTAACATGGAAGGAAGGAGACTGTCCCCTAGGCTGGCAGGAGGAAGGGGTGGCAGATTGGATGAATATACCAGGTTCTGGTGGGAGTGGGGTGATGGTCTCACTTCAGGTATCTACTGAGCACCTACTGTATGCAGTTGGCCTAGTCTGTCTTCAGTCCTGCAGACCCCAATCTGCACCTCACCCTGGTGTCCCTGGCACATGAAGAGATGTGAAGGATCTCAGTGCCGTGGCGTCAGGGTGGGGTGCCTCACCAGGTCTGCTTCAGGCCCTCAGATCCTGCCCCAGGAGGAAGACTATGACTTCAACATCAAGAATAAGAACAAGGACGTGGTGGTGAAGTTAGTCCAGAGGGGCTCATTGGCAGAGGTAAGGCCTCCCAGCTGCTGGCAGTGTCTGTGTGCAGGTGGGAGTGGGGAGCTTGGCAGATCTGGGGACACCAGTGCTGCTCCTTTCATTCACTTGGGGAAACTGGGCCCAGGACTCCTGCAAGTACCAGGGAGTGGGAGCATACCCCCCAACTCAGTGTGCTCCTATGTGGCCCACTGGTGCCCACTGCTGGCTCTACGCAGAGGTACTGGGAACGCTCATGTTCTGAGTTAGTTTTCCAAGGAGCTTTGATGATAAAAAGCTCAAATAGCAGCAGCTCAAGCAGGAGTTCCTTGCTGTGCCCTGGAGGAGGCAGTGTCTCCTGGACAGGACCAGAGGAGGGTCCGGTGGGAGGCAGGACTGAGACGCAAGTCAAAGCTTCTCCTTGGTGGGAGGTGGGTTTGCACCTGCCATGCCAGGAGCCCCCATGAGAGGAACAGTCACCAGGTGGCCACCCCATTGGATGCCAAGCTTGACCCTGCTGCTCAGGTCACCCTCCACAGCTGTCATCCAGACCTTGTGCCGTCAGTGCTTTCTGCAGGGGAGCTGCTGTGGCCTGCAGGGCTGCCCTGTCCTAACGAAGACAGGGATTGTCCTTCACTGTGGAAAGCATGGTTAATAACCACATGCCTCTCTGCTCTGTGGTCCCCAAGATGACTGGCCTGCTGGAGGGCAGGAACATGTACTTCAACAACAAGGACATGGTGTTGCTGCAGCCCTTCTCCAAGGTGGAGTCCCTCCTCAACAAGAGCTTCTGCTCCCACTGCCCCCTGCACCACCAAGCAAAAGAGTGAGTGTCCCCCACCCCTGCTGGTGTGCTGAGGAGGTGCCATGCTGGGATGCTGGTGGGCCAAGAGCCGTGGCCCTGTTGGTGTCCTGTTCCTGCAGCCATCATGGCACATGAGCTCTGGCTGTTCCTAGGGGCCTTCAGGCCCTGGGCATGTGGACCTGTTTGTGAGGACACAGTTTCTACCCTTTGTGGGCCTCTGATCAAGTTGGGGGACAGGGCCAGGGACAAAAGTACACAGTTAGGGGTGTGAGATATGTCTAGCTGTGTGACTAGTAAGCTGTGAACAGACAGAACTGTGAGTGGACTTGGCTGTGTGGTGGACACAGAGAGGCTGCCAGGAACTGGGACTCCTTGTAGGGATTCTGGGGAAGGACGTTCTAGGCAGAGATGCATAGGCCTGTGGTAGGGCTGTCCCTGGCATGTTTGAGGACCAGCAAGAAAGCTGAGGGGTGCAACCAAGTGACAGGATAAGGAAACCAACCAGGCAGTGGGGGATGGCCTGTGGGGGCCGGCCTGAGGGGGCCCTGCACCCACGTGAGCCCTCTGGAGAGCAGCTGGAGGTTCTGGGTTTCAGTGGCTGCAGGTTGGGTAGGTCAAGGTTCAGGGTGAGTCCTCTACTTTCAAATCACACACCTGGTGTCCAAGTCTCCCTTTTACTTGAGGCCAGTGTTCCCCTGTGGGAATGTGGGCATTTGAATGTGGTTATTTCAGTCAAAGTTGAGCTGGTTCAGGTAGTCAAGTCCCTGTGTGGTTGACTGTGCCAGTGGCAAAGGGTACCAGCTGTAACCATCTCTTCAAAGTTCTGAAGCACCTGGGGCTGGGGCACAGGATCATGGAATTGCTTCATCAGGCAGGTGGGAACAGGATGGACGAAGGCAGGACTGGGGACACATCCTGGGCAGGGGTGTCCTGGACACAGGACACCTGCCACCCACCCTGGCAGGTATGGCCCTCTCTGCCATGGTGGGGAACAGGCCTCAGTATGGCTGCAACAGGCCTTTCCAGCCCCTCACTAGGGCCCCCAGTGGGTGTTTCTCTGGGGACAGCACCAAGAGGAGCTGGGCCACTTGTCACCCTGCCTCTTCCATAGTGAGTCAGCACGTGCTGGTGGGGTACTGGTCTGGTCACCATGGGCTCCTGTGATGGGGAGTGGTGCGGGTGGCCTAGTGGAATTTTAGGACACTCAGGCACAGGATTGGTCAATTGGACTCTGGTCAACTGCATTTCTCCTCCTGTGGGAGTGGCAAGACTGGGCCGAGCTTCCCAGAAGCCTCAGAGGTGGGGCCCCCAGGTGGCCCTGGGTTCTAGAAAGTGTGCTGTTTTGCTTATGCCTTACCTGTGCCTGGTGCCTGCTTCAGGACCATCAAAGAACCTGACCACCCTGAGGCCCTGTGCTTCCAGATCCGGGGAGCCGCCCGCCCTGTGTTTACACCATGGTGGGAGGTGAGTGGGAACCCCGCTGACTGTGCTAGTGTATGTG
This sequence comes from Sciurus vulgaris, assembly GCF_902686455.1. Lineage (NCBI taxonomy): Eukaryota > Metazoa > Chordata > Mammalia > Rodentia > Sciuridae > Sciurus > Sciurus vulgaris. Next base: position 5,590,185 of record NW_027632793.1, on the reverse strand, counting down.
GAGGCTTCTGGGATAGTGCGAGTGGGTGTCAGTCAGCTTTGCACCTGCTATGATGAAACACTCAGAGCCATTAAATCACAGGAGGAAAGGTTCGCTGGGCACTGCACATGCCTGTGATCCCTGCTCTTGGCATGATGAACACATTTTCACAGGGCAGGATAGCAGAGGTGAAAAGTCATTTGGCTGAAAGAGGAATGGCACAGAGCTTCAAGGCTGAATACTCTAAAGGGAAGAGTAAGGACATTTGAGGAGCATGAGAAGTAGAAGGGTGTTGGTGTTCAAAAGCAACTTCAGTGAAGGGACACTAAATAAACGGGCATTGCTTAAGGTCTGTGTCCCAATTCCCAGACATTTCCGTAGTTTCAATATATCATTCAGGTACAGGTTGTAGTCAGTGACAGGTCATTCTTTGAGCAAGTATCATGACTGACCCTAATTTCCTGTGCCAATTCCTGACTTTTTCCTGTTGCTTGTAAGGGATACCAGATGATGTATATGCTGATTTTTAGATATTTTCAGCACAAGACCTCTGATGAAAGGCCTTCCTTACACCACACTCTCTTCTCCATTGACCTTCAATGGAAATGACTTCACATTGCGATACACAGCAGAGAAGCATGGCTCTGGAAATCATGAGTTCACCTCAATATCAGATATTTAGTGCAAACGCTCCTGTTCAATAGCAAAAGTCAATACCCATTGGAATGTGCAAAACCTGAATATCAAAAGACGACACCTTAAGGAACATGCAAAAGTGTGATAGTCCTCAGTGAGCAGGAAGAGTGTATTCTCATGCATTTTCAAATTGGAGCATTTTTAGTATTTCCAGGACTGGCTATATCCACTGCCACCCCACCAGCAGCCTAGTGTCTCTGCTTTCCCTCTCTCAGTGAGACATCATTCCTATAGGGCTTCTTGTGTCATTGTTAAGACTGCAAAGCACGAGCCACTCATTTTCAGAACCATGGTGCACATGATAACACCATAATATTCAGCCAATTCTTCACTGCAACTCTTCAGATCCTCCATCCTAATTAACAGTAGTCTAGAAAAGGGCTTCATTCCTCTTGAGACTGGACATCCAATGATACTGGGAGACTAGGTTGCACATTCCCCCAGTTCCTCCTGAATGCTATTAGCAGAAGCTAACACGAATGCATCCCCAAATCATACAACTGACTTTCAAGTCATTTTCAACTCAATTCCGAGGAATACTGAGTGAGAAAAGCCAGGGCGAAAGGCGATTGTCGTTGGTCCTCAACTCTTGCTTTTCCAGATGACCCTGAGGTCTACATAAAAATTGCAGAGCAATGCAAGTCCCCTTCGTGGCACAGCATGTGGAGTGTGTCCAAAAAGCCTGGTAATTGCCAAAGACTATTGCAGTTGTCATGTTGAAGTTCCTGCCGTTTGCAACGTGGTGAACATCGTCTTCATGAAAAGCTTGCTGAGGATATAACCCCATGAGCATGTCATGAGAAGGGGCTAACCCATGAGTTGCTGTGAGTTAACCCATGTCAAGGAACATCTCCTGCTAGGAAACGTAGGTGACCTGGAAAGAACTGCTAAGTTTGAGTGCAGCTCCTTGCTGAAACTTGATTGGAAATGGCGTGCATGTCCAACTGGTTCTGTTTCAACTGTGCCCGTTGAGTTGATGAAAAGAGAAGAAAAAGATGAGAGGAGGGAGAGTTGTCATATTCAGGAGTACTTCCGTCCCTTCCCGGACTGAGGTACTGTGGAGGGACTTGAAGCCTGGTCCTTGTATATGCTAGGTGAGCGCTCTCCAAGAGGAGCCATCTCTTCAGCTTCACAGGAACTGTTTTTTGGTACCCTCAAGATCCTCTAGTGGTCTGACTCTGTCAAATCCACTGCAGACAACCCAGCCCCAAACAAAGCCACCAAATTCCTTAGAAAATATTCATCTTCCTTTCCACAGAAATCCTGCAAGGAACCTTTCCTGTACATCAAGACACACAATCAATTGGTGCATCTTGAGTTGAAATGTTTATCTCTGTCTATTGATGGAGGAAAAGATTTGTAGCTTAGTACTGAGCAGAGAATGATGTCAGTGAGCGTGGAGGCCAGGTGGGGCGAGGCTGAAGGAGAGGCAAGCACATGGGAGAATCAGAATATGCAGAGTTTGTCAGTACAAAGTTTTCATATCGGGGATCATTCAAACCTGGATCCCTGGACATTCAAATTACAAACCACTGATGCCTTCCTCACTCCTCTTTTTCCTTCTGGCATTTTCCTTGGACATTTTCTTACCAGGAGATATGAGGGCAAAAGGCACAACCAAGTGGAGGTGCTGGATCTTGTGTACCATGTGATTTATGGATGAGAAAGAAAAGTTATTTCTCCTGGGCAAACCCTTATTCCCCAACTGAGGGAATTCCTCAGGAACACAGCCAGGCCTGTTAGTACTACTAAAGAGGAAAAGGGAAGTGGTGATGGCTCACCAGTCTGGGGTCACAGGATCAATATTTGCTGGCAGGAAGAAAACACAAATTCTTCATACAATGTCCACTGCCGCTCCTTAGGTTTGTAGCTCGCTCTATCAAGGTAAAATGGAGTGAGATAAGTGGCTGAAAGTCATATACTGGACCTCTCAATCCTTCAACTTCAGTCTGTTCCCCTCTGAAAATGGCCTCACTTTTGGTTCCAGTGTTCCCATTCCTTAAGAAAAAAGGATTGGAGAGCGACTCTATTCTCAGTGGACAGGGCTGGCTTTGGGCATGGCAGGTGTGAAGGAAGCAAGAGTTTCGAGGCTGCCTAGGATCATGCACTTTCTCTCTTTCCGCAGAGGCTTTCTCCGTGCATTGGGTCTCCTAGATTTTGAGAAGTGGTTTCTGTGAACTCCTGCCTGCACCTCAGACAGCACCTGAGGTCACAGAGGGGCTGCATGAGAGCTTGGTGTCATCACGGTTCCCATGGCAACCACAGATGCTTCTGATCCTGTGGCTTCAGAACAAGATTGGAAAAAAGCACCAGCTGCATGGTGATGGTGAGAGTATAGAGGAAGTGATTCAGAGTCAGAGACCTGATATTTCAAGAAATGGTATCCGAATCTGATGACCCAGTGATGTGAATCTATGCATTTTATGGGGTGAAGGCGAGTGGGCTGACAATGTCTCCGGTTCCAGCAGGTCAGGGTACCCCGCTGAAACCTGAAAATTCACACTCTTCAGGCCTGCTAGGTGGTGATGTTATGGTTTGGCCGCACCAGGCATCATGTCAGTGAGGTCACCTAGCTCCTGCACTGGGAAGGGAGCCCCCACCAGCTCTGGGGGACCAGGCAGGGGCAGAGGGCCGCAGGAGGTCACGTGTTCACTCAGCTTAGCACCAGCCCCATCCTCATTGCCCTCCGAAAAATCTCCTCCATTTCTGGGCACACCCAGGATTTGGCAGAGCCAGGTACCTCGCCTAGGGTCCTAGCAGCCACAGGGCATGATGGCTGCAGACAGCTCAGGCCTGGGGAGCGTGGGGCACAGCTCCCTGAATTATGTGCTCCTTGAATTTGGAAACAATACAGCTTGTCTTGTCGGTTGCCCTCATTTGTTAGATAGCCCTAACAGGAGACAGCTGGAACTTGGTGTGTTGTTCTTCCAACTGCAGGTGTGTGGCTGCTCTAGTGGCTATGAAGAGACCAGGGTGATTTTCAGTCATCATGTTGTATGGAGGAAAGGAGAGACCTGCCACACAAGCAGAGATGTTCTGTTCTCACTCCACATGTCATTGCTAACCACCTTGGCTGCTGCCTTACAATTGGGCTGCACTCAGAATTTGTCCTGCCATGATTTTTCCACATGTCTTGCAACTGACCTTCAGAGGCAGAAATATCCAGCCGTTCTCTGTTCACCCATGTGTTCATTCCCTTGCCAAGACTGCTGTCTCTGTGGCACAAGGCCCACTGAGAAATGGCCAACAGTCCTATTATCAGACCTCATAAGATTCAGAGAAAAAGCCAGTGGATGAAACAAGAGCCTGCTCTTGGCATGATGAACACATTTTCACAGGGCAGAATAGCAGAGGTGAAGAGACATCTGGCAGATAGAGGAATGACACAGAGCTTCAAGGCTGAATACTCTAAAAGGACGAGTAAAGACTTTTGAGGGGAATGAGAAGTAGAAGTGTGTTGGTGTTGAAAAGTAACTTCAGTGAAGGGACACTAAATAAATGGGCATTGCTTAAGGTCTGTGTCCCAAATCCCAGACATTTCTTTAGTTTCAATATACCATTCAGGTACAGGTTGTAGTCAGTGTGAGGACATTCTCTGGGCAAGCATCATGACTGACCCTAATACCCTTTGCTGATTCCTGGCTTTTTCCTGTTGATTGTAAGGGACATCAGATGATGTATATGCTGATTTTTAGATTTTTTCAGCACAAGACCTCTTAGGACAGGCCTTCCTTATACCACACACTCTTCTCCATTGACCTTCAATGGAAATGAATTTTCATTGTGATATGCAGCAGAGAACCATGGCTCTGGAAATCATGAGTTCACCTCAATATCATAGGTTTGGTTCAAATGCTCCTGTTCAAAAGCAAAAGTCAATACCCAATGGAATGTGCAAAACCTGAATATCAAAAGAGGACACTTTGGGAACATGCAAAAGTGTGATAGTCCTTAGTGAGCAGGAAGAGTGTATTCTCATGCATTTTCAAATTGGAGCATTTTTATTATTTCCAGGACTGGCTATATCTACTGCCATCCCATCAGCAGCCTTGTGTCTCTGTTTTCCCTCTCTCAGTGTGACTTCTTTCCTATAAGGCTTCTTGTGTCATTCTTAAGCCTGCAAAGCACAAGTCACTCACTTTCAGAACCATGGTGCACATGAGCACACCTTCATCTTCAACCAAGTCTGCATTGCAACTCTTCAGATCCTCCATCCTAATTAACAATAGTCTACAAAAGGGCTTCATTTCCCTTGAGACTGGACCTCCAATGATACTGGGAGACTAGGTTGCACATTCCCCCAGTTCCTCCTGATTGCTATCAGCAGCAGCTAATACGTATGCATCCCCAAATCATACAATTGGGCTCCAAGTCATTTGCAACACAATGTCGAGGAATACTGAGTGAGAAAAGGCATGGGCATGGGCGGCTGTCTTTGGTCCTCATCTCTTTCTTTTCTAGATGACCCTGAGGTTGACATGAAAGCTGCAGAGCAATGCAAGTCCCCTTCAGTTGCACAGCATGTGGAGTGTGCCCAAGAAGCCTGATAATCCCAAAGACTACTGCAGTTTTCATTTTGAAGTTCCTGCCATTTGCAAAATGGTGAGCATCTTCTTCCTGAAAAGCTTGCTGATGATATAACGCCATGAGCATGTCATGAGAAGGGGCTAACCCATGGGTTGCTGTGAGTTGAACGGTGTCAAGGAACATCTCCTGCTCGGAAATGCAGGTGACCGGGAAAGCACTGCTAAGTTTGAGTGCAACTCCATGCTGAAAGTCTGATTGGAAATGGCTTTGCATGTCCAACTTGTTCTATTTCAACTGTGCCCATTGAGTTGATGAAAAGAGAAGGAAAATATTATATGAGAGAGATTTGGCGTGTTCAAGATTTCTTCCATCACTTCCCGCACTAAGGTTCTACGGAGGGACTCGAATCCTGGTTTTTGCATATGCTAGGTGAGCACTCTCCAAGAGGAGCCATTTCTTCAGTTTCCCAGGAACTGCTTCTTGGTACCCTCTAGACCCTCTAGTGGTCTGACTCTGTCATATCCACTGCAGACAACCCAGCCACAAACAAAGCCACCAAATTTGTTAGAAAATGTTTTCTTCCTTTCCACAGAAATCCTGCAAGGAACCTTTCCTGTACATCAAGACACACAATCAATTGGTGCATCCTGAGGTGAAATGTTGATCCCTGTCTATTGATGTATGAAAATGTTTGTAGCTGAATACTTGTGGAGAGCAGAACCCCGGGCCCAGGGTTACACCAGGTCCATTCGAAGAAGGAGACTGGCAGAGAGTAAATGGCCTCTGAATATGGATGGAGAAAGGCACAACACATTTACAATTGGCTGTATTATAATCAGTTCAACTGCCTATCCCATGAGATATATACTATACATGTATGCTCTTGCGAGTGACTGGTTGACCTTTAACAGAATTGATGGACATACCTGGTTACAATTGCTTATGCATGAGACTGCATATATATTGAGGGTGTTATTAGAATAAAGGGGAAGCTGCTTCATGAACTTCTGAAGAGTACGTGTCTTCTGTCCCCCAGGTAGGACCATAAGTGTGAGGAGGGGCAGTTTTTGGTAAGCGAAAAGGCAAAGAAGCTGCAGTTTCCCCTAAGAGAAGCTGGGCAGCGAGCTGCTTAGAGCAGCCCTGTTGGCAAGCAGCCGTGGATATCTGCAAGTGGTGGCCTGACCGGGGAATAAGCCATGTCGTTCCGAATGTTGTGGCGCGGACTGGGATCAGATGAGGATGGAACTGGAAATTCGTGAGCGCTCAGGTACAAAAAAAAAAAAATACAGTTTCGCTAGTGTAATTAACGTGAAGGTTTCCCTATTTGAGGAAATGATGGCCTTAAGTTTTTAACAGAAGAGGCCCCTAGAGAGGGATTATTAACAGAAGATTCTCCTAGAGAGAGAATATATTGAAAGACTGTCTCAAGAGACAGCAAAGGACGTCCCATAACAAATATGTGTAAATTAAGGTTTGTGTTACCTTTTCGTGTTTGGTTTCTGGTTGTTGTTTTTTATAGCATTGTGTACATTAGTTCATTTTTGTCTGACTTCCAAAAAATCAAAATTTCAAAAACAGTTAAGAGAAGGGTAAAAGATACTAAAAACTGTAGAAAAAGAATAATCAAGTCAAGCTTCTGAAAGAGAAAGTAGATGTTTAGATCTCTATGCCTCTGCTAGAGCAGTATTAACTCCAGAGATGGAAGTACAGCCAATACCAACTTCAGTTGTCAGCGATTACCTACAGGAACAGTGGGACTAATTCTGGGGAAGAGTTCTTCTGCTTCAAAAGGATTAAATATTGTCTGTGGAGTTATAGAACCTGATTTTACAGGAGAAATAAAAATCCTTGTTCTTCACCAAGAGTTGTAGCAATAATAGCTCAGGGTGATCACATAGCACAATTGTTGGTCTTACCCAGTTGCTATGATCAATATCCATCAAAAAAATAATTAGGGGAAATAAAGGGTAAGGTTCTACTGGCCAAAATATGGTCATGTTTACATGGGGTTAAAAAGATAGGACTATGACAAAGTTAGTGATAGAAGGCAAAATTTTGAGGGCTTATTAGATACTGGGGCTGACAAAAGTATTATCAAAATTACAGAATGGCCAAATGCCTGGCCACTTCAGCAGGCAGATCAGACTTTAAGGGGATTGGGTATGGCTTCCAATTCTAACAAAAGCATAGCCATATGAAAATGGAAGGTGGCTGACCAGGAGTTATGATCTGATACTGCCCAACATAATGCAGTTGTGAGCAATCCTCAATGGAATCTAAACATGCTGACAGGCCAAGGACCATATGAAGGGCAAGGTAATCAGATTAATTTCCACCCTGGTGTGTATCAACAAATTAACCCTCAACTTTTAATCTATCCTTATATGGATGATATTTTGCTAGCTCATAAGGAAAAACCTATCTTAAAGCAATGTTATAATTCCTTACTAAAGTCACTTGAAAGATGGGGCTTACATATTGCCATTAATAAAGTACAAATCACAGACACCAAAAACTTCCTAGGATCTATCATAAATCAAACTATAGTTAAACCTGTAAAAAATTACCATTCAGGTGGACGAGCTTAGAACATTAAATGATTTTCAAAAACTTTTGGGTCATATTAATTGGATTAGACCTTACCTTCATTTACCCACCTCAAGTTTGTTCTCCGTTTGATATTCTTAAAGGTGATTCTGACCCTCTTTCTAAGCGAGTGCTTACCCCGAGGCTTGAACAGCTCTCAAACTTGTTGAAAGAGGTATGGAAAAGGCTCATCTTGATCATATTGACCTAACTAAGCATTTATCATTCATTGTCTTGGCCACAAATAAGTTACCCACAGGAGTGTTTTGGCAAAGGGTCCTATTCTATGGGTTCACATAAATTATGCCCCTAACAAGGTCTTAGCCTTGTTTACTGAATCTGTGGCAGAATAAATCCTTAAGGCATTAAAAGTATCCCTTTCCACCTTTGGATCACATCCCTCAACTATCACTATTCCATATACTACTGATCAGATACAGTATCTTATTAATAATTCAAATTCATGGGCAGTAGTCTTTCCTAGTACTTCTGCTGTGTTTGACAATCATTTGTCATCTGATCCTCTTCTCCAATTTTGTAGTCAACATCCTATAATTTTTCTTAAAGTCACCAGAAAAGAACCTATTACAGGAGCTACCCTTATATTTACTGATGGATCAAAAATGGTACGAGTGCTATTACTATAGATAATGTTAAAAAAACATTGTTGTTTAATAAGAGTACCTGCACAACAAATGGAACTATTAGTAGCTATAGAAGTATCAAAACCCACCATGAAACTTTTAACCTATTCTCTGATAGCAAATACATTGTTAATGCTGTTCAAAATTTAGAATCAACTGGTATGATTTCCCTCACCTCCACTATTACTAAATATTTGCATAGTTTACAAAAACTTATTTGGGACAGAAAAAATCCTTTTTTTATTGGGCATGTTTGGGCTCATACTGACCTTCCAGGTCCTTTAAGTTTACACAATGATTTAACAGACATGGCCACCAGAGACCCACACATCTTTAATATGCTTGAAAATGCAAAAACTTTTCATTCTAAATTTCATGTAAATGCTTCCACTCTATGCACATGCTTAAAATTACTAAGGCAACAGCTCGAGACATAGTCAAGTCTTGTGCTAAATGTGTTATATTTATTCCTAACCCCTCATTAGGAGTAAATCCAAAAGAGCTTCAGCCTAATCATATTTGGCAAATGGATGTAACCCATTATTCAGAATTTGGAAAACTACAATTCATTCATGTGTCTATTGATACCTTTTCAGGATTTATTATGGCCTCTGCTCTTACTGGAGAAAAAAACAAAGATGTAATAACACACTGTTTACACTCTTTCTTCATCCTAGGATTTCCCAAACAAATTAAAACAGATAGTGGTCCTGGATATATGTCCCAGGCCTTTAAAAAATTTTGTTCCACCTTTAATATTCAATATGTCACAGGAATTCCCTGTGACAAAGGGAATTCTGGACAAAGCATTGTTGAGTGTACCCATTTAACGCTTAAAAACATAATTTATAAACAAAAGGGTGGAATAGGGGCATCATACAGATCCCCAAAGGGCAAATTGTCTGTTGTCTTGTTCATTTTAAATTTTTTAAATCTTGATTCTGAGGGCCAATCGGCTGCTGACCATCATTCAGAGCCTAATAAAAAGCATCTATCTCAAGTGCCCTGGAAGGACATTCTATCAGGACAATGGAAAGGCCCAGATCTGGTATTAATCTGGAACCAACGATCTGTTTGTGATTTCCTACAGGACACACAATCGCCAATTTGGGTGCCAGAGAGTTTGGTCAAGGCCTCAACAGAAATCCAAAAACAGGAAGAAGATGAGGAGACTTCTTCCGCTGATGGTGCTGGCGAATCCTCACCAAATTAACGGAGGAGACTTGTCCCAACCCGCAGGACTTCAATGGGAAACTGGAGGGGGGAGCGGGGATTGGGGGAGACACGGGAAATGGAGACAAGACAAAAGCCTGATCAAGTCTCATTTATTAGGGGAGTAAACACAGTTAATATAAAGTACAAAAACCAATCAGGGGAAAGCGCGTGAAGGGAAGACTAGTCCTCGTGCCAGAACTGGAATAAGGAAGTGAAGTTGGCCAATCATGAAGCACCACGCAATCAAGTCTGATGCACCTGGTATAGTCTGACAGTTGTGTGTACAGGTAGAGGCAAGCCCCACCAGCATCTGGCAGACGCCATCTTAGCTCAACATGAGGTGACGCAGGGGGCATAACCATGAGGCAAGGCAGGGCACGTGACCTTGAGGCAAGGCAGGGCGTGTGACCTGCCGGCTCCGGACAGGTCCCCCTTTTTTATTTTATAGAGCTGGAGTGTCAATCCCTCTGGAACTGCGCCTGTCTTAGGTTGTCCGTGCAGAGCATCATCCTTACCTGCCATTGGATAATGAGGCTCTAGCCCACTTTTCCTGTCTTAAGTTGGTATTCGCTCCCACGAATCTTACCCATCATTGGCTAACCAGTTCAGCGCACAGGGGTGATGGTCTATTACAATCTAATATTGATCAAATGTTGCACCATCACAATCCATCATCTCCAGTCGATGGTAATGAACCTGAATAGTTTTTGCCTGTATAGCCTCACTTTGAGCTTTGATGAAAGCCATAATCTTGTTGAATATCAAAGGACCTATAGATATGACTAGCAGCAAGCAAAGGAGGGGACCTAAGAAAGGAAGGAGATATGGAAGGAGTCCACTGAATCCAGTCCATAGTGGATTATCAGCCAGTGCTTGTCGGCGTTTTTCTAGGTCTTCTTGCAGCTGTTTGATCTTGTCCTTAACAATTCCTGACTTGTTGGCATAGAAACAGCACTTCTCCTGCAAAGCCAAACAAATGCTTCCCTGTTCGGCAGTTAGAAGGTCTAAACCTCTTCTATTTTGTAGGACCACTTCTGCCAAGGAATCTACCTGATCTTGAAGATCTTGTATGGTGCTTGAGAGTATCTGTACATCAGAAATCAATTGTCTGGATAATTTATTATATTGAGTAAGAGAGACCCCCAAACCAGCAGTACCTGAGGCCACTGCTGTAGTTATTCCAAGTCCTGCAAGTAGAGGAATGAAAGTGACAGCTTGTTTAGGTCACCCTGTAATGTAGTCAATTGTTGGTATAGGGACAGGCTCATCTCCTTGAATAATGTCTACATCTGGGAGTAAGGCAGCTAAGACACATAGTCCAGTCCAGTTGATAGGCAGTTGAGTAAAAGCCTTATTACCTCCACAAATGAACACAGTGCCATTAGGGGGGGCACAATAGCTGCAAAAGATTGAATGTTTCAGAACAACCACTAAAGGTTATAGTCTCTACATCTAAATCCCAGGTATTATTATAGCCAGATGAAAAAAAGCAAGTAGTATTGGAGTACATGAATGGCTGTACTAGAAATGGTGGAGTCGGTAAGCCATTTCTACCAGCAAAACTGGACTAAGACGCATCAAGATTGGTCATAGTCTTATAACTTATCACTGTGAGGTCAGTAGCAGAGTTATTTCTATAATCAATTGGTATAGCTAGTGGAACAGGATATCCTTGCTGAAGGCAAAGCCAACAATCTACAGTCAAGGGAGAGTTAGACTGATTAAGCGAGGCGTGAGTGGCCTCAATGATATCATAAGTGGCAGGTTCTATCTTAGAAGGTCTGTGGTTGGGTAATGCTAGTGGGTGATATAACAGACTGGGATGCAGTTCCTCGTACATCCGTTGAATTTTTTCATGGACTTGCTTGGCTCTATTAGAATATTGGGGGCCTCCTCCATCAGACACAGGTAGGGGTGCCATAGTAGACCAGCAAACTGTTTTCCCCACTAGGTCTGCAGGACATGAGGCAACACTTAATTTTCCAGGGTTATTAGACCAACCCCCTCCAGTTGATCCTGGATGGGACTTTATTAAGGTAGTAGTAAAATAGGTTTTGTTCCCTGAATAACAGGTCTGAGCTGAGGAATAACAAGAGCTATGGAAGGAAGTGTGAAAGGTCGTGCACGAGCAAGGTGCATATTTGCCATTAACTGAGGGAATAATCTGTGGCTTTTCGATACAGTACCACAGTGTATGTGTCGTCCAAAATGCGATGTGACTGCCACAATCTATCTCTATGTGTTGTTTCAGGAGTTTACCGATGTATGACGGCTTGTAACTTGCCTCATCAGTACTCATTATAAATCCTCCCTCACACGTGGTTTGTTTTTGAGCTCCAGTAAATACTCATGAGGCTTAGCAGGGTCCTCAAACCCTGCATGGCTGTAGGAGAGCAGTGAACAGGCAGCCATCATCCAGAGAAGGAATGTTTTGCTCATTCCTGTGGAAGGAAAAGAAAGGACTCTCAGGAATGATTTTTATCCCTGGAGGAGGTAACTTCATTAACTTGGCGTACAAGGCACTCTGGCAGCCATCTGGCTGCATGAGCTTTTTGAGAGAAGATGCAGACTGAGCCTCAACCCCAGATCAAGACTGGGTCTGGACCATGCCATGAACCATCCAATGAATCTTTCCATTTTACCATGGCAAAATGCTTTTGAGATTACGGGTGCCAGAAATCATCAGCGGCAGATTTCCCATGATCATCCATTTTTAAAAAATTGAGAATGAGTAAAGCATGATTAAGTATATTATGGGAGAACCCTTGATTGGGTACCATTCCCCCTTTTTTATTTTATCAATAGTAGTTTTAAGAGAGAGATGTGCTCTCTTGACCATTCCTTGGCCTTGAGGATTATAAGGAATTCTGGTGACATGTTGAATTTGTAATTTTTCACAAAATGTTTGGAGGGTTTTTGCTGTATATCCAGGGCAGTTATCTGTTTTAATTTGTTTAGGTATGCCCAAGACTGAGAAACAATGTAATAGATGGGCAATTATGTGTTTCGTTGCTTCTCCAGCCTGAAGTGTAGCCAATATAAATCCACTAAATGTATCTATGCAAACATGAATATATTTTAGATTACCAAACTCTAAAAAATGGGTAACGTCCATTTGCCATACCATGTTAGGAACAAGGCCTTTAGGATTAACTCCTAGATGTGGAACTGGTAGATGAGTAGCACACATGGTACAGCCTTTTACTATTTGCCTTGCTTGTTCCCTAGTGATTTTATAGAATAACCTAAGAGAGCGGGCATTTAAATGATGTAGGTTATGAGTGTATCCAGCTTGCTTAATATTCTCTGACAAAGCTACAGCAACCAATTTGGTAGCTGTGTCAGCAATTCTATTGCCCTTAACTAATGGCCCCGGAAGGCCAGAGTGAGCTCTGATGTGTCCAATAAACAAAGGTTCCCCTCTATTATGGATGAATGTCTGACATTGAAGGAACAGTGATGCTGTTTTAGAAACATGTCTGATCTGAGAGACAGTTTCAAGGAGTGGCACCGAGTGCGCTAAGTAGGCACTGTCTGTGTAGATATTAAGGGGTTGATTGGGAAAGGCAGATAAAACTGCAATAAGAGCCTGTAATTCAACAAGTTGGGCAGATGTACATTTCATCTGGAAAGTGACAGTTCTATCAAGGAAGGTGTAAGCAGCTCTTCCTGTGGATGACCCATCAGTAAAGACAACAAGAGTATTATGTAAGGGATCCCTTCTAATAATATGAGGGAACACAAAAGGATGTAATTTGCAAAACTGAACCAATTTATTTGCTGGATAATGATTATTTATATAACCCGTGAATGAGGCACAAGCTATAGGACAGGTGTCAGTATTTTGTAACAGCCAATTGACCTGAGATCGGGTGTAGGGTTGAATAATCTTATATGGTTCTATTCCAAAATATTTTCTAGAATCTTCTCTCCCCATGATAATCAGATCAGCTACTGCATCATAATAAGGCAATAGCACTTTTTTGGGTGAGGAAGGAAGATGAATCCACATAATAGGATTATCTTGCCAGAAGACCCATTGGAGTGATGGAAGTATTAAATATAATGAGCGTTAAGGGATGTGAATAATCAATATTGGTAACAAATTGACCTGCAATAACATCCTCCACCTTTTTAAGAGCAGCTAACGCATCAGGAGATATAGTCCTGGATGATTGTGGGTTAGGGTCTCTTTTTAATATCTCAAACAATGGTTTTAACTCCCCTGTGGTTAATTTAAGATATGACCAAAGCCAATTTATATCACCTAGAAGCTTCTGGAAGTCATTAAGTGTATTTAAATGATCTCTCCTGATTGTTGCCTTTTGATTAATAATCCTAGGCCCATTGAGCAGGAAACCTAGGTAAGTATAAGGGTCTTGTAGCTGAACTTTTACTGGAGCAATTTGTAATCCTACTATAGTCAGCTGCTGTTTACGCTGTGTGAGACATAGTAATACCTGTTCTCCTGATTGTCCTGTTATGAGTATATCATCCATGTAATGAATAATATACATTTGTTTCCAAGAATCTCTAATAGGCTCTAAGGCACGAGCAATGAATTTTTGGCATAAAGTTGGACTATTAGCCATTCCTTGTGGCAATACTTTCCACTGATATCTTTTCATAGGTTCTCTAAAATTTATTGATTGTAGTCTAAAACCAAATCTTTTTTGATCATCTACATGTAGAGGGATAGTAAAAAAAACAGTCTTTGAGGTCAATAATTACCTTAAAATATCCTTGAGGGATGGCTACAGGAGATGGCAGCCCTGGTTGTAGGACTCCCATGAGCACCATAGTGACATCGACAGCCCTTAAGTCCTGTAATAGTCTCCATTTACCAGATTTTTTCTTAATTACAAATATAGGAGTATTCCAAGGAGAAGTAGTCCCTATGATATGTCTGGCTGTTAGCTGTTCCTGCACTAACATTCAAGCAGCTTCAAGTTTTTCAGAAGTTAGAGGCCATTGATCAACCCAAACTGGTTCATCTGATTTCCAAGTTATTGGATCTGTACACAGTTGGGGTGCAGGCATGTCAATGGCCGAAATAAAAAATTTCCCAAGCCTTTTCTGTCTATCTCTCCTACATTGGGAATGGGATGTAAAATACCATTTTTAGCCTTTCCTAGCCCTTTTCCTGGTGTATATCCCTGAGATAGCATTTGGGCAGCAGCAATTTCATTGGGGCTGGACATGATTACTTTCATCTGAGATAGTAGGTCTCTTCCCCACAAATTAACAGGCAAGTGAGGTATGACATAAGGCTTAATGAGGCCTGTGTTGTTTTCTTTGTCTCTCCAAGTGAGGTATTTAGAACTCTGCTTTGGATTTGTATTTTGAACAATACCCTTAAGATTAGTCACAGCTTCTGTAGTAGGCCAAGAAGAAGGCCAATCCTCTTATTTAATTATGGTCACATCTGCTCCTGTATCTATTAGACCTGTAAAGGACTTGCCATCTAGCCATAAGGTCAAAGAAGGTTTTCGCTCAGTTTTGTGTTGTACCCAATATACATTAGAGAATCCAAAACCTCCATTTCCTCTCCTAGGATTTTGAACTGGGTGTTTGGTTGGAACTAATGGTAACAGTATCAGCTGTGCTATTCTTTCTCCCTGAGTAACAGTAATAATGTTGTTATCTGTTTTAGCCATGATCTTAATTTCTCCCAAGAAATCTTGATCTACAACTCCTGGGAGTACTTGTAAACCTTTCATGGTAGAACTACTTCTTCCTAAAATTAAGCCAAAATAACCTGAGGCAATGGGCCAAAAATTCCAGTATTCAAGGCTTGAGGGCCCATGTCAGGAGTTAATACAACATGGGAGGTGGAACTGAGGTCCAATCCTGCGCTCCCTGTGGTTGCTCTACTGAGGTCTGAAATGGATTGTTGTTGCTGCTGTTGGCTGGAATGAAACTGATTGCCCCATATGCTTGTTTCGGGGCCTGAGGTGGGCCCTCCTTCCCGTTTCCCTGATGTGGAGGAAGGGGATTTCCCTGATTGTCGCTTTTGGACTTGCATTCATTAGTCCAATGTTTCCCTCTTTTGCACCTAGTGCAGAGACCAGGTATTTTGGCATCAAGAGTTTTTTGTAAATCTGATCTGCAGTCTTTGGCAAAGAGTCCACCCTTGCCACATTTAAAACAGGCCTTTTTGTTTTTGTCTTAATTATTAAGAAAGTCCCTCACTATCTGTCCACTAAAAGCAGCCACCATTGCTAAGCCCTGCTGATAAGAAGGTCCTATATCTGAGCACAGATGAATATATCCTGTTAAATCTGTCTTCTTTCTGTAAGGTTTTATAGTGGCTTGGAATGCAGGATTGGCATTTTCATAAGCAAGTTGCTTGACATAGTCAAGACCTGCATCAGAACTGCCAAAAATATGACCAGCCGTTGTTATAAGTCTGTGAACAAAGTCAGCAAAGGGCTCATCGGGGCCTTGTTTGACTCCTGTAAGAGACATGCTGATGTCTCCCTTAACAGGCAATCTTCTCCAGGCCTTAGTGGCTGCCGCCTGTATCTGAGCATATGCTTCAGGGTCATATTGCATCTGATTGTCTGTGGTTTCATAATCACCTACTCCAGTGAGCATATCAAAAGTCCACCCATTTCCTGCTTGTTGATTTCTTTTAGCTGTCTCTTTGCAATTTTCAAAATATTCAGACTTCCAAAGCAAGAAGTCACCTCCAGTCAGGGTGGCTCTAACTAAAGTATTCCAATCCTGTGGTGTTAACCAATTTCCTGCTATGGAGTCTAAAATAGCAAGGGTGTATGGTGCTGTAGCTCCGTACTGAGAAACAACAGTTTTTAATTCTTTTATGATAGTAAAATCAAAGCCAGTGTGGTGCCTCCAGGGTTGTCCCTGGTTATCCCTTGTCTCAGTAACAGGGAAAGCACTTAGAGTAGGGGGTTTTAAATCCCTGTTGATTAAGGAAACTCCTCTTCTTGGACACTGTTGTCCAGAAAGAATTTGAGGGTGAATATCCCTTTTAAATCCATCAGGACTAGGCACTGATTCATTGCCTGTCTTTAATTTTTGTAACCTGGTAATCAGAGCTTGGTATTGTTCCTCTAGATTTATTTGTTCCTCCAAATGTTTAATTTTTTCTTTAAGGTCTTCCTTTGGATCTATCACCGCCATTGCCATAGGAGCAGAGGGTGTGCAATAGGGAGGTGGATATGAGAAAACGGACTGTCCTTGTTTAAGCGGGCAGTCAGGATTATGATATTTTGAGGCTTCCTCATTTATGAGGTCCAAATCAACTTCCTCATCATCTATTTTATTCTCGTTTGAAGGGTCCTTAAAACGAGTCAATGAAGGATAAAATTTAGGTGGAGCTTAGTTCTGATGTTAACATCTGTGCTGCCTGCATCTGGAAGAGGACTTGTAACTTCCTCATCTTCACTCTCAAGGGAAATAAGATCTCCCTCTTCTTTATCCTTGGAGGGCTCTCCCGGAAGATCCTGTTTTGATGCTGCTCTTAAAATGTCCTCTGTCTGAGTAACTGTTGCTGCTATATCAGAATCATTTGTTGTATGTTCTAAAAGTTCCTTTATGAGACTCCAGTAAGCAAAAACTGTAATAGGAACTTTATCTGGGCCAAACGTTCTGTGAAAATCTCCCAAAGCATCTCCCACCCTATTCCAACTTCTTATATTAATGCTTTCTTCTTGTGAGGACCACAGACATATGCCCTTATTAAGGTCAAAAAACTTAAAAACATCATTACTCTTAACCTTTACTCCCCGTGTCTTTAAAGCTTCTTTTAATTGCTTAACAAAAACTTTATGCTTACTTAATTCTTGTCCCATAGTTAGGTGCTACTGTACCTTTAAGAATGGCGTGGCAGGCTCCTGCGGCGATCTTTGTCGAACTGACTTTCACTTTTTTTTTTCCTTCGACCGAACACTTAGATGCCTCTTCCCTCGATAATTGCCCCGTATCCAACGCCACACCATTGGGCGCCAATTGTCCCAACCAGCAGGACTTCAACGAGAACCATGAGGGGGGAGCAGGGATTGGGAGAGACAGGAGACACGGGAAATGGAGGCAAGACAAAAGCCTGATCAAGTCTCGTTTATTAGGGGAATAAACACAGTTAATTTAAAGTACAAAAACCACTCAGGGGAAAGCACGCAAAGGCAAGACTAGTCCTCACACCAGAACTCGAATAAGGAAATGTAGTTGGCCAGTCGTGGAGCACCACGCAATCTGGTCTTATGCACCTGGTATAGTCTGACAGTTGTGTGTACAGGTAGACGCACGCCCCACCAGCATTTGGCAGGCACCATCTTAGCTCAACATGAGGCAAGGCAGGGGGCATGACCATGAGGCAAGGCAGGGTGCATGACCTTGAGGCAAGGCAGGGCACATGACCTGCGGGCTCCGGACAGAGACTCATGTGAACTATGGGGGATAGTAGATGTGGCCCTATCCTGTACCCCTTACCAACTCCTCTATTCTATATCCTCCTAACTTTACAACATTTGGTCACATTTCTGCAGTCCGCTGTTCTATGGGGAAAAGAATGGTTTAAGTTTTTGTCCAGGGGAGGTCTCTTGTGTATTATATCTGTCCTGTGCATATACAAAATGCATATATATCCACACAGAAAAACAGCCATTATTCACCAAGCTCTCATTGCAATTGATGCTGGCCCATCCCCCAAGTCTGGCTTATTATGCTGGACTGGTAGCCAATGACAGGTAAGATTCATAGGGAGTTCATACCAACCTAAGACAGGAAATGAGGGCTAGAGCCTCATTGTCCAATGACGGGTAAGGATGTTGCTCTGCCATAGACAACCTAAGACAGGCATGGTCCCTTTTATAAACAGAAAGGGGGAGTTGTGGCAGGCAGAACCCGGGGCCCAGGGTTACGCCATGAGCATCTGAAGATGGCGACTGGTAGAGAGCAGAAGGTCTTCTGAGTATGCATGGAGAAAGGCAGAACGTGTTTACAATTGGCTATATTATAATCAGTTCAGCTGTCTAGCACATGGACAGATGTACTTTACATGTATGCTCGAGCGAGTGACTGCTTGACCTTTAACAGGATTAGATGGACATATCTGGTTACAATTGCTTATGCATGAGACTGTTTATATATTGAGGGTGTTATTGGAATAAAGGGGAAGCTGCTTCATGAACTTCTAATGAGAACATGTCTTCTGTCCCGCTCTCTGGCCTTAAGCACCAGGAGTTGCGGCTTTCCACAAACAGTTTTCCATAAGCAAAAAGACAAGCCTCGGTTTCCCATAAGAGAAGCCGCGGGGCGAGGCAATTGAAGCAGCCCTGTTGGCAAGAAGTCGTGATTTTCCACAAATACTGAGCAGACAATGATGTCAGTGAGCATGCAGGCTGGGTGGGGTGAGGCAGAAGGAGATGCAGGTGCATGTGAAAATCAGAATATGCTCAGGTTGTCAGTATGAAGGGAGATATCGGGGATCATTCACACCTGGATCCCTAGACATTCAAATCACAAACCTCTGATGCCTTCCTCACTCCACTTTTTCCTTCTGCCATTTTTCTTGCACAATTTCTTACCAGAAGATATGTGGGCAAAAGGCACAACCCAATGGAGGTGCTGGATCTTGCTTACCATGTGATTTATGAATGAGGGGGAAAAAGTTATTTCTCCTGGGCAAACCCTTTTTCCCCAACTGAGAGAATTCCTCAGGAACACAGCCAGATCCTGTCAGTACTACTAAAAAGGAAAAGGGAAGTGGTGATGGCTCACTGGGTCTGGGATCCCAGGACTGATATTTGCTGGCAGGAAGAAAACACAAATTTCTCATGCAATCTCCACCTGCCACTCCTTAGGTTGGTAGCTTGCTGTATCAAGATACAAGGGAGTGAGATAAGTGGCTGAAAGTCATATACTGGATCTCTCAATCCTTCAACTTCAGTCTGTTCCCCTCTGAAAATGGCCTCACTTTCGGTTCCATTGTTCCCATTCACTGAGAAAAAAAGATAGGAGAGTGACTCTATTCTCAGTGGACTGGGCTGGCTTTGGGCATGGCAGGTGTGAAGGGCGCAAAATGTTCCAGGCTGCCTAGGATCATGCACTTTCTCTTTCCCCAGAGGCTTTATCCGGGCATTGGGCCTCCTGGGTGTTGAGGAGTGGTTTCTGTGAACACCTGCCTGGACCTCAGACAGTGCCTGAGGTCACAGAGGGGCGGCATGAGAGCTTGGTGGCATCACGGTTCCCATGGCAACCAGAGACGTTTCTGATCCTGGCAGCTTCAGAACGAGATTGAGAAACAGCACCAGCTGCATGGTGATGGTGAGAGTATAGAGGAAGGTATCCAGAGTCAGGGACCTGATCTTTCAAGAAATGGTATCCTAATCTGATGACCAAGTTGAAGTGGATCTATGGGTTTTCAGGGGTGAAGGCGAATGTGCCGGGCATGTCTCCGGTTCCAGCAGGACAGGGTACCCTGCTGAAACCCGACAGTTCGCAGTACTCTGCAGGCCTGCTAGGTGGCAATATTCCTGGTTTGGCCACACCTGGATTCATGACAGCAAGGTCACCTAGCTCCTGCACTGGGCGAAGAGCCCCCACCAGCTCTGGGAGACTAGGCAGGGGTGGAGGGCCGCAGGAGTTCACGTGTTCACTCAGCTTAGCACTGGCCCCATCAGCATCGACCTCCAAAATATCTCCTCCAGTTCTGGGAACACTCAGTATTTGGCTGAGCCAGGCAAATTGCCTAGGGTCTTAGCAGCCACAGGGCATGATGGCTGCAGACAGCTCAGGCCTGGGGAGTGAGCAGCGCACCTCCCTTAATTAGGTGCTCCTTGAATTTGGAACAACACAGCCTATATTGTTGCTTGCCCCTAATTTCCCAGATAGCCCTAAGAGAAGACAGCTGGAACCTGGTGAGTTTGTCTTCCAAGTGCAGGTGTGTGGCAGCTCTGGTGGCTATGAGGAGACCAGGGAGTCCTTCAGTCATCATGTTGTAAGGAGGACAGGGGAGAATTCCCAGGCAAGCAGAGATGTTCTGTTCTCACTCCACATACCAGTGCTAACCACCTTGGCTGCTGCCTTACAATTGGGCTGCACTCACAATTTGTCCTGCCATGATTTTTCCACATGTCTTGCAACTAACCTTCAGAGGCAGAAATATCCAGCCGTTCTCTGTTCACCCATGTGTTCATTCCCTTGGCAAGATTGCTGCTTCTGTGGCACAAAGCCCACTGAGAAATTGTCAACAGTCCTATTATCAGACCTCGTAAGATGCAGAGCAAAAGCCAGTGGATGAAATAAGAGCCTGCTCTTGGCATGATGAACACATTTTCACAGGGCAGAATAGCAGAGGTGAAGAGGCATCCGGCAGATAGAGGAATGACACAGAGCTTCAAGGCTGAATACTCTAAAAGGAATAGTAAAGACCTTTGAGGGGCATGAGAAGTAGAAGGGTGTTGGTGTTGAAAAGTAACTTCAGTGAAGGGACACTAACTAAATGGGCATTGCTTAAAGTCTATGTCCCAAATCCTGGACATTTCTGTAGTTTCAATATATCATTCAGGTACAGGAGGTAGTCAGTGCCAGGTCATTCTCTTGGCAAGCATCATGACTGACCCTAACTCTCTTTACCAATTCCTGGCTTTTTCCTGTTTCTTGTAAGGGTCACCAGATGATGTATATGCTGATTTTTAGTCTTTTTCAGCCCAAGACCTCTGAGGAAAGGCCTTCCTTACAACACACTCTCTTCTCCATTGACCTTCAATGGAAATGAATTCACATTGTGATATGCAGCAGAGAAGCATGGCTCTGGAAAGCATGAGTTCACCACAATATCAGACATTTAGTGCAAACGCTGCTTTTCAAAAGCAACAGTGAATACCTAATGGAATGTGCAAAACCTGAATATCAAAAGAGGACACCTTAAGGAACATGCAAAAGTGTGATAGTCCTTAGTGAGCAGGAAGAGTGTATTCTCAAGCATTTTCAAATTGGAGCATTTTTATTTTTTCCGGGACTGGCTATATACACTGTCACCCCACCAGCAGCCTAGTGTCTCTGCTTTCCCTCTCTCAATGTGACGTCTTTCCTATAGGGATTCATGTGTCATTCATGAACCTGCAAAGCATGAGCCACTCATTTTCAGAGCCATGGTGCACATGAGAACACCATAACTTTCAGGCAATTCTGCACTGCAACTCTTCAGATCCTCCATCCTAATTAACAATAGTCTAGAAAACGGCTTCATTCCTCTTGAGACTGGACATCCAATGATACTGGGAGACTAGGTTGCACATTCCCCCAGTTCCTCCTGAATGCTATCAGCAGCAGCTAACATGTATGCATCCCCAAATCATACAACTGGGCTTCAAATCATTTGCAATGTGATGCTGAGGAATACTGAGTGAGAAAAGGCAGGGCCAAGGGTGGCTGTCTTTAGTCCTCATCTCTTGCTTTTCAGGATGACACTGAGGTTGACATGAAAGCTGCAGAGCAATGCAAGTCCCCTTCAGTTGCACAGCATAAGAAGCCTGATAAATGCCAAAGACTACTGCAGTTTTCATTTTGAAGTTCCTTGCATTTGCAAAATGGTGAGCATCATCTTCCTGAAAAGCTTGCTGATGATATAACTCCATGAGCATGTCGTGAGAAGGGGCTATCCCATGGGTTGCTGTGAGTTGACCAATGTCAAGGAACATCTCCTGCTAGGAGATGCAGGTGACTGGGAAAGCACTGCTAAGTTTGAGCACAGCTTCATGCTGAAAGTCTGATTGGAAGTGGCTTGAATGTCCAACTGATTCTGTTTCAACTGTGCCCGTTGAGTTAATGAAAAGAGAAGGAAAAGATGAGAGGAGGGAGGGTTGGCGTATTCAAGCATCTTTCCATCACTTCCCACACTGAGTTACTGCAGAGGGACTCTAAACCTGGTCCTTTCATATGCTAGATGAGCGGTCTCCAAGAGGATCCATTTTTTCAGCTTCACAGGAACTGCTTCTTGGTACCATCTGGATCCTCTAGTGGTCAGACTCTGTCAAATCCGCTGCAGACAACTCAGCCCCAAACAAAGACATCAAATTCCTTAGAGAGTGTTCATCTTCCTTTCCACAGCAATCCTGGAAGGAACCTTTCCTGTACTTCAAGACAAACAATCAATTGGTCCATCCTGAGGTGAAATGTTGATCCCTATCTATTGATGGAGGAAATGATTTGTGGCTGGTCACTGAGCACAGAATGATGTCAGTGAGCATGGAAGCCAGGTGGGGCAAGTCAGAAGGAGAGGCAGGCACATGTGAGAATCAGAATGAAGGCAAATATTAGGGATCATTCACACCTGGATCCCTAGATATTCATATCACAAACCGCTGACGCCTTCCTCACTCCACTTTCCCTTCTGCCATTTTCCTTGCACAATTTCTTACCAGGAGATATGTGGGCAAAAAACACAACCCAATGGAGGTGCTGGATCTTGCCTACCATGTGATTTATGGATGAGGGGGACAAAGTTATTTCTCCTGGTCTAACCCGTTTTCCCCAACTGAGAGAATTCCTCAGGAACACACCCACAGTCTGTCAGTAAACTAAAGAGGAAAAGGGAAGTGCTAATGCGTCACAGGGTCTGGGTTTCCAGGATCCATATTTTCTTGCAGGAAGAAAACACAAATTCCTCATGCAATCTCCACCTGCTGCCCCTTAGGTTTGTAACTCGCTCTATCAAGATACACTGGAGTGAGATCAGTGGCTGAAAGTCATATCCTGGATTGAGAGAACAGAAGTTTATTCTGTTCCCCTCTGCAAATGGCCTCAATTTTGGTTTCCGGTGTTCCTGTTCCCTGAGAAAAAATGTTGGGAGGGCGTCTCTATTCTCAGTGGAAGGGGCTGGCTTCGGGCATCGCAGGTGTGAAGGGCTAAGACGTTCCAGGATCCCTAGGATCACGCACATTTTCTCTTTTCCCAGAGGCTTTCTCCAGGCTTTGGAGCTCCTGGATGCTGATGAGTGGCTTCTGTGACCTCTTGCCTGCATCTCTTACAGCGCCTGAAGTCTCAGAGGGGCAGCATGAGAGCTTGGTGGCCTCAGGGTTCCCATGGCAACCAGAGATGCTCCTGATCTTGGTGGCTTCAGACAAAGATCGGAGAAGATCGCCAGCAGTATGGTGATGGTAAGAGGATAGAGGAAGGGAGCCAGGGTCAGGTGTCTGACCTTTCAGGAAACGGTATCTTAACCTGATGACCCAGTTGAAGTGGAGCTATGGGTTTGTGGTGTGAGGAGAGTGAGCTGGGAATGGCTCCGGTTCCAGCAGGACAGGGTACCCCGCTTAAACCTGACAGCTCACATTACACTACAGGCCTGCTAAGTGGCCCTGTACTTGTTTGGCCGCACCAGGCATCATGACAATGAAGTGACCTAGATCCTGCTGTGGGCATGGAGTCCCCACTATGTCTGGGGGACCAGGCTGTGACGGAGGGCCGCAGGAGTTCATGTGTTCACTCAAATTAGCTCCGGCCCCATCGGCATCGCCCTCCGAAAAAACTCCTCGGGGTCTGGGCACATGTGGGATTTGGCGGAACCAGGCAACACGCCTATGTTCCTAGGAGCCACATGGCATGATAGCTGCTGACAGCTCAGGCCAGGGGACCATGTAGAGCAGCTCGATGACTTAGGTGCTCCTTGAATTGGGAAACAACACAGTCTGTCTTGTTGGTTGGCCCTAATTTCTGAGATCACCCTAACAGGACACCACTGGAACCTGGGGTGTTGGTCTTCCACGTGCAGGTGTGTAGCAGCTCTGATGGCTCATGAGCAGACCAGGGAGTCCTTGAGTCATCATGGTGGATGGCACACAGTGTGGAGCTGCCAGGCAAGATGAGATATTCTGTGCTCACTCCACCTGCCAGAGCCAAGCACCTTGGCTGCTGCTTTACAACTCTGCTTCACTCAGAATTTGTCCTGCCATGGTTTTTCCACATGTCTGGCAACTAACCTTCAGAGGCAGAAATATCCAGCTCATCTCTGTTCCCCCAAGGGTTCATTCCCTTGGCAAGACTGCTGCCTCTGTGGCACAAGGCCCACTGAGAAATGGCCAAATGTTCTATTATCTGCCCTTGTAAGATGCAGAGCACAAGGCAGTGGATGAAACAAGAGCCTGCTCTTGGCATGATGAACCCTTTTACACAGGGGAGAATATGAGAGGTGAAGAGGCATCGTGCTGAAAGAGGAGTGTCATAGAACTTCAAGGCTGAATTCTCTAAAAGGAAGAGTAAGGACATTTGAGGATCATGAGTAGTAGAAGGTTGTTGGTGTTGAAAACCAACTTCAGTGAAGAGACACTAAATAAATGGGCATTGGTTAAGGTCGGTGTCCCAATTCCCGGTCATTTGTGTAGTTTCAATATAGCGTTCAGGTAGAGGAGGTAGTCAGTGCCAGGTCATTATCTGGGCAAGCATCATGACTAGCCCTAATTCCCTTTCCCGATTCCTGGCTTTTCATGTTGCTTGGATGGGACACCTGATGATTTATATGCTGGTTTTAATTTTTTTCAGCCCAATACCTCTGAGGAAAGGCTTTACTTTCACCACACTCTCTTCTCCACTGACCTTCAATGGAAATCACTTCACACTGTGATATGAGGCAGAGAAGCATGGCTTTGGAAATCATGAGTTCACATTAATATAAGACATTTAGTGCAACCATCCTGTTCAAAAGCAAAGTGAATAACCATTTCATTGGGCAAAACCTGAATATCAAAGAGATCACATTGAAGAACATGCAGAAGTGTGGTAGTCCTTAGTGAGCAAGAAGAGTGTACTCTCAAGCATTTTCAAATTGGAGAATCTTTATTATTTCCTGGACTGGCTATATCCACTGCCACCCCGTCAGGTTCCTAGTGTCTCTGCTTTCCCTCTTTCATTGTGAATTCTTTCCTATAGGTCTTCATTTGTCATTTGTGTGCCCGCAAACCAGGAGCCACTCATTTTCAGAGCCAAGGTGGACATGAGAACTCAATAACCTGATAGTCTGTTTGGTAAAAGCTTGCATGTCCAACTGGTTCTTTTTCAACTGTGCCAATTGAGTTGATGAAAAGAGAATAAAAGATGAGAGGAGGGAGGATTGGCATGTTCAGAAGTTTTTCTGTCTAACGGTAACCGTGATCCTTGCATATTCTAGCTGAGCACTCCCCAAGAGGAGCCATCTCTTCAGCTTCACAGGAACTGCTTTCTGGTACCTGCAAGATCCTCTAGTGGTCTGACTCTGCAAATTCTCTGCAGACAACTCAGCCACAAGCAAAGCCACAAAATTTGTTAGAAAATCTTCATCTTTCTCTCCACAGCAATCCTGCAAGGAACATTTCCTGTACATCAAGACACACAATGGATTGGTGCAGTTGGAAGGGAAATGTTGACCCCTATATATTGGTGTAGGTAAAGGTTTGTAGCTGAGGGCTGAGCAGGGAATGATGTCAGAGAGCATGGAGGAAGGATTGGGGGAGGCAGGAGGAATGGCAGGCCCATGTGACTATCAGAGTATGCTCAGGTTGTCAGTATGAAGGGAGATATCAAGTTTCATTTACACCTGGTTCACTAGCCATTCGAATCACAAACCACTGACTCCTTTCTCACTCCTCTTTTTCCTTCTGCCACTTTCCTTGGCCAATTATTAACCAGGAGATATCTGGGCAAAAGACACTACACAGAGGAGGTGCTGGATTTTGCCTACCATCTTATTTATGGATGAGGGAGAAAAGTTATTTCTCCTGGGCAAACATTTTTGCCCCAACTGAGGGAATTCCTCAGGAACACAGCCAGAGACTGTCAGTACTACTAAAGAGGACAAGGGAAGTGGTGATTGTTCACCGGGTCTGGGGTCCCTGGATTGATATTTACTGGCAGGAAGAAAACACAAATTCCTCATCAATCACCACCTGCTGCTCCTTAGGTTTGTAGCTGGATCTATCAAGATACAGTGGAGGGAGATAAGTGGCTGAAACTCATATGCTGGATCTCTCAATACTTCAACTTCATTCTCTTCCACTCTGAAAATAGCCTCAATTTTGGTTTCCAGCGTTCCTGTTCCATGAGAAAAAAAGATGGGAGAGCTATGCTATTCTCACTGGAAGGGGCTGGCTTTGGGCATGGCAGGTGTGAAGGGCCCAGTTGTTCCTGGCTCCCTAGGATTGCACACTTTCACTCTTTCTCCAGAGGCTTTCTCTGGGCATTGTGCCTCCTGGATGTTGATGAGTGACTTCCGTGACATCAAGCCTGCAACTCAGACATTGGCTGAGGTCACAGAGAGGCTGTGTGAGAGCTCGGTGGCGTCATGGTTCCCATGGCTACCAGAGATGCTTTTGATCCTGGAGGCTTCAGATCAAGATTGGAAAAAATCATCAGCTGCACTGTGATGTTAAGAGAATAGAGGAAGAAGAGATCCAGGGCCAGGGTCCTGATCTCTCAAGAAATGGTATCTTAACCTGGTGACCCAGTAGAAGTGGATCTATGGGTTTTGTGCAGGGAAAGCGAGCAGTCCGGGAATGTCTCCGGTTCCAGCTGGACAGAGTACCCCGCTGAAACCGGACAGCTCAAACTACACTACAGGCCTGCTAGGTGGCGCTGCTATGGTTTGTCCACACTGGACATCATGACAGCAAGGTCACCTAGCTTCTGCTGTGAGCAGGGAGACCCCACTATGTCTGGGGGACCAGGCAGTAACTGCGGGCCCCAGGATGTCATGTGTTCACTCAGCTTAGCACTGGCCCCATCGGTATAGCCCTCTGAAAAAACTCCTACATGTCTGGGCACACCCGGGATTTGGCCAGGCCAGGCAACTCGACTAGGGTACTAGCAACCACACGCAATGTTGGCTGCTGACAGCTCAGGCCAGGAGAGCGTGCAGCACAGCTCCCTGACTTAGGTGCTTCTTGAATTGGGGAACATCAGAGCCTGTTTTGTTGGTTGCCCCTTATTTCTGAGATAGCCCTAACAGGTCTCAGCTAGAACCTGGGGAGATGGTCTTCCAAGTGCAGGTGTGTGGGTGCTCTGATGGCTCATGAGGATACCAGTGAGTCCATCAATCATCATGTTCGAAGGAGCACAGTGGGGAGCTGCCAGGCAAGGAGAGATATTCTGCGCACACTCCACTTTCCAGGGCAAACCACCTGGCTTTTGCTTTACACCTGGTCTGCACTCAGATTTTGTCCTGCTGAGATTTTTCCAATTGTCTTGCAACTAACTTTCAGAGAAAGAAACATCCAGCCCATCTCTCTTCACCCACGAGTTCATTCCCTTGACAAGATTGCTGCCTCTGTGGCACAAGGCCCACTGAAAAATGGCCAAATATTCTATTATCTGCCCTAGTACGATGAGAGCAAAAGGCAGTGGATGAAATAAGAGCCTGCTCCTGGCATGATGAACACATATTCACAGGGCAGAATACGGGTGGTGAAGAGGCATCATGCTGAAAGAGGAATGGCACCAAGCTTCAAGGATGAATACTCTAAAAGGAAGAGTAAGGACTTTTGGGAAGCATGAGAAGTAGTAGGGTGTTGGTGTTGAAAAGCAACTTCAGTGAAAGGACACTAAATAAATGGGCATTGCTTCAGGTCTGTGTCCCAATTCCCAGACATTTCTGTAGTTTCAATATACCATTCAGGTACAAGAGGTAGTCAGTGCCAGGTCATTCTGTGTGCAAGCATCATGACTGACCCTAATACACTTTGCTGATTCCTGGCTTTTCCTGTTGCTTGGAAGGGTCACCTGATGATGTATATGCTGATATTTAGATTTTTCAGCACAAGACCTCTGAGGAAAGGCTTTCCTTTCACCACACTCTCTTCTCCATTGACTTTCAATTTAAATGACTTCACATTGTGATATGCAGCAGAGAAGCATGGCTCTGGAAATCATGAGTTCACTTCAATATCAGATATTTAGTGCTAACCCTCCTGCTCAAAAGCAAAAGTGAAAGCCCAATGGAATAGGAAAACCTGGATATCAAAAGAGAACATGTTAAAGAACATGCAGAAATGTGATAGTCCTTAGTGAGCAGGTAGAGTGTATTCTCAAGCATTTTCAAATTGGAGTATCCTTATTATTTCCTGGAATGGCTATATCCACTGCCACCCTGCCAGGTGCCTAGTGTCTCTGCTTTCCCTCTTTCAGTGTGACTTCTTCCCTATAGGAATTGTTGTGTCATTTGTGAGCCTGCAAAGCACGAGCCACTCATTTTCAGAACCATGGTGCACATGAGAACACCATAACCTTCAGCCAATTCTGCACAGCATCTGTTATGATCCTCCATCCAAACTAACAATAGTCTAGAATAGGGTATCATTCCTCTTGACAGTGGACCTCCAATGATACTGGGAGACAAGGTTGCACATTCTCCCAGCTCCTTCTGAATGCTATCAGCAGGAGCTATCACACATGCAACCCCAAATAGTACAATTGAACTTCAAGTCATTTGCAAACCAATGCCGAGTTAAACTCAGTGAGAAAAGCCAAGGCCAAGGGCGGCTGCCTTTAGTCCTGACCTCTTGATTTATTGGATGACATTGAGGATGACATGAAATGTGCAGAGCAATTCAAGTACCCTTCAGGTGCACAGCATGTGGAGTGTGCCCAAGAATCCTGGTTATTGGGAAAGTCTAGTGCAGTTGTCATTTTGAAGTTCTTGCCACTTGCAACCTGGTGAACATCATCTTCTGGAAGAACTTGCTGATATAACCCCATGAACATGGTCGTGAGAAGCAGCTAACCTATGAGTTGTTATGCATTGTCTGATGTGAAGGAACATCTCCTGCTAGAAAATGCAGGTGTACGGGAAAGCACTGCTAAGTTTGAGTGCAGCTCTATGCTGAGAGTCTGATTGGAAATGGCTTGCATGTACAACTGGTTCTTTTTCAACTGTGCTGATTGAGTTGAAGAAAAGAGAAGAAAAGATGACAGGAGGGAGGTTTTTCATATTCAAGAAATGTTCCATCTGATGGTCCTGATAGGCAATCAAACCCTGGTCCTTGAGTATGTCAGGTGAGTGCTCTCCAAGAGGAGCCATCTCATCAGCTTCACAGCAACTGCTTTTGTATGCCCTGTACATCCTCTAGATGGTCTGACTCTGCAAATTCTCTGAGGACAAATCAGCCCCAATCAAAGCCACCAAATACCTTAGAAAATCTCCATCTACTTTACACAGTAATCTTGCTAGGGAGTGGCAGGCACATGTGAGAAGCAGAATATTCTCAGGTTGTCAGTATGGAGGGAGACTTCGGGGATGATTCACACCTGGATCCCTAGTCATTTGAATCACAAACCGCTGACTCCTTCCTCACTCCTATTTTCCTTCTGGCATTTTTCTTGGACAATTTCTAACCAGAAGATATCTGGGCAAAATACACTACCCAGTGGAGGTGCTGGATCTTTCCTACCAACATATTTATGTTGGTAGGGAGAAAAAGTTATTTCTCCTGGGCAAACACTTTTTCCCCAACAGAGAGAATTCCTCAATAACACAGCCAGAGTCTGTCAGTAAAGCTAAAGTGGAAAAGGGAAGTGGTGATGCATCACGGAGTCTGTGGTCCAAGTTTTGATATTTGCTGGCAGGCAGAAAACACAAATTCCTCATGCAATCTCCACCTGGAGCTCCTTATGTTTGTAGCCCCCTCTATCAAAATACAGTGGACTGAGATAAGTGTCTGAAAGTTATATCCTGGATCTCTCAATTTTTCAACTTCATTCTCTTCCCCTCTGAAAATGGCCTCAATTTTGGTCTCCAGTGTTTCCATTCCCTAAGAAAAAAAGATGGGAGAGTGAATCTATTCTCAGTGTAAGGGGCTGCCTTCGGGCATAGCAGGCATGAAGGGCACAGAGGTCCCAGGCTCCCTAGGATCACGCACATTCTCTCTTTCCCCAGAGGCTTTCTCTGGGCATTGGGCCTTCTGGATGTTGATGAGTGGCTTCTGTGACCTCGGGTCTACACATCAGACAGCGCCTGAGATCACAGAGGGGGACATGTGAGCTTTGTGGCGCCATGGTTCCCATGGCAGCCAGAGACTCTTCTGATCCTGGTGGATTCAGATCAAGATTTAATGGCATACTTAATTTCCTTGGGGATTGCTGACTTTACTGGATTTTTATTAATAGTTGTGTTTGATACTTTGATTCTTGCTTCTATTTATTAAGCAAAAGTACTAGTCATTCTTTTGAGTGGCTGTGAGATCGACTACCTAAGTTTTTTCACTGGTATTTCATGTAAAGCATCAAGCAGTGTAATTTTTTCTGAATCAGAAGCTTGTCCTTGGGAATCAGATGCATGGCACTCATCTTCTCCATCATGTTTCTTACTTAGGGGAGATACCTGTGGAGGAAAGAAGCATCTTTATTTCCTCTGGTAGTCTTTTTTTTTCCCTAGTAGTTTCCATGACATTGAAATTTCCTAAGATGACCAAGGGATTTGTAGCAAAGACACTGCTAGAAGTAGTGCAAATCCTGCATTAGGAGACTTACTGTCTATTGAGAGTATTCATACTCTGAGTAAATGTCACGGGTAACTTTTTAAATTTAATTTTTATATGGACTCCATATCTTTTTTTATTTACTTATTTTATGTGGTGCTGAGGATCAAAACCCAG
The DNA here is from genome assembly GCF_902686455.1 of Sciurus vulgaris. Lineage (NCBI taxonomy): Eukaryota > Metazoa > Chordata > Mammalia > Rodentia > Sciuridae > Sciurus > Sciurus vulgaris. The sequence goes on along the minus strand of NW_027632793.1, from coordinate 5,558,954 downwards.
TGTCTGACAACATGCTAGGCAAGTGCTCTACCACTGAACTGCAATCCCAGCCATTTTGGACAACTTTTGAAATATTGTTGAAGCTAAAACCTGGATAGCCAGTTTGAGGGAAACTTACATAGGTGATATTTTCTAAGTAATATCTAATTATCAAAGGTCAAATAAAATATTTATTAGTCATTACTCAAAATAAGGCTTGGGTCATTTAGTTTACCATGAGAATTTTGCTTTGAAATTTTAGGAAAAAAATCGAGTTCTCATTAATTCATTTGTTTGTTGTTTCTAAAACATTCAACTTCAACACTTCCTTTAGTTCCCTTTGAATGGGACAGGTGACTTTTTGGTCAGGCTGTTCCAAGAGATGCAAAAGAGGAAGTTCTTTCAGGCTGGCAGGACACTGGGTATCTTTGCCAGGTCTGTGTGTATCTAATCCTAAGGACAAAATTCTTGCCAGTTCTTGGTACTCACCAGCACTCAGTCACTTACTTCATGCTTTTCTGGGCCACCGTGGATCTCAATGGCCAGGTTTTCCCAGTCACCAGGCAAAAGTTCTGTCCTTTGAACTCCATAGTGACCCCTTTGTACCTGCCAAAACACAAGGAAAGTCAGTTCTCTGCATCAAAGCATCAACTTGGAAATGGCCACATTGTCAGAATTGCACATGGTGGTCATCAGACATTCTCACTGGGTTGAAACCAGCACTTTACCTACATGTTCTATTTTCCCAAATATTTACAAAACAGAGGTCCTCATATATTTCCTCTGTTTCCCTCTAAGCAGCATGTTTTAACCAAAACTAATGTACTTCTCTACAAGCTTGGGGAATTCATGAGGACAGTCTTTTCTGCCACTGGCTACTATCACTCACCCAGACCCTTAGAAATTCTCCTCAGTGCTTGGCCTTTCTTGCCCAATAGGCCATGTTAGATTGACAAACTCTCACTCATTGCTAGTTTGATTCTTGGGGACCTTGGGGTTCTGCCTATAACAGCCTAATGAATGGATAAATAGTATCTCGAGTCCAAAGTAGTTCTATTTCTTTGTTCTGGGGGCTAAGTGTTCATCGAATGAATTACAGAAAACCTGAGGTCAAAAAGACCTGTCAAATACATGCTGCTATCCTTGTTCTCTTATGACAAAACTTGCTGCCTATTTCTGTGCATGCCATGAGGAGATTCAGAAGATAGGTTAAGAGGAAATCCAGTTGGTTTAAGGCCAATAATGAATGCCATCCATACTTTCCTCTTCATCTTAAAGTTCACTATATACGCTTTGGAAAACAGAAGAAATTGTAGTCACTCTATGTGTACTCCTTAGCAACTCAGCTACAGAGCACAAAAATTTTAAGTTTTAAAAAAAGATACTGAAAGTGATGTTTGTTTATTCTATCCTAGGCCTCTTTTAAGGACCAAGTGAGTGTTTGTTGTTAGTATCTTTGTAATTAGGAAGGATTTAAAATTTCAGAGAGATAATTTCCTTTTCATTCTCTTCTATGCCAAAGCCATTGTTAATTTTTTAAATGGAATCTTCTCACATTGCTACCATTAGAGAAAACCAGGTAATTCAAAATCTTTCTCATATGAATGCTTATAAGGATAGAATTGATAACTGGTATGTTTTTCCTTTAGTTCTCTAAATAGCTGGCAAAAATGATTTATGTTAGCAGGTTTTGAATTGCTTACTTAAAAATGGTCTTGGGGTTGAGGGGAGAGCTCAGCGATAGAATGCTTTCTTAGCAGGTGCAAGGACTGATGTGTGGCCCCCAGCACATGCAACACAACACACACACACACACAGACAGACAAACGATGGATCTTAATAATTTGGGTAAGTAGTAATTTGATTCAGTGGTTAAAGTAATATCTGGCTTTTATTTATGAAATCCCAGAATTGTGTAAATTTTTGGTGGAGGATTTGTTTTTGAGAAATATCTTTATTTTAATGCTTTAGGAAAGTGAAAATATAAAGCATGCATTTTCATATTTTTACTAACTGATTCAAAATATGGAATGCTTCATGAATTTGTGTGTCATCCTTGCACAGGGCCATGCTAATATCTGTAGCATTCCAATTTTAGTATATGTGCTGCCAAAGCAAGCACTTGTAAAAGGTTTTGTATAACCAAAACAAAAACACTATAGCACAGATGTACTGGATCTTAACAACTGAGTAGATGATTCCTGCCATTGCAACCTGGTGAGCATTGTCTTCTTCAAGAACTTGCTGATGATATACACCCATAAGTATACTCATGAGAACAATCTAACCCATCAGTTCCTGTGAGTTGACTCATCTCCAAGAACAACTCCTCTTAAGTAATGCAGGTGACTGGGGAAGCAGTGCTAACTTTTACCACAGCGACATGCTGAAAGTGTGATTGGAAAAGGCATGCGTGTCCAACTGGCACTTTTTCAACTGTGTCAATTCAGTTGATGAAAAGAGGAGAAAAATTCAAGACCAGGGAGGGTTGGCATATTCAGAAGAGCTTTTTAATTTTTATTTCTTTTTCCCTGAGCCACATGGGATTCGAACTGCAGTCTTTGAGCATCCTAGGCAAGTGCTCTACAAAATGACCTATTTCTTCAACACCAGAGGAATCCCTTTTAGGTACCCTCTAGATCCTCTGTGGGTCTGAGTCCCTGAAATTCCATGCAGAAAAACCAGACAAAGCCAATGATTTTCTAACACATTCATCATTTTCCTTTTCACATCAACCCTGCAAGGAATATTTTGTGCATGTCATGACCCACAATCTAGGGGTGTATCATAAGGGGAAATCTTTATCCCTGTCTATTGAAGGAGGAAAAGAGTTGTAGCTGACCACTGAGCAGAAGATGATATCAGTGAGCATGGAGGCAAGGGGTCAGGAGGAGAGGCAAGGCATATGTGGTAATTAGAATATGCTCAGGTTGTTAGTATAAAGGCCATCAAACCTGTAGATAAAAGCAGACTCATTATCTATAACAATTTGCACTTCTTACCATGTCTTCTTCTGCTATTCATCCAATGGAAAGAGGAAGGGCTGGGGGTATTAATCCCCTTATCCTTTTGGGTCACTTGCCATGCCGTCAGCTGGAGTAGTCAGGGACTAAAACTGACTTAAATGATTCTCAGCTTCCCTGCTCATCAGTACTTGGTAGCATGGAATGAGAGAAGTACCATGCTCTTGAGTTTACTCTTGACACATTAGATTAAGGCACTCCCAGAGTGCTGCTGATTTTGGGAGTTCTAAGTGGAAAGTTTCAGCATCAGACACCAAGCTCTGGATGAGATATTATCTTGGCTGAAATCTACTCTGGACAGATCAGATAGACATACCACTAGGGCCTGGCAGATATCTGTCACTGCTGTGTGTCTAGATCTTGGGAACTTACTAAGATTTCTACTTATAGGGTGGAGTAACCAAACATCTCAGGTGGTGGGGATGGGGGATACATCAGATCCTGTGCAGTACGCTAACATAACTGTGACCTTCCAAGGTCCAGTTCTCTCAAGCAATCATTTGTTCCCATTCAATCTCCCAACCTCTTCAACTGGTTGTCCTCACTACCAGACTCAAAAGGAAAGCAGGCTACATTCCCTTCTGTATCTCTTTGTGTATAATTCTCTCTGTGCCTATTTCAATTGCATTCCACCAGGGTCACTCTGGGCCACACAGTAGGCACTCTAGGGTTTTCACAGCAATGAACTCACTTGCGACCTCCACAAGATGGCTGTCTGCCACAGGCCTCTGCTCACAAGTTGAGAAATGTGGATCACTTGTGAATTAAGTTCAGACTGCCCTTCTGCTCTACAGTTGTTTTTTTTTTTTTTTTTTTTTCCAAAATATGGCCACTATATTTCTCTCTTTTCCTTGGTGTAATACAACACAATGCCTGCCTGCCAGGCCTTGGTATTGTCACTGCCATCAGGCAGAGTGCTGATGTATCTTTTCTTGCCCCCTATGACAAAGAACAGATTTTCTGGATCTCTTCAAGTTTTTCTAATAGTGAACTCCCTAAGTCACTTGCCTGTTTCTATAGCTGTTCTTCAGCTGCTTCAATTCTGAGCCACAGAGAAGTTTAATAGTATAGTTTCTATATATGCTTCCATCTTACCTTTTTTAAAACTTTAAACACATAGAGTATATTCTTTATTATTAAAAATTAATCTTCTTACTCTGTTTCCTTATAAGGGAATTTCCCCACATGAAAAATTTATACTGAGAAAACATGTTGTATGTACATGGACTAGAAATGGTAATGACTAGAAACAGGTGAGTGTGCATTAGATTGGTGCTTTGTTGGAAATATCATATGTATAATTTTATTAATTTATTCTTATTTCAAATTCCTTAATAAAGAGATCACAGAAAGAGAATATATTAAAAATGGCAAGAAGGGAAGAAATGATGTTACCCGAATCAAAGAAAATTAACTGCCAATGAAAAGTGCTAGTTACACTAACTAATAAATAAGAATATGTTTTAGAAATAAGTTCTAGATCTTCAGGACACACTTTATACATGCAACAGAGTCCAAAATATTTGGTGATTCCTTGGCATCATTAAATTTATTACTTTTTCTTATCTATATTCCCAAACAGAATTTAAACAGAAGAAATCAAAAACATTTCTTTGCAACATCTCCAAAGATTTTCTTGCATTTTGGTATTTTACAAACAGAGAAACAACATGTATCCCATTTGTTTACAATAAAAATAAAATAAAATAAAATAAAATAAAAAAAAGAACAGACCACTCAACAGTGAAAAAAAAAATAAAAATAAAAATAAATGTTGCTTGAATGTCCAAATACAGAATTGTACATAAGAAAAAAGAACTTAACAGGTTGCTTTTTCCCAATGGGTAACTAAAAGCAAGAAAAAAACTTGGTATCTCTACCTCCATTTTCTCTTTATTGCCTTAAACTTTGGATCAGCTCTGCAAACAGGCATGCTATTCACTTAAGGAGACTTTAAAAACTGGTAATAGTAGTTTAATTAGCCCTCAGCTTAACTAACCTATTCCATCTCCTCCAAAACTGGGGAGATCAATAAGAGAACTAAGGGAATGTGAACAGCCTGTTAACTGCCAATTTCTGTGCCATCCTGTTCCAGTACCTCAGGATGGTACCAAAGAGTCTGCAGTCATTTTTCTTAATGTTCCAGAAACAGACAAATCTCTATGAGGCTGATTACTTCTTGAGCTTCACAGAACCAATTCTGAGATAATGACCAACCAGACTAATTTGACCAAGACTATCTAATTATGCATATCTCCAGTTTTGTGCCCCAATTTTTCTTTTATTTGAACTTAAAGCTCATATCAATATCCTCAAAGGCAGGCTGGTCTTTGATCCCTCTTGCCTTTTGATATATGTCTACTGATTAAATTTTCTTTCTCCATTACTTTTTCCCATTTGACTTCTGGAGTGACTGGCCAGATCTAATTATTTTAAACTCCTTGAAGTTAGGACCCCTATGGCCTAAGTCTCTGGTAACAACCCTAAGAACCAACCATGTGAAAGAAAAGAAAGAAAAAGAAAAGAGGAAGAGAAAGGTAACCAACATCACAAAAAACATTTATAGCAAAAAAGAAAAAATAAATAAGAAGTCAAAATTAACAGGAAGTAAATGTGCACATTTTTTAGTGTTTTTTTCTGTAATTTAAAAAAATTAGCAAACAAAAATTTATTATTTATGTTGTAGAACATGATGTTTTGGAATATGTATACAATATAGAATGGCTAAATCTCTGGAGATGGTGTGGACCTCACACAAGCTAGACATATACACTTACCATTGAGTTATATCCACAGACTGCATAAATCAAGCTCAGTAACATATATGTCACATACATTTTTTTGGGCAGTGTGGTGAGAGCAGTAAAAATTTACTCTCTTAGCAATTTTTCAAGTACACAGTATATATTTATTAGTATATTCATCACATTACACAACAGAACTGAATTTATTCCTAAATGAAATTTTGAATCATTTGACCAACATCTTCTTAATCCCCACCAGGACTATTTTTTGCATATTTGCAGTTTTCCAAGTTTCTATTACATTTATAGTTAAAATAAACTTCGCTTTTTAAAAAGGTCTGCAAAATATACTCAAATATATGGTTGCCATTTAAGGGTAGCATGGTTACCTAGACAAGGCAATTTCTAGGCCACAGGAGAGAATAAACTAAATGCAACTTAAACTCCTTTGTTTGAACTAAGACTAACAAGAAAAGGAAGGTATTCTTTGTAACAAAATGACTCAAATTTCTATCCAGCTAAACCAAGAAAAGTAAATAAGTTTTCAAACACTGACAAGAAAAAGAAACCAGAAAGTAATTTTCCAAAAGCAACACCACAAAATTATTACATGTTATAAACCCATACTAAACGTAGACAAAATCAGAAGCCCTCAACCTTAAAAAAAAAAAAGTGCTCATGTATATATAACTAGGTAAACCAAGGTGCAAATTTTTTTTTATTGTAAACAAATGGGATACATGTTTTTTTCTCTGTTTGTACATGGCATAAAGGCATACCATTTGTGTAATCATAAATTTACATAAGGTATTATTGTTTGATTCATTCTGTTATTTTTCCCTTCCACCCACACCTCCCACCCCTCTTTTCATTCTATACAGTCCTTCCTTCCTCCATTCTTCCCCCCCTCCCTAACCCTAACTCTAACCCTAACACTAACCCCTCCCTCACCCCATTATGTGTCCTCATCCACTTATTAGCGATATCATTCGACCTTTAGTTTTTTGAGATTGGCTTATCTCACTTAGCATGATGTTCTCCAATTTCATCCATTTGCCTGCAAATGCCATAATTTTATCATTCTTTATGGCTGAGTAATATTCCATTGTATATATATATACCACAGTTTCTTTATCCATTCATCAATTGAAGGACATCTACGGTGGTTCCACAATCTGGCTATTGTGGATTGAGCAGCAATGAACATTGATGTGGCTGTATCTCTGTAGTATGCTGATTTTAAGGTTTTTGGATATAAGCCAAGGAGTGGGATAGCTGGGTCAAATGGTGGTTCCATTCCAAGTTTTCTAAGGATTCTCCACACTGCTTTCCAGAGTGGCTGAACTAATTTGCAGTGCCACCAGCAGTGTATGAGTGTACCTTTTTCCCCACATCTTCACCAACACCTGTTGATGCTTGTATTCTTGATAATTGCCATTCTAATTGGGGTGAGATGGAGTCTTAGGGTGGTATTGATTTGCATTTCTCTTATTACAAGAGATTTTGAACATTTTTCCATATGTTTGTTGATTGCTTGTAGATCTCCTTCTGTGAAGTGTCTATTCATTTCCTTAGCCCATTTGTCAATTGGATTATTTGCATTCTTGGTGTAGAGTTTTTTGAATTCTTTATAGATTCTGGAAATTAGTGCTCTATCTGAAGTATGAGTGGCAAACGTATTCTCCCACTCTGTAGGCTCTCTCTTCACATTACTGATAATTTCCTTTGCTGAGAGAAAGCTATTTAGTCTGAATCTATCCCACTTATTGATTCTTGCTTTTATTTCTTGGGCTATGGGAGGCCTGTTGAGGAAGTCTGATCCTAAGCCAACAAGATGAAGATCTGGACCTACTTTTTCTTCTATAAGATGCAGGGTCTCTTGTCTGAGTTCCAAGGTCCTTGATCCATTGTGAATTGATTTTTGTGCAGGGTGAGAGATAGGGGTTTAGTTTTATTCTCTTGCATATGGATTTCCAGTTTTCCCAGCACCATTTGTTGAAGAGGCTATCTTTTCTCCTTTGCATATTTTTGGCACCTTTGTCTAGTTTTAGAAAATTGTATTTATTTGGGTTTTTGTCTGTGTCCTCTATTCTGTACCATTGATCTACCTGTCTATTTTGGTGCCAATACCATGCCATTTTTGTTACTATTGCTTTGTAGTGTAGGTGAAGTTCTGGTATTGCGATACCCCCTGTTTGATTCTTCCTTCTAATGATTGCTTTAGCTATTTTGGGTTTCATTTTCTTCCAGTTGAATTTCATGATTCCTTGCTGTATTTCTCTAAGGTACATCATTGGGATTTTAATTGGAATTAATCTGTATAGCACTTTGGTAGTATGGTTGTTTTGACAATATTAATTGTACCTATCCAAGAACATGGGAGATCTTTCCATCTTCTAAGGTCTTCCTTAATTTTTTTCTTCAGTGTTGTGTAGTTTTCATTGTAGAGATCTTTTACCTCTTTGGTTAGATTGATAGCCAACTATTTTATTTTTTTTGTTTTATGTATTGCAAATGGAGTTGTTTCCCTCATTTCCTTTTCAGGTCTTTCATCACTTGAATTTAAAAATGCTTTAGGTTTATGTGTGTTGATTTTAGAGCCTTCTATTTTACTGAATTCATTGATGAGGTCTAGAAGTTTTCTGGAGGAGGTTTTTGGATCCTCTAAATATAGAATCATGTCATCCACAAATAGTGACAGCTTAAGCTCCTCTTTTCCTATTCATATCCCTTTAATTTCTTTAGTCTGCCTAATTGCTCTGGCTAGAGTTTCAAGGACAATGTTGAATAGACATGGTGAAAGAGGACATCCCTGTCTTGTTCCCATTTTTAATGGGAATTGTTTCAGTTTTTCTCCATTAAGAATGTTGTTGGCCATTGGCTTAGCATAAATAGCCTTAAAGTGCTCAGGTAAGTGCCTACTATACCTATTTTTTTCGTGTTTTGAGCATGAAGGGGTATTGTATTTTGTTGAACGCATTTTGTGCATCAATTGAAATAACCATATGATTCTTATCCTTAAGTCTATTGACATGGTGAATTATGTTTATTGATTTACAAATGTTGAACCATCTTTGAATTCCAGGGATGAACTCCACTTGATCATGGTACACAATTTTCTTAATATGTTTTTGGATACATTTTGCCAGTATTTTGTTAAGGATCTTTGCATCTATATTCATCAAGGATATTGGTCCAAAATATTATTTCCTTGATGTGTCTTTTCCTGGTTTGGGTATGAGGGAGATATTAGCTTCATAGAATGAGTCTGGTAGGATACTCTCTTTTTCTATTTCTTGGAATACTTTGAGAAGTATTGGAATGAGATCTTCTTTGAAGGTCTTGTAGAACTCGACTGAGAATCCACCTGGTCCTGGGCTTTTCTTGGATGGTATATTTTTAATGGCTTCTTCTATTTCATTGCTTCATATTGTTCTGTTAAAATCGTGTATGTCCTCCTGGTTCAGTTTGGGAGGAGCATATGTCTCTAGAAATTTGTCATTGTCTTCGGTAGTTTCTATTTAGTAGGAATACAGATTCTCAAAGTAGCTTCTCATTATGGTCTGTATCTCAGTGGTGTCTGTCCTGATATTTCCTTTTGCATCATGTATTTTAGTAATTTGAATCTTCTCTCTCCTTCCCTTTTTTAGTGTGGCTAAGGGTTTGTCTATTTTGTTTACTTTCTCAAAGAACCAACTTTTTGCTTTGTCAATTTTTTGAATAGTTTCTTTTGTTTCAATTTCATTGATTTCAGCTCTTATTTTAATTATTTCCTGTCTTCTATTACTTTTGATGTTATTCTGTTCTTCTTTTTCTAGGGCTTTGAGCTGTAATATTAGCTCATTTAGTTGTTGACTTTTCATTCTTTTCTGGAATGCGCTCCATGCAATAAATTTTCCTCTTAGTACCGCTTTCATAGTGTCCCAGAGAATTTGATATGTTGTATCATCGTTGTCATTGGCCTCTAAAAAATTTTTATTTCTTCCCTGATGTTTTTTGTTATCCATGTTTCATTCAGTAGCATATTATTTAGTCTCCAAGTGTTGGAGTAATTTCCCTTTTTTATTTTGTCATTGACTTTTACAATCAGTCCATTATGATCTGATAGAACATAAGGCAGTATCTCTATTTTTTTGTATGTCTTAAGGGCTGCTTTATGGCATAACACATGGTCTATTTTTGAGAAGGTTCCATGTGCTGCTGAGAAGAAAGTGAATCCGCTTGTTGATGGATGGAATATTCTAAAATGTCTATTAAGTCTAGGTTATTGATTGTGTATTGAGTTCTATGGTTTCTTTGGTTGAATTTTGTTTGGAAGATCTACCTAGTGGTGACAGTGGTGCGTTAAAGTCACACAGAAATATTATGTTGTGGTCTATGTGATTCTCGAAATTGAGAAGGATTTGTTTGATATACATGGATACACCATTGTTTGGAGCATAAATATTTACAATCGTTATGTCTTCCTGATTTATGGGTCCCTTAAGCAGTATGAAATGTTCTTCTTTATCCCTTCTGACTAACTTTGGCTTGAAGTGCACTGTATCTGGTATAAGGATGGAAACCCCCACTTTTTTACTGAGTCCATGTGCATGGTAGGTTTTTACTCCATCCTTTCACCTTTAGTCTGTGGATGACTATTTTTATGAAAGAGTCTCTTGCAGGCAGCCTATTGTTGGGTCTTGGTTTTTAATCCATTCTGCCCATGTATGCCTTTTGATTGATGAGTTTAGGCCATTAACATTCAGCATCATTATTAAGATATGATTCATATTCCCAGTCATTTGGGCTTATTTTTGGTTTCTAGGTTGGCTTGGTTTCTCCTTTGAGTGGTTTTTTCTCTATGGTAGTTCCTCCCTTTGCTGACCGACATTGTTGTTTTTCATTTCCTTCTCATGGAATATTTTGTTGAGAACATTCTGTAGTGAAGTCTTTCTAATTTTAAATTCTTTTAACTTTTGTTTATCATGGAAGGATTTTATTTCATCTTCATATCTGAAGGTTAGTTTTGCTGGGTATAGGATTCTCAGTAGGCAACCATGTTCATTCAGAGCTTTAAACATGTTGGTCCAGACCCTTCTTGCTTTTAGAGTCTGGGTTGAGAAGTTGGCTGCTATCCATATTGGTCTACCCCTATATGTAATCTGATGCTTTTCTCTCATGGCCTTCAAAATCCTATCTTTATTTTGAATGTTAGGCATTTTCATTATAATGTGCCTTGGTGTGGATCTGTTGTGATTCTGACCATTTGGTGTTCTGTAAGCCTCTTGTAATTGATTTTCCATTTCATTCTTCAAGTTTGGAAATTTTCTGTTATTATTTCATTGAATAGGTTGTTCATTCCTTTGGTTTGTATCTCTGTGCCTTCCTCAATCCCAATAATTCTTAAATTTGTTCTTTTCATGATGTCCCATAGTTCTTGGAGATTCTGTTCATGATTTCTTAACATCTTCGCTGTTTGCGTGACTTTATATTCTAGATTAAATATTTTGTCTTCATTGTCTGGGGTTCTGTCTTCCAAGTGGTTTAATCTGTTAGTGTTCCTTTCCATTGAGTTTTTTATTTGGTTTATTGTCTCCTTCATTTCAAAGATTTCCATTTGGTTTTTTTTTTTTTTTTTTTTTTTTTTTTTTTGAGAATCTCTGTCTCTTTGTTGAAATGATCTTTTGCTTCCTGCAGGTGCTCTCTCTGCTTATTGGTATTATCATTCATTGGCTGCATTTGCTCTCTTATCTCATCCTTTGCTTTGCAAATCACCTTAATCATGTATAATCTGAAGTCCTTTTCTGATATTTTTCTTCTAACATACTGTCATTGGATTCTATTACTATAGAATGTAGATTTGTTTGGATCATTTTCTTTCCTTGTTTTTTTCATGTTGTTCATGTATCTTCCCCTCTAGCAGTGCAGATCTGGAGTATTGCAGATTTCCCCCTATAGGCTTACAGTGGCCCTATAGGTTTCCAAAACCCTTTCTTTAAGGGGAGATCAATATAAGCAGTGCCCAAGTCAGACACTATGCAATCCTAGACAAAATAGCCCCTTTGAGGACAATAACAAATTGTCATAATAAAAAAAATGAGTTCAAATATTATCTTTGGTAAAACAAACAGGTTTGCAATAAGGACTGCAGTTTCTAAAGGAGGACAAAGATTATGCAGAGGGATGTAGAATGTAGCTGTTAATGGGATAAGAAAAGAATATACAGATGTTCTTGAAAATAGAAAGGGTGAGAGTGTAATCAAAAGTAATTGGATGTTAGCATGAGAAAAAGGGAGTAAAAGACTCCGAGGGAACAGGTAAACAAAAGGAAAAGAAAGCAAGAAAAGTAAAGAAATAAAAACTTAAATTTTGTTTAAAAGGAAAAAACAGTATATAGCAGTCATGCACTAATGAAATTTCCCAGTATTTGTAGTCTGATGCATGAGAGGTACCTGACAATGAGCTTCAAGCCTCCAGCAGGCATCACAGAATGGGATTTGTCCTACCCAAATCTTGGAGCTATGGCTTCCAGGATTATCCAAGATGGCTGCTCTGGTTTTGAAATGTGTTGGCTAATGGGGAGCTGCACCTCAGGGGTGGACGTGGTCATCTGGATGTACTGGAGATGGGATGCAGTTGGTCTGGCAGGGGGCCTGGAGTTCTGGTGTGTTTGGTGTGTTTGTGGGATCCTGGAGGCTGGATGCAATCAGTTAATCTGGGGTCCCCGTGATAGGGCGCAGTCAGTTGGTCTGGGGGTCCTGGTGGCAGGAAGCAGTCGATGTGAGGGCCCCAGAGGCAGGGAGTGATTGGTTGAGCTGAGGGATCCTGGAGATGGGGCTCAGTCTGTCTGGCCAGGGGTCATACGGGCTCTGGCTGTTGTCTCGAAATGGTGGCAGGCACATGTAATCAAACCTGCATGTGCTGTAACAGTGAACTTCCAGGCAGTAGCAGGCAACTGTTGCTCCACTGGTGGTTGGTGATCAGTTTGCTGCTGGGGTCCAGCGCTAGCAGGAGTCTATGGGTTCCACACAGGTAAACAGGGTGCGGGGAGACAGTGTTGGTAATGGATGGAAAATGAAAGACACAGACTTTAGTTCTGGTGCAATCACTCCCACATTATTCTGGGGAAGGCTGGGTTTATATACATTTTTCTTCAGGCTATAATGGCAGTCTTGTGGTTAATATTAAAGAAGTTTCCAAAGCATAGGCAGAAAACAGCAACCTTACTTATCCTTACCTAATCACAATTGTTTTAAGAATATCTAACTACATCGATGAGCTAATACAATGTTTATTTCCTTAATATCTAAACTCTATGTGACCTAAGTCTATTCTTATTAATGTCATGGTTAAAGTGATTGACAAGTAATCTCATGTGACCATCTCTACTAGGTCCATCTGATTAATATCTGAATTGCTGAGTTAAGGGCTACAGGAGGACAGCGGTCCCAATGGTTATTGTGTACCAAAGTTTATTATAGGGGTGACCTATTCTTTGCAGGAAGGAAGGAATGTTGTGAAACCTTATTTTTTTTTTACCTCACCACCACACATAAACAGAACCATCATTAGAATTTAACCAGCCTGTTGGAGACAAAGGCAGATCTATAACTATTTTCTCCAGAGGCTTTCAGGGACTCATTGCACAGTTGAAAAATTATTTTTGACTTTGTTAGTGGTAAAGACCCATTGTTTTTCAGATTGTAGGTAATATTTTCTGGAAATTTTGTTGTATTCTCCTTGTCCCCTTAAGCAATCCATTCAGACTGAAATGAGTAATATATTATCAGAAAAATACAGCAAAAAACCCACCATGCTCCAGAGCAATACATCCGGCAATTCCTTTTAGGATGAGCCTTTGCAAACATCCTCCAGAGGATCTTTGTCAAGCACTGGATGGAATTATGGACACCCCCGCAGCTCCCCCTTTTTTATTTTGTAAAGTGAATAGGCCTTCTTCAATTTTTACTTTCTTGACTAGTCTGAGGATTACTCAGAGGACGACTGGAAGACAAAGAATTAAAATTAAAATACATACTCCAATCAAGCCATATTGTAATATTGTATTTAGGAACATACTATTAAATATAGTTGTTTTTATATTATGAAACATTTGGGGGGCCAAATTACCTGCTGGAACAACCAAGAGATGAGTCTGTCTTAACATTTTTATTTGTAGTTGTAAAGAATTAATATCTGGTGCTATATTAGTATTATTCCAAACTCCTTTAAGGTGAGGTTTAACTTGTTCCGAGTTAGTATTATTATCAACCTTTAAGGGAGTAATACAAATCCATTTGTAGTTAGCATGACATCTAGTGGTCATTCTAGTTTGAATATTTTGAATCTCATTTCCCATAAAGAGAATAGCTTCTTCAAGAGCATTAATTCTTGTTTCTAATTTTTTATCAATTTGTTCTTATGCCGTTAAAGCTACAGAGACATTATGAGATAAATCATTTACGTGTGAAGCAGTATGAATTTTCTGTATGAGCGCTGTGGTTGAGAGAGCTAAAGAAGTGATTATACTGATTAAAGCTGTTATTCCTAGGATCAAAGCTGCAAAAAATCTTTTTGGTCTTAAAAATTCATTAACTGTTTTTACAATTTCAACACCTGGATCATCATCCCAAGATTCTGTAAGATTAACTGGCAATATAACATAATTAGGCTGATGTACAATTAAAAACACCTTTAAATCGTTAGACATGGTTGAATTAATACAATTAGTGAGAACACAATCATGGCAATAAATGTTATAAGCTTCCTTATTTTTAGTGTTATTGAAATTATTTATGGTAGACATAAGAACAGCATGAGGAGCATTTTTACAAGCAAGTACTGCAAAGTCATTAGGTTTACTTAACTTAGGTCTTTGTAATAATACTATATTAGTAGCTGCTAATAGTTTATACAAGACAGGAAAGTAAGAGAATTTACCATTTATAAGGTTACACCGATAGATGGGTGTTATCTATCTGGGAGTAAACCATCTATGAATAGGCTCATTGGTAAGAATAGGGTTAAAATTAAAATGTAACCTTTTTATTTTGTATTGTCTTTAACCAAAGTTTATAATCAAAATCAGGAAAAGACACAGAATAATCTGTAATAGTAGTAGCAGAGCCTTGTGGCTTAAACTGTAGTGCAGTATGATGAAAACCACATTTAAACCATTTTGGGAAATCTTTTTCTAAATCGAGTAGATTCCAAGATCTGTTTTTACCACTGTTAAAGTCGTCAGACAGTTTAAAAGGAGGCGGTAAAGCCACTGAAATATTCATATCATTATAATTAGCATATCCAAGTGAGGGTATCTCTGGGGACCATATATCTATTTTGTTGTCTTCTTCTCCTGGAGAATCAGTAATGTAAGTCCTATAACTTAAAGGGAGACATCCCAATGGCACATGTAGATTATCTGTACTAAAGCACATTGGTATCTGTTCAGTAATTCCATGAAATGTAATTGTAAATGCTATTTTATGTGGTATTAAAGAATCTAAATCCCTCCAAGTAATTGAGGCTCATTAGTAAATACTTTAATATTAGATCTGCTCCAAGTAGTTGGATGCAGTAAGGAAGGATTTGGAAAATAGGTCCAGTAAGCTTTCCCTTCATTATCATAAGCATGAATAGGCAGTAGCTGAGTCAAAATGAGAGCAATCAATGCAAAAACAAAGCCTCTGGGGTTCTAGGTTTTCTGGAGCCATTCACCATGTGTTCAGCAGTGGCAGTCAGGCGTTTCACTTGTCCCCCAGTCTGCAGGTCTGAGTTGCGAGTGGCAGATGATTGTGCAAGATGCAACATTTTCATCTTAAGTACTGGCCCATTTTTATCCGTCTGATTGGTTTGGTAAGGAATCCAATACTCTTTGTTCTTCCTCCTTCAAATAGGGCTCATTGTAGTGATGTATCAATCTGTCTGGAATCCATAAAGGTGTTTCAGCATCCTGTGAGAATACACAAGCATAGCCTCGACCGGATGTCAGCAAGACATCAGGTCCTCTCCATTTACCAGATAATAAATCTTTCCATTTTACTAAATTCTGTTTTGACCTTTTACTCTCCCAATGTCTCATCATTGCAGTATTTCCCTCCTTGTCAGTATTTAGATGACTTAAAACAAATAAAGCATGTTGTAAAATATGATGTGGGGAAGAGTGTTTAAGCTCTCCCTCTTTTAGCTTATTTATTTGTATTTTTAATCTTTGATGGCTCCTTTCTACTATTGCTTGTCCTTGTGGGTTATAAGAAATTCCTGTAGAATGAGAAATATTAAACCTGGAACAGAAATCTTTAAGTGGTTTGATGTATAAGCAGGAGCATTATCAGTTTTTAATTTTTTAGGCATTCCTAAAACAGAGAAACAAAGGAATAAATGTTGAATCACACCCTTGTAGGCTTCCCCAGTTCTGGCTGAGGCCACAATACCATGTGAAAAGGTATCAACTGTAACATGAACATAAGACAATTTTCCAAATTCTGATATATGAGTTACATCCATTTGCCATAAGACATTAGGTAAAAGTCCTCGAGGATTAACTCCCATCTGTGGAGAAGGAATAAACTGAGGACAAATGTGACAATTTTTAACAATACTTCTATCTTCTTCTCTAGAAATATGAAATTGTTTTTATAAGGCAGATGAATTTTGATGATGATTTTTGTGTGATATAATAGCTTCTTCTATAGCTGTTAAAATAAAATTTTTAGTTAAGTGATCAGCATGGGTATTCCCCTGAGCAAGGGGACTAGGTAATCCGGAATGTCCCCGAATATGACCTATAAAGAAATGTGAAGTTCTGTTATGAATTAGATATTGAAGTTGTAGCCTATGTATAATTTTAGATGAAAAGGAGAGTTGCTGTTTCTATGGTTGGAAACAGTTTAACAATGTATAGTGAGTCTGTGTACAAGTTAAAGGGTTGAGCAACAGTCTTGAAAGCATAGATGACTGCTTCTAATTCAGCTCCTTGTGCAGAAGTTTCTTGTGTCCATTGAACTGTGGGTTGAGAATTAATTATTGTAACTGCTTTTCAATTTGATGACCCATCTGTAAATATTGACATATCATTGTTAATTGGAGTTGAGGAGCACCATTTAGGAAATATTATTTCTGTTTGAAGTAAAAAATGTAGTAAAGGATTATTGGGCAAGTGGAAAGAAATTTTTCCTAAAATTTAGAAATGCAATAGCTCATTGATTATCAATTTGTAATAATTGGTCAAATTGTTCTCTTGTGTAAGGAATAACTATTTCATGCATTTCACATGCAAACCATTCTTTATTTCTAAATCTGGCCTTTAATACTAAAGAAGCTACCATAGTAGGATAAGACATTAATATTTTCTTTCGTGATACTGGCAAGTGTATCCATTCAAGTGGATCATTTTGCCATAAACAACCTATTGGATTATGTTTTGTTTTAAGCACAATAAAAACCCAAGGAAAGTTATAATTAAGTTGTTGCAAGTAATGTTTTTGAATTGCCGTTTCAACAAGTTGCAAGGCTTGTTCTCCTTCTTTAGTTAATACTCTACTTGATTTAGGATCTGAATCACCCTTTCGTATTTCAAACAAAGGTTTTAAATAATTAGTAGAGGGTTTTAAATAAAGTCTAATACAATTTATATCTCCCAATAATTTTTGAACATCCTTTAACGTTAATAGTTTGTGTTTTCAAATTTGTAACTTTTGAGAGCTGACACAATCTGTTTTTATAGTTCTTCCTAGATAATAATAAGGAGGTTCCTGTTGAATTTTTTCAGGAGCCACTATGAGACCACAACTCTGTAAATCTTTAATTATATCCTGTAATATTATTTGTAACAAATGGCTTTGAGAATGTGCAATCAATATATCATCCATATAATGAATCATATAGCAGTCTGGATACTTTTGTCTACAATTAATTAAGGCTTGATCTACAAACTTTTGACATAATGTAGGACTATTTTTCATTCCTTGAGGTAATACTTTCCATTGAAATATTTGACAAGGGCTTTGTAAGTTAGTCAATGGTGAACTGAAAGAAAAATGTCATCTATCTAGTTTAGCTAAAGGAATAGTAAAGAAGCAATCTTGTAAATCAATGACTATAATATGATAGCCTTTAGGGACAGCCACAGGAGAAGGACATTCTTCACTAGCTGCAGAGTATAAGGGGAAGTAGGTCCTAAACCTTTTACAGCTGCTTTTAGTTCTTTTAATATTTTAAAAGAGAGAGAGGCTCCCAATGAGGCTCTCCTCCCTCATCTATAGCCCATACTATAGGGCAACAAATACTAACATCTCACTGTTTTTGTGCCACACTAACAGCACCTAGAAATCCTACCTTTTAGACTTTCCTTTTTATTTTATCTGGGGTTTTAGGAAGGGATGGCACAACAGGAGCCACCAAAGGTGGATCCTCATTATGATATCTGAAAGCAGCTTCTTCCAAGTCCTCCTCATCAGATGGGGAGGGCTGATTAGGAAGACCTTTTTCTTTTTTCCTGTTTTCATCATCATCTGATTCACTTTCACTTTCACTTTGAGTTTCCTCTGTGTATTTTTTAACCTAGGCTGTCAGCAAAGGCTCCTTTTCTGACATTTCATCTGGTGATCTTCCCCTTTTACTTAACTGCTCACTTTCATGTCTAGGGTCTAAACAGTCCCTAAAAAGATTCCACAATGCAAAAGCATAGGCGGGGATTCTTTCATTGCCATATAATCTATGATGCACATACATAGCATTGCCTACCTTTTTCCAGATTTTAACATCTAAAGTACCCTGTTCAGGAAACCAAGGGGCACATTCTTGCACAAAATGAAAATATCTTTTTAATTGAGCTGTTCCTACATGTGTTCCTCTTTTAGTTAATAAGTGCTTAACAATATCAATAAATAATGCTCTTTCTTTGCTTTCACTACATCCCATGGTAGCTCTTCTGTCTATCCCTGCCTCTCCTTTCTCAGCCTTCTCTACTGAGGGGTCCAAGGCACCCCAGGCAGAATCCTAGCTGTCTCAAAAGGAAAGAAATTAATATTAATAAATGGGGGGTTTACCAGAGTGCCCCATGTTGGGCGCCACTTTCTGGGGTCCAGCCCTAGCAGGAGTCCATGGGTTCCACAGGTAAATGGGGCACGTGGAAACAGCGTCGGTGATGGATGGAAAGTGAGATACACAGACTCTAAGTTCTGGTGCAATCACTCCTACTTTATTCTGGGGAAGGCTGGGTTTATATACATTTTTCTTCAGGCTATAATGGCAGTCTTGTGATTAATATTAAAGAAGTTTCCAAAGCATAGGCAGAAAAGAGCAACCTTACAAATTATCCTTACCTAATCACAATTGTTTTAAGAATATCTAACTACATTGATGAGCTAATATAATGTTTATTTCCTTAATATCTAAACTCTATGTGACTTAAGACTATTCTTATTGTCGCAGTTAAAGAGATAGACAAGTAGTCTCATGTGACCATCTCTACTAGGTCAAGTGCTCTACCACTGAGCCACAACCCCAGCCCCTCACTGGCTCTTTTATTGGTTGTTTTGGCTTTATACATGAGCATTCTTGAATTCATAGTTTTCTTTACTCTTTTCCAATTGTCATACCTCATGGCTCTTTAAAGATGATCAGAATGTCCAATAATGTACTGAACAAAAATGGTGACAAGGAGCACATAATTCCCTTCTGTTATTTCCCCATTTTAAATAAATATTCCTTGCTATATTTTTGCCTTTTTACAGAGTTATTAAGAATGAACATGATAGTTTATCAAACTATGCTATATATTGATATATGATCTTAAATTTTTCTTGATTAAATTATTAGTGGTTAAATTTTTTTCTTGTACTAATGTGGCACTGAATTTCTGATATCAATCTTATTGGATCTCTGATGAATATGTACATTTTTAAATGTGTGGCTATGGTCTGATAAAACTTTATTCATCTATGTGTGCATGTAAACACATGTTTTTGAAATAGGCCTAAAGGAAACTCTACTTTGGGATAATTGTGTCTTTCTTTTCTTTTCCACTTTTTGACACTGGAGATTTAACTCAGGACACTTTACTACTGAGTATGCCCATGTTATTTTTTTTTTTTTCTTTTTAATTTGGAGACAGGGTTTTGCTAAGTTACTGAGGGTCTTGTTAAGTTTCTGAGGCTGCCTCTAATTTGTGATCCTCTTGCCTCAGTCTCCTTAGTTGTTGGGATTATAGGCATGAACCACCATGCCTGGCTCATAAATAATCTTTCAAACAGTTACCAGTCTATTATAATTTTTAGAACCAAAACCAAGCAAAAATAACTAAGAAGGCAGAATTATGACTTCTTGTTTTTCCATTACTACTTGAAGTAATGACACAGAACATACTTCAGATAAAGTAGCCAAGTTAAATTATTGACATTGCCCATTTAAAAAACCACCATTCTGAGTCATATAATTTAGAAACACAATAGATATAAAAATTTATTGCTTGACTACACTGGCATGACTCACTTTAACAAAAATTCTCATATTTAATGATTCAGAATGACAACTGGTTAAAGGTAATAATTTAAAGAATATCAATTAAGTTGACATTATATAAAATTAACCTGCACACCTATAAATCCTAGCAATTGAGGAGGCTGAGACAGGAGGATCACAAATTTGAGGCCAAGCTGACAACTTAGTGAGACACTGTCTTGAAATAAAAAAATAAAAAGGGTTGGAGTAGAACACACCTGGGTTCAATCCCTAGTACTGGAGGAAAAAAGATTATGGTCATCTTTGGTTGAAGCATTTCCTTCTTTCTCACTCTTTTGCCTCCTCCCTCCCTTCATTTTTTCTTTCCTTTGCAATGCTGGGGATTGAGTCCAGGTCTTATTTTTAATTGATTTATTTCTTTATATATCAGGAAATTCACTCTTATATACCAAGCACCATGCTAGGTATGGATGGATAAACAAAATAAGTTTTTATTCTCAGTAATCTAATTAGTGTAGAATTGATAAGCTTTATTGGTATAGGACCAGGTAATAATTTTATAAATTTTAGAGGCTACACAGTCTCTGTTGCCAGCTACTCAGCTCTGCTATTCAAAAGCTAAAAGAGTCATATCTAAGACAAAACAAACAAGCATGGCTGTGTGAGAAAATTTTATTAACAAAAGAGATAGTGGACCCTATATGTACTATAAGCTATAGTTTGCAAACTTGGTTGTCTAGCAGAAAATAAAAACTAACTTGCAATTCCAACTTATGTGACAAATAAGCCAACAATTATAAGTGAACGGTGCTATTAGAAAATGAACTAAGAGAATCAACACAGGCTTCTGGGAAGAAGCAACAATACATAAGACTTCATTCTCTCAAATTCAGCAAACAAAAGTTCATTTTAAATAATGTGCCACCATTCTGAAATAAGCCAAAATCTCAAGCTAAATATTTAAAACATATTTTATTTTAAAATAATTGCTTTATTATATGGTTATCTCTCCTAGTTACTAAAAATTATTCTGTAAGCATGCTTGAAAGTTTACCTTGAGTGACTGTTTTGAGAGCAATTAAGGTTGACAAAAATCTCAATGGCAAATTGGAGTTCTTGAAGAAAGCAGCTGTCTTTGGTTTATTTTCCACAGAATTTTCTGAAGAATTATCCTGAATTTCTTTAATTACCCCCCCTTTAAATATGTCTTCACCAATCTTCTCAATTTTGAATGCTGTTAAAAATATGTACAATCTTAGGGTATTTGTTCATGCTCAGGAAACATTTATTTTAAATACTGCAATCAAATAAATGAATTAAAAGTAAATGAATTTCTTGATAATTAAAAAATGAAACAATTGAAAATATGCAAGACTGGAAGGTTACAATCAATTGAAAAAAACATACGTATGTTTATTTTTCTAAAACATATTTTTCTAAACACATAGGATCAAGCTTTTTTCTGAAACAGAGAATCATCAAAGGGAGAGAGGTGGACTGCCTATTCTCTATTCACCATTGCTCCACCATCACTGATTACCAGTTTCTCAGTTGTATCTTACTGTATTTGGTTAGGAAATGACCATCTCTAATCTCACTGGTTTCAGTTTAATCTGACTATAAATGTCCTCAGTGACTCTGAAAACTGAAAAATTTCAAAAGAATAAACACTAGGTTAGAATCATAGAAATTTCACATGGAAAACAAACTGAAACAAGAAAGTAGGCAAAATAGGAATAATAAAAAATTACCTCTAAAGGTAAAGGTAAAAAAGAATTTTTATTTTATTACTTTCCTCGTACATGTAATAATTTATTTATAAATTATGTAATAATATTTCTAAATTATGAAATAATTTATTTCATATATTCACCAAGAATCAAATGAAAGAAAACCATTTCAGACTGCTGCAGAGAGTATTCTTTGCTAAGTAAGACTGAGAAATAACTTAAAATTTCCATTGTTATGATTCAAATTCTTCAATCTCATGTCACTGAGTTTATAATAGTTACCTGCCTCTGAATGGGGATTTGTGAACAATTCCTAACTCAATATTGATCCTGCAATGCATATTACAAGCTTCAACTTTTAAATTACAAACAGATATACTGAGATTTGTGAGTATCAAATGACAAATGACTGGGTGTCACAAGCAGTGTAATCTAATTCAAATACATTGCTAATAAGAGTATAATATCATTAGGAAAAAGTAATACACAGATTTAAAATCTCAATTTAAAATTAAATATTTCAATATCAGTATGGTAAAAATGTTAAAATGACAAGAATAAGGAATTCTACTTATTTTTGTTTAAAAATTTTCTAATGCTTTATACTACTTTTATAATAGGAAAATAAATTGTTCTTTACTTTTCAAATAAGTGTGTGGACACTATTTCTCTTTAATTGGAAAAAAAGAAAAAAAAACGCTAAAAATTGATTTTTTAAAATTATTTTTGAGGCTTCACCAATATCTGCAACCAATATTGGCCAAAAATGTATACTCACCACACCAAAAATAAGGAAAGTTTCAAAACCAAATGAAAAAAGAGAATCAAGACCTGCAAATCTCAAAATATAACAAAATATAACAATTATCCAACAAAGAAATTAACACAGCTCTGATAAAATGAGTATTTATAAATACTTTTAGAAAATCTTATTTAAGAACTGAAAAGTCTTACCAAAGGAAATATAGAAGAAAAGTCAAGTGGAAATTTTAGAACTAGAAATAAAAGAAACACAATAAAAATTTAGTGAATAGCCTGTGTAGCAAAATGGAGGGACTAGAGAAAGAATTAGTTAACTAGAAAGTAAACAAACAGAAAATAGTTAATGTGAACAACCAAACTAAACTGAAAAACAAACAAATAGGATATTAAGGAATTAAGAGTATAACAAGAAATTTAATAGTCATGTCATAGAGTCCACAAAGGAAAGCAAAATCAGGTAGCTAAAAAAAAATATTTGAGAAACAATGGCTAAAAACTTCCCAGACATGGCCGAAATACACATAGAGATGACAGAAGTTGAACAAATCCCAAACAGGATAATTCCAAAGAGATCAAAACTAAGACCTATCATTGTCAAACTTATGAAAATTAGCAATAAAAAGGAGAAAGAGAAATGATACTCTATATTACATGTATGAGGAAAATAACTCAAATGACAATAGATTTCTTATCAGAAACCATGGAGGTGAGAAGGAACTGGCACATGACTCAAAAGTCAATGGTTGGAGGGAATAAGAAAGCCTCTCACCCAAAATCCAATTCCCAGTGCAAATGTCCTTCAGAAATGAAAGGAAAAACAGGATGTCAAAATGAGGAAAACAGGAGGATCTGTCATCAGTAGATCTATTCTAAAAATATAAAGTTCTATTAAACAGAAAGGAAAGGCTAAAAGAACATCATGAAGAAGAACACAAAACACAAAAATACACAGTAGACTTTTATTCTCTTCTTGAGTTTATAAACTGTTTTATGGGTGAAGAAAAACAATAACATTATCTCATACAGTTCTTTTTAAAATTTTTTTTTTTTTTTTTTTTTTTTTTTGTACCAGGCCAGGGGTACTTTACCACCTAGCCACATCCCCAGGCCTTTCTTTTATATTTTGTTAGAGACAAGGTTTTACTAAGTTGCTTAGGGCCTCTCTAAGTTGCTGTGGTTTCCTTTGAACTCAAGATCCTTCTGCCTCAATCTCTCAAGTCCATTCTGGGAATACAGGCATAGGCCAATGTGCCCAGCTACAGAAGAAATATTTAGCATAATTATATTATAAATGTGAGAGTTTAGGATATGTCATATCTCTATTTTACTCAAAAGTGGTAAAATTATAGTATTATTTAGACTAATAAGTGATTCATATATAATATAATACCAAGAACTACTAAAATGTTAAGCAAAGAGATATATGCTTTAGGGGCTGGGGACATAGCTCAGTTGGTATAGTGCTTGCCTCACATGCACAAGGCCCTGGGTTCAATCCCCAGCACCACAAAAAGAGAGAGAGAGAAAGAGAGAGAGAGAGAGAGAGAGAGAGAGAGAGAGATACCCAAAAGATTGTAGATAAATAGATAAACGAAAATGGAATTCTAAAAAATGTTCACGTAACCCACAAAACAGTAGGAAAAAGAAATAAAATATGAAAAACAGATAAAAACAAGAAATAAGGTGACATTTTAAGCCCTACCATGTACAAATTAAATACCAAATAAAATACAAACATTGACAAAATTGATGAACAATCATAACCCCATCCTATGCTGCCTACAAAAACTCATCTCAAATATAAGAATATATGTAGTTCAAATGTAAAAAAAAAAAAAAATTGGAAAAAATATATCACGAGAATGTGAATCAAAGGAGAGCAGAAATGGCTAAATTAATATCAGTTAAAGTGATTTCATGAGCAAAGAAAATGACCAAAAAGGACTTTATATAAAAATAAAGGGTCAATCTATCAAGAAGACAAAACAATCCTAAATGTATATGGACTGAGCAACTGAGATATACTATGTGAGGTAAAAATGGATGGAAATAACAGAAGAAACACAAATTTACTACTGATGCTAGATACTTCTTTTTTCAATATTTTTAAATTTAATTTGTCATAATTAGTTGCACATGACAGTGGAATGCATTTATACACTTTGTGATATTCAAAACCACCTCTTAACATTTGATAGTACTAGATAAAATATCAATGAAGATACAAAACAACTTATGATTATCTACAAAACAACCAAACCTGAAGAACAGAAAGACCTATAACAGACTAAATCATTCATGGGTCATGTTATGAAAATAAAACATATCAAAATCTGTAGGACATGATTAAAGCAGAAAGGATGGAAAAATAGCACAAATTAATAAATATATATACTAAAAGAGGCAAAGTCTTCAATCAACAAGCTTTCACTTCAGTAACCTAGAAAAAGGAGAGGATGGTAAATTCAAAGCAAGGAGAAGCAAGAAAATAATAGCAAGAAGAAATCAACAAAATTGAGAACAAAAACATGACAGAAAAATCAACAAAATGAATAGATAATTCTCTGAAAGAATAATGAAAAAGACAAAGTTCTAGGGAAAAAAAGAGAAAACTCAAATTTCCATATCTGGAATACAGTAGGGCTATCACTATAGACACTGAAGATTTCAGAAAGATAGTATTGTGATAAAGTCTACACAAATAAATTTGTGTAGACAAAATGGTTCAGTTCCTCAAAAAGCACAAACTACAAGTCACTAATGTGAATTATATAATTATAATACTATAATTATATAATTAGAATAGTCCTATAACTATTAAGGAAATTAAATTCAAAATGTAACTCCCCCCCAAAAAAGAAATCTCTAGGTCAAAACAGTGCACTTGCAGAAGTCTATCCAATATTTAAAGAATTACCACTAATTCTACAAAATTGCTTCTAGATGAAACAATCTTCATCTAGAAGATTAATTGAAGTATTACCTTAAAATAAGTTCCTATAGTCATTTACCTGTTTTCCACCATCTAGCTGCCATAGGGACCAGTATATAAATTTTATAAAAGGCTCATGAAGTTTGGCATTCACAAATGGCATCCACTGCAGCTGCTCTATCATCATAGGTAAATCTAAACATAAAATGATAAAAAATAGAAAGACAGCAGTTTTAGATGTCTGGAATTATCTACCAAAATTTTCCAAATATTAACTAAAGAAAAAATAATTTTTAGTAAAATTCTCTCAAAATCCACATATGCTACACAATTTGGCAATGTGCACTTGAAATTTTAAGTATGTGTTGAGTACAATGGCAAGTGCCTGAGTCCCAGTGATGTGGGAGGCTGAAGCAAGAGGATTGCAAGTTCAGGGCAGCCTCAGTAATTCAGTGGGGCTATAAGCAACACAGTGAGAACCTGTTCAGAGAAAAAAAAGGAGAAAGGTCTGGGGATATAGTTCAGTGCTAATGTGCTCCTGGATTCAATCCCCAGTTACTATCCCCTCAAAACCTTAAGTATGCATATTTGCTCTCATTCAGCAATAGCACATCAAGGGATTTAAAAAGCTTAACCTTAATATAACTCTTTGAAATTTAAATGTTAAAATAAATATATATCCTTTAAAAATAATAACCTAGATTTATTCTTATTATCAGAATATTCCATAGCAAGCATAATAAATAATCCAATTTAGCCCTCCGCCATCTTGGAGATGGGAGACGGCCGATGGCTGTGTTCCTTTTGCTAATGCAAACAACAAAACAGGCATGGTAGTCTCCCCCTAGTGAGGCTTTCATCATTGTAACTGTTGACCAAAACTACAGAAGAAGCAAGAGTGTCAAAACCGAGCTCAGTGATACTGTGAGCCCTTTCACTTTCCTTCTGGTGCTGCTTAAATGAAGTGACTGAGGACCAGAAGAATGGTGCAGTCCTGTTCTGCCTACCGCTGCAAGAACCAATATAATAAGGATAAACTTGTTTCTTCCCATAAGTTTCTTCTTACTTGATCCAGTCTTTGTGAAAAGTGTGAGGCAGCTGTCAGAAGAAAAACTTTAAGCCCACCAAGTACAGCAGTATTTGTTCAGAACATTTTACTCCAGACTGCTTTAAGAGGGAGTACAACAAGTTACTGAAAGAGAATGCTGTACCACAATACTTCTTTGTATTGAGCCACATGACAAGAAGGAAGATCTTCTGGAGCCACAAGAACAGCTTCCCCTGCCTCCTTTAACACCTCCCATTTCCCAGGTTGATGCTGTTATTGGGTTATTAATGCTGCCTCTTCAGACCCTGATAATCTTTCAGTTTTCTGTGACCAAAAATACACTATAGAGGCTACAATGCACCAGAGGAAAAGGATTCATCAACTAGAACAACAAGTTGAAAAGCTCAGGAAGAAGCTCAAGACTGCCCAGCAGCAATGCAGAAGACAAGAACAACAGCTTGAAAAACTAAAGGAGGTTGTGCATTTCCAGAAAGAGAAAGATGACATATCAGAAAGAGGTTATGTGATCCGATCAAATGACTTCTTTGAAATCATTGAAGTACTAGCAAAAAACAATAAAATATGTATTGATTTTTAATGGGGCAAGACCACACATCCTCTTTTAGCTTATATAGGAGTTTCATTTGGAAAAAATAGCACTTGATTACTTGTATAAAAACAATTCAGAATTTTTTTTAAAATAAATTAGATATATACTGTAAAATTGTAAAATTTGTTTGTAATTTTAGAGTTTTTACATTTTAAAATATATTTTAAAAGTTATTAAAAAATGTCTCAGACTGCCATTGTAAGTTGGTTTCAAGATTGGAGATTTTTTTTGATTATTTATAGAAATAACATAAAAATAAAAAGCACAGAAAGTGAGAACAGTGAAGATGATTTGTTTCAATTTTAAAAATTAATGCTCTTTATTGAAAAAACTTAGTTATATTTTAAATCAGAAGCATGGATTAGATCATAGGGTATAAAAATCTCTATGTATGTATACAAACATTCATATCTGTAAAGTCGGAAGTTTCATTTATCTTTCTGAATCACTTGTTGAGGATAAATTGGCAAATCAATTGAAAAGATTTGACTGTCTTCAGAACAGGAAATGAAGAGTCATTCTGTATCTAATCAATAAATACAAAGGTGAGTTATTAAAAAAATCCAGTTTATATAAAATGATTATTTAAATTTATATTGAAAAAGATATGTGAAAGGATATTTTTTAAAAATATTCACAGATGGATTTTAATAACTTTAGCATTTACTTTCCTCTTTACACATCTATATTATCATAATTCATGTCAATTTGTAAAAATAATTTAAAGATTTTAAAAGATGTGATGTCCTTTGCTTCAAAAGTAGGTCATTTTGCTAAATGACTTTAAAGACCATAAAGATATATCCTAATGCTCCGAGAAAACACACTACTTCTGGAATTTTCACCATTCTAAGAAATCACCTAAAATATACCCCTGCAAAACCACATGTACAAAGATCTTTATTTATAATGGCATAAACCTGGAAATATCATAATGGTTAACAGGGAAATTTTAAGTTAACTTTACATCCAATGGACTAAAGATTATAAATGTTTTGTATGTATACTTATCTTCTGTATATGTATTATGATGTTTCAGTATCTTCTAAAAAAACATCTAGCTGGGGAAAGACTGCCCCTCCCTGAGCTAGCCAATTCTTAGAGAAAACAAAAAGCATACTTGAAGATGCCTTTGATCTAACCAATTCAGAGTCAAACCTCCTCTGTTTGATCTGTGCCTTAGGAAAATTATTCTTGCTAGCCACTCCTATTCACCCTGCTTAGTCTTTCCTTTCTAATGCTTTCCCCTTGTTTCTATCTTCCACTTCTTGACCATTCTGGTGTCTTTCATGCGGCTTTGCATAACCTGCAGTGCCTTCTGTCTCTAAGACCTGTGAATATAAAAACACTGTTGTTTCTCTTCCTCTGAGTCTCTCTGCTTTCTCATGTAGCTGCATCTGATTGAGAATATCATAAAAGAATTCAAATGGTGTGTGCCTGTAATCCCAGCAGCTTGGGAGATGAGGCAGAAGGATCCTGAGTTCAAAGCTAGCCATAACAAAAGTGAGGCACTAGGCAACTCAGTGAGACCCTTTCTCTAAACAAAATACAAAATAAGGCTGGGGACATGGCTCAGTAGTCAAGTACACCTGAGTTCAATCCCCAGAACAACAACAACAACAACAAAAATACAATGAGCAAATAGAAACACATTATTGATAAATTGAGTAAAGCAAATCCAGGATACGAAATCATATATACAACCACAAACATGACTAATAAGCTATGAAAATAAACCTTATTTTCAAAATGCATATTTGATCTCTTAAAGCAAGATGTGGTACTTTCTCCTTTTGAAATACTCTTCCTCTTCAGATTTTGTGACATCACTTTCTCCTGGTTTCCCTTCTACTTCTCTGGCTACTACTTACCAGTCTCTTTTGCTTATTTATTCTCATTTGCCTGACTGTTAAATATTGGAGTTACTCAAGATTCAATATTAGCTACTATAAGTTGATGACTAATTTTTATATAGAAAACTTCCCCAAGAGATATTAGCTACTATAAGTTGATGACTAATTTTTATATATAAAACTTCTTCAAGAAAAGTTTTGGGTCTCTCATGGCAAAAGCTTCTAGACACAATCCATTTTGCTGTTTCAAAGCCATCTCAAACTCAGCATATCCAAAAGAAACTTATCAGATTACCCTACATGCTGAAGTTTCCCCCCCAATAGTTCCTACTCTGAGTTACTGCTATCAATACTCATACAGTTGCAAAAGTCATAAACCTGAATGTCAACCTTGACACTTCAATTCTTACATGGAATCCATTAAAATGTCTGATCAATTTTATCTCCTTTCAAAATAGTCCAGTTCTATTTCTATACCCACCCTCCCAATCCAAATTGATATCTTATTTCACCTTAATTACATGAGAGTTTCCTAATTATTCTCCCACTACAGACATGTGATTGACCCAATCCTACCTCCATGTAACAGTGAGCACAATCCTTTGAAAGAATAAACTTGATACTATTTTCCCCCTCAATGTTCTCCACTGGCTTCCTACTACTTTTAAGGTATCATTTCCTATAATTCAAACAATAAAACCTCAAAGAAAAAAAGAAAAAAATTACAGACATTTCATAATTTGAAAAATATCCAAATAGTACTTTTATGGATACTTTTATGAATAAATGCAATTTGATAACCACATACTCTGTTAAGATCACAATCTCAGTAAAATTTTATGTGTTAAACTTTTCCACCTCATTTTTATATGTTTAACTATATAAAGCATTCCTTCTAGGAAACAGGTTACATAACTCAACAAGGAAGCATTCAGAATAATTAAGACTACAAGATATTCAACAACTTCAGACTCTTCATCATAATAACATAAAACATGAGGAGGGGGAGAAAGGAGATGGTAAAATGTCCAAAATATAGAAACTTAGGAGACACAAAGACCAAGAGCACCATGTATCCCTGGTTATATTGTTTTTGTTGTGGTAGTGGGTTTTTTAGCAATAGCTTTTTTGAGACATAATTTGTAACTGAAGGAAAATCTAAATAAAATCTCCAGCTTCACTTACTTCCAGATGGCTTTAAAAATCACCAATTTTGAAGGTCAAATCACACAGCTGATCAATATATTATTATATTATTCTTTCACTAGCTGTGCTGCAGAGTGCCTCTGACATGTGGGTTTATGATGATAACTGTTGCCTATGTTACCTTTCAAGGACTTGAAGGCTGCTTTTGTCAAAAGAACTAACTATTGGGTGAGGGTTGTGGCTCAGTGGTAAGGCACTTGACTAGCACATGTGAGGCACTGGGTTCTAGCCTCAGCAACACATGAAAATAAATAAACAAAGGCATTGTGTCCATTTATGACTAAACAAAAAAAAAAAAAGAAAAAAGAAAAGTACTAACTGTTCACTTGGGCCTATGCAGATATTCAAAGGGTGACTATACAGGGTGAAAAGTCTGGCAACTTTGCCTTTGCATTTTATCTGTCTCCTTTGCTACCTTTATTTTTTGGGTCAGATTGTTTCTGTTCAACTCTACATATAGACACATTAGTAGCTTAAGAAATGTTTGTTCAGAACTGGTATTAAAAGGTTGATTTGCCCAAAATTTCCCTAATGTTTCTCCTCCCATTTCAAAACTAAAGGCAACAAGAAAAGGGTATCTAAGATAGTTTAAATTTCACAGGGCATCATGATGAACAGATTTCCAACTACCAGATTTTGCAATATCCAACTCCAGACCATTAAACGGGTGCCTAGAAGTTCCCAGTCATAGATCCATTCCGAACCACACTACTCCCTCTTTTCCCCTTGTCTAAAGATAAATGGAGTTTGAAACTTGTGTCAAGATGATCTTTTGGGGTAGTAGTACCATCTTCTCAGTTTTGTTGGCTTACTGAATATATCTTTATCCTCACTCCAATAACTTGTTCATGGTTCACTGAGCTTCTTTACCAGAGGTGAGTAAATGGATTTGGGTTCAGTATCTGATTCACCCACAACCAAACTTTTAAACTGTATAATTCAGTGAATTTTAGAATATTAATAAAATGGTGCAACCCATCACCACAACCAGTTTTAGAACATTTTCTAACTCCAAAAATAATTTTACCATTAGCATCATCCCAACACTTTACCCCGTCTCCCAGTCAAACACTACTTTCTGTCTATAGATTTTTCATACAAATTGAATCATACCATGTGGTCTTTTGTGAATGAATTATTTCACTTATTATAATGTTTTCAAAATTTATGGTTGTTTTTTACAGACTGAAATTTGCAAATGGAGTACAACATTTCATATTTATGTACATGATGTAGATTCACACCATTCATGTAATCATACATGTACATAGGATAATGATGGCTGTCTCAGTTCACTATCTTTCCTGCCTCACTGCCCCATTTTCTTCTATATAATCCAAAGTTACTCCATTCTTCTCTTACTGGCACCCCCACCTCCTCCCCCATTACATATCATAATCCACTTATCAAAGAAAACATTTGGCCTGGTTTTTTGGGATTGGCTTATTTCAGTTAGCATGATATTCTCCAACTCCATTCATTTACCTGCAAATTTTATTCTTCTTTATGACTGAATAATATTCCATTTTGTATATATGTGTATATACATATATACATCACATATATATATATATATATATATATATATCACAGTTTCTTTGTACATTCATCTATTGAAGGGCATCTAGTTTGGTTCCACCATCTAGCTATTATGAATTGATGAGTTATAAATGCTGATGTGACTCTTACTGTAGTACGCTAATTTTAAGTACTTTGTGTATAAATGGAGGAGTGGGATATCTGGGTCAAATGGGGGGTTCATTCTAAGATTTCTGAAGAATTTCCATAATGCTAAAATTTATGTTTTAACATGCATAAAATGTCATTCCTTTTCAATAATTGTAATAGTATTATAAATACAGTAATCCACTATAATAGATATAAAAATCTACTGAATATTAGTTGGTTGATATTTGGTCTAGTTCTATTTGTTGGCTATTATAAGTCATGTTACTATGAACAATTAGGTACACATTTTTATGGCTACAAATGCCTTCATTTTTCTTTACCACACACCTAGTAGAATTGCTGAGATATAGGGTAACCTGACAATCCTTTTTTGAATGAGCAGCCAAATTATCTCTCTATGTAGTTATAACAATTTATAATCTTATTAACACTGTGTAAGATTTTCAATTTTTTCAAATCTATAATAATTTGGCTTTTTTATATAAGCCATCCTGGTGAGTGTAAAGTGGTATATCATTGTTTCCTTTTACATTTCCCTGATGACTAATATTGGTGAGTACTATTTCATGTGCTTCCTGACCATTTACACATCTCTTATTCATAAATGTCTATTCAAATTCATTGGGCATATTGAGCATTTTTATTACTCAGTTTTTTTAAATGCTCAGAGTGGAAGTCCCTTATTCAATATGTAATTTGAAAATATTTTTCATATTCAGTGAGTTGTCTTTTTAAATTTTCTTGATATCTTTTTCTTTTTAAGTTTTTGGTTGTTGATGGACCTTCATTTATCTATATGTGATGCTGAGGATGGAACCCAGTGCCTCACACATGCTTGACAATCTTCTACTGAGCTACAAACCCAGCTCTTGATATCTTTTGAAACACAGAATATTTTTATTTTCAAAGGTCCCATTTTTCTGTTAGTTTTTTCTTTAGTTGCTTATGTTTCAGTTAAACTTAAGAAAACACTGCCAAATCCAAGGTCACAAAGATTTACTTACATGTTTTCTTCCAAGTTTTATACTTTGACCTCTTTACACATTGAGACTTTTGATGCATTTCAGTTGGTTTTTAATATATGGTTTAAGGCAGGAGTGCAACATCATTCTTTGTATTCAGTTACCCAGCAGTCTCAGCATCATTATTTGAAAATCTATCCTTATCTCACTGAACTCTTTTAGTACTATGGCAAAAATAAATTCCTTGTAAACATGAAGGTTCATTGCTGACTGTGATTCTAGTCCACTGATCAGTATGTCCAACTTCAAGCCAGTACCACTCTATTCACTACTATAGTGCTATAGTTAATTTTAAAAATAGGAAGAAATTATACTTCTTTTCTAAACTTGATGCTGATATTCTGGGTCAACAAAAATTCAATATGAATTTCAGGACTGCCCTTTAATTTCTGCAAAGAAGCTAGCTGGGATTTTGATAAAGAATATAATGATGCTGTAGATTAAATTGAGGAGTACTGACATCTTAAGAATATTGTCTCTCTGATCACGTCTGTTCATTATTTAGAGATTTTTATTTTTTTATTTTATTTTAAACAGAGTTTAGGACTTTTAATTTTTCCTACAGTCACTGAAGCAAAACTCATAAAACATTCTGCTTTCCTTTACACCCCTCCCAATGCAAACAAAACAAAACAAAAATTATTTGTAGGAAAAAAACAGCTTGTACATGGGATGAAACAATATAAATTCAAAATTTACATATAAGGTTTAATTTCTTTAATAATCCTCTATGGTTTTCAGAGTACATGCTTTGCACCAAATTACAATACAGCTACTTACTATATTTGTCCATATATTTGATGTTTAATGTATTTACATTTCAACTTGAAGAATTTCCTTTAGAACTTCTTGCAGGGCAGTTCTAATGTTTTTGTTTATCCAAGAAAGACTTACTTTCTCCTTTATTTCTGAAAAATAACTTCATTGAATAAAATACACTTTGACAGTTTTTTTTGTTTTGTTTTGTTTTTACTTTCACTTGGAATGTGCTATTGTACTGTCTTCTGGCCTGCAAGGTCTTTGCTGAAAATCTGATAAAATAATTACACAGATTTTTTTGTATGTGACAGTTTGCTCTTCTCCTGCAACTTTGTCTTTGACTTTTAAGATCCTTTTGTCTTTGACTTGAAATTTGATTATAGTGTATCTTGTTGTAGTTCTCTGGATTTCTAGCTGGAGTTTCTTTAGCTACTTGAATTTGGATGCCTATTTTATTTCTCAGAAAAAGCCCTCCTCAGCCATTAGTTCTACAACTAATCTCTCTGCCCCTTCTTCCTCTCTTCTTTTTTGTGACTCCCATAATGTGTACATTGGTCCACATGATGGTATCCCATGAGTCCTTTAAGTTCTCTTTAGTTTTTTTTTCTTTTACTGTTTTAATTGACTTTAAATTACCTGTCTTCAAGTTTCCTGATGCTTTCTTTTGTTTGATCGAGTCTAATAGTGAATTTTTCAGATCAGACAGTGTATTCCTGTTATGTTCAGATATGCAGTATCCCCCCAAAAAATTCATGTGTAAGGCAATACAAATAAGTTTAGCAGTGAAATAATTGGGTTTTAAAAGCATTACCCTAATCAACATGTTAATTCACTTGGATCGATTAACTGGGTGGTGATTGTAGGCACTTAGGATGTGGCTGGAGGAGGTAGGTAACTCGGGTTTTTCTTTAGGGTATATTGTTCCCCCTGGAGAGTGGAGTTTTCTCTGTTTCCTGATTTTTATGCACTGAGCAGTTTGCCTACTCTACACCCTTCCACCATGATGTTCTGCTTTACCTCAGGCCCAGAAAAATGAAGTCAGCTATCTGTGAATCAAGACTTCTGAAAATTTGAGTGCGAAATAAAATTTTCCTCCTATAAAATTGCTCATCAGGTCTTTTGGCCACAGTGGTAAAAAAGGTGATGGAAACAGATCCTTTCTTATAATTTCCATCCTTTTGCTGATACTCACTTTTTTCATATATCATTTTCCCAATTTTGTTTTGTCTGTGTTCTCTTTTGATCCACTGAGTATCTTTAAGACAGTTTTAAAATTTTCAGAAACTTCAGAGATCTGCATTTCCTCAAGGTCATTATCTGGAATGTGGTTTTCATTCATTTTATTGAACTAATGTCCTTGTTTATTTGGATGCCTTGTGATTTTCACCAACCCCAACGCCCCACTTCCAGTTTGGGCATTTGAAAAACAACCACCTTTCTAAATCTATACAAGTAGCTTCATGCAGGAAAGAATTTCATCAATCAGCTTAGCTAGAGACTGTAAGACCTCTCAGATTTTTCTGAGAGATATGTCTTCTCTAGGCCTATATACTTTATATTGTCTTGAATTTCTCAAATAGCCTTTCTTGTTTCTTCTCAGAAGCCCATGATTCTTCTGACTTCTTTGTGCAAAAGTACACATCTATGAAGCTCTAACGTGGTATGGCATTCACCTGTTTTGTGCAGCTTCCAAAATATGCCATCATTTTTTTCAGCAAGACAAAATCCAATAGGCAAGACAAGACACCAGTACTGTAAGCAGCCTCCAGATAAGTCAAAATATTGACTGCACAGTCCATAATTTTGCTTCCATTCCAAAGGAGGATCTGGGATATGGGAGATTCTTCCTGGTTGCATTTATACTGTGGGGGGGGGGGGTGGGACATGGACATGCAAAATCCCACAATTTTTCCTGTTACTTTTGATGGATTCCTTTTTTGTCTGCACATTGACCTGTTTGCAACAGCATTTCAACTGGTATCTGGAGTCCTCATAAACATGACCTGGTCTACATATTATAGTTAATTTGGTGTTTCCAGGGGATTATGAGAGTTTGAATCTTCCTAGATTAACATCTTGATGCATAGTTCTATGACCACAATTTTGTAACCATTAGCTGTAATACGTCTATTCTTGTCAGGCTCTACTTCATGCTACTACATTTTTCCATTCTCAATTTCTTTGGAAATATCCCACTCATCTATTTTTGAATCACACAAGAAAATTAAGTTTTGTAAGGCATATCCAGTCTGATCATCTAATTGACCACATTTAGTTCCCAGAGATATTTTGCATTTTTAAGTATTAAACCCATCCTTAAAAGATAATGGGTCACAACTGTGATAAAATACATAACCAAAAGTGTCAGAAGGATCCAAAGGTTAATTTCTAAAGAGATTACTCTTTGGGCTGTGGAGATAGCTCAGGTGGTAGAGTGCTTGCCTCACAAGCACAAGGATCTGAGTTCAATCCCCAGTACTGCAAAAAAAAAAAAAAAAAAAAAAAAAAAGCAATTACTCTTTGAAATTATTTTTGAGTTATAGCATTATTCTTTTAATAAATATAAGAATCACCAAAGTGGTTCATACTTTTATCTTGTTATTCTCATACCAAAGAAAAAAACTTTTTTTAAAAAAAGTATCACATTATTTTAAAATCAGAAAATCTGAATGATATAAATACTTGCTTTTGTTGGTCATAAGTATTAAATTCACTAATTCATTAATTTGGTACTATTTACCCTTTCTTTATTCTATTAATATACTTTTCTTAACCTTTAAGATAGCTTTACCTTTATTAACATATTATTAAGGTGAAACATTATTTTAGATATAAGAATCTAAGCTCAGCAAAAATTGCAAATCCCAATTATGTCAAGACAACCTAGATGTCCTTCAATTGATGAGTGCATAAAGAAACTGTGGTAAATATATACAATGGAATATTACTCGGTCATAACAAATGATATAATTATGGCATTTGCAGCTAAATGAATGAAACTGGAGAATATCATGCTAAGGGAGATAAGCCAATCTCAAACAACCAAAGGACAAATGATCTTGCTGATAAGAAGGTGATGACACAAAATGGGGGCGGGTGACAGGGAGGCAAGAATAGAGGAAGAAGGGGCTGCATAGAGGGAAAAGAGGGGTGGGAGGGGTGGGGAGAAGGAAAAAAAATAAAAGAATGAATCAAACACCATTATCCTATGTAAATGTATGATTAAACAAATGGTACACCTTTACTTCACGTAGAATCAGAGAAACAACATGTATCCTATTTGTTTTCAATAAAAATAAATAAAAAAGAATATCTTTAAAGATGACCAAGAAAATCCCAAGGTATATGTTATAAATATTGTATTCTATGCCATTAAACTGATGTACAGTTATATATGATCCAGATTCCATTTTTAAAAATTGCCAATTGTTAGCTTTAATGTCTTATGACTGTGCCTTCACATCCTCTAGTCCTACAAAATGGAATTTGTCAGCAGAAATTAAATACTGCAGGCCTTCATAATTAGCAGACATTCTAAGGTAAGTTTAGCATTGGCATAGGGGAATACTTGATGTAGGTGATAAAAATTCTATACAGAGGTTCGTTTGTCTCCATCACTGCCATAACAATTTACCACGATCTTAATATTTAAACAATCCACTTATGTTATATTTCTGTAGGCCAGAAGTCTGATGTGGATCTCAGATTTTATTGATCATGGTGATCATGATGTCTACAGAAACTATGTTCCTTTCTGGAGGTTGGAGATGATCCAGTTCCTTGCTTATTCAGGTTGTTGGCAGAATACAATGCTTTGAAGTGGTAGGACTGAGATCACCATATCTTTGCTAACTTGTATGATAAGGGCAATTTCCATCTTCTAGAAGTCACCCGCATTCCATCACTCATGGTCCTTCATTGTCAAAGACAGAAATAATGATAGGTTGACTCCTTGAATTCCACCTCTTTTTTTCATTTTTTATTTTTTTTATTCTTGCATTATAGTTGTATATATGATGGCATTTTCTATTACATATTTGTGCACACACAGAATAAAACAATATAGTTTAGCTAATATCACTCATACTTCTGACTCTTAAATTTTTTCATGTATTTCTTATGGAATTTAACCATCGATCTCTAAATATCTTTTATCCTATTTAGAAATCATTAGTACCAATATTCAATTTAATATCAGTAATATAAGAAGTTCTTTCTCAGTAGTTGTGGAGTGAGCTAAAGGGTGAGACAGGGTGCTTGCATCACAGAGGTAGCAGGTGGGCACCCAACCCACCTGCCTTCTGGAGTGGAGTGGTGGGTAGTCACCCCACCCAATCACCAGGCCAAATACAGACACAACCACTGAACAACCTCGCCTGACCACCACACTGTGGTTTGTTGCTATCATGGAGTTAGCCAGAGGCTTCTTTATAGGCTGGTCCAGGCATTTTGAATTACCTGAGGGGGTGGCACTCATCATTGGAAGGGCAACTCCCTTCCTGGGACACCTACAGGAGGCTAGAAGACTTTTGACAAGACCCAGAAGCCTAGAAGAGGAGGTATTGAGAGACTTGGGAGCAAATCAGAGCCACAAGCGAATATACCCCACCTGAAGGCCACCACCAGTAGAATGTCAGCTTCCTAGTGGAGCACCACATTATCAAGTTTCTTCAAGACTTCAGGCTACTGAAGGCAAAGAGCTGAGTTATTGGAAATCTACAGAGGTAATATTAAGAGAGGAAATCTGCAATATCCCAGAGTTTCTCTACTAGAGGGGTAGATACCTGAACAATATGAGAAAACAAGGGAAAAAATGTCCCAAAGAAACTTAGATGGTAGAGCAATAATATCCAATGACAGCATAGCAGAAGAAATGTCAGAAAGGGAGTTTAGAAAGTACATAATCAACATGATTGAGGAAGCAAATGAGGAGATGAAAGGGCAAATGCAGGCATTGAATGATTGAACCAATTGACAGTTAAAAGAGCAAATAAAGGAAGCAAAATATCATTTCAGTAAAGAGTTAGAAATATTGAAAAAAATACCAAACAGAAATCCTTGAAATGATGAAAAGAGTAAACCAAATTAAAAACTCTATAGAAAGCAAAAGCAATAGGATAGAACACCTGGGAAGACAGAACCTGAGATATTGAAGACAAAATATTTAATCTTGAAAACAAAGTTGAACAAACACAGAAGAAGGTAGAAAATCATGAACAGAATCTATAAGAACTATGGGCTATCATGAAAAGGCCAAATTTAAAAATTATCGGGATTGAGGAACTCTGAGAGAAATAAACCAAAGGAATGAACAATCTGTTCAATAAAATAATATCAGAAAATTTCCCAAATCTGAAGAATGAAATGGAAAATCAAGTTCAAGAGGCTCCACAATGAGAACTACAACACACTAAAGAAGGAAATTAAAGAAAACCTTAGAAGATGGAAAGATCTCCCATGTTCTTGGATAGGCAGAACTAATATTCTCAAAATGGCCATACTATCAAAAGTGATATACAGATTCAATGTAATTCCAATTAAAATCCCAATGATATACCTTACAGAAATAGAGCAAGCAATCATGAAATTCATCTGGAAGAATAAGAAACCCAGAATAGCTAAAGCAATCCTTAGCAGGAACAGTGAAACAGGGGCTATTGCAATGCCAGAACTTCAACTATACTACAAAGTAATAGTAACAAAAATTGCATGGTATTGGCACCAAAATAGAGAGGTAAATCAATGGTACAGAATAGAGGACATGGACACAAACCCAAAAAAATAAAATTTTCTCATACTAAACAAATGGTGCCAAATATATGCAATGGGGAAAAGATAGCCTCTTCCACAAATGGTGCTGGGAAAACTGGAAATCCAGATGCAACAGAATAAAATTAAATCCCTGTCTCTCACCCTGCACAAAATTCAACTCACAATGGATCAAGGACCTTGAAATCAGACCAGAGGCCTTGCATCTTATAGAAGAAAATGTAGGTCGAAATCTTCACCTTGTTGGCTAAGGATCAGACTTCCTTAACAGGACACCCATAGCAAAGGAAATAAAAGCAAGAATCAATAACTGGGACAGATTCAAACTAAATAGCTTTCTCTAAGCAAAGGAAACTATGAGCAATGCAAAGACAGAGCCTACAGAGTGGAAAAAATCTTTGCCACTCATACTTCAGATAGAGCACTAATTTCCAGGATATATAAAGAACTCAAAAAACTCTACACCAAGAATACAAATAACCCAATCAACAAATGAGCTAAGGATATGAACAGACACTTCACAGAGGAATATCTACAAGCAACCAACAAGCATGTGAAAGAATATTCAACATCTTTAGTAATAAGAGCAATGCAAATCAAAACTACACTAAGATTCCATCTTACCCCAATTAGAATGGTGATTATCAAGAATACAAGCAACAATATGTGTTGGAGAGGATGTGGGGAAAAAGGTACACTCATACATTGCTGATGGGGCTGCAAATTAGTGCAGCCATTCTGAAAAGCAGTGTGGAAATGCTTTAGTAAACTTGGAATGGAACCACCATTTGACCCAGCTATCCCACTCTTCAGCCTATACCCAAAGGACTTAAAATCAGCATACTACAGAGATACAGCCTCATCAATGTTCATAGCTGCTCAATTCACAATAGCCAGATTGTGGAACCAACCTAGATGCCCCTCAATTGATGAATGGATAAAGAAACTGTGGTATATATATACCATGTAATATTACTCATCTATAAAGAATAATAAAATTATGGCAGGCAAATGGATTTTGGAGAATATGCTAAGTGAGATAAGCCTATCTCAAGAAACTAAAGGACAATGATCTCACTGATAAGCGGATGATGACACATACAGGGGGTGAGAAGGGGGCAGGAATGGAGGAAGAAAGGACTCTATAGAGGGATCAGAAGTGTGGGATGGATGGGGGGAGAATAAAATATCAGAATGAATCAAAAACTATTACCCTAGTTAAATGTATGATTACACAAATGGTATGCCCCTACTTCATGTACAGAGAAACAAGATGTAGTCCCTTGTTTTACAATAAAAATGAATTTAATAGAAAAGAATTCTTTTTCCTTGATTTTAGAATCCTCTTGAAAATAAATCTTTTTTAGCCCTTCATGACAAAAACCAAGTAGGTTCTAGTAGGTTCTGAATTCTAAAATTATGCAAATGAATAATTATCCACACAACTGTATATTTATAATTCTAATATATAATTACTTCACCACTAATGTCTTATCTCTATTTTTGAAAAGATAAATTCCTGTCACATTAAGAGAAATATAAGTGTGAATTAGTTTGGTAAGGTCCAAAATGAAACTTTTTGAAGTGACTATTACTGTGGTCATTTTTCTATCAAAACTACTTTCAATATTTTTCACTTATATGATATCCAAGGCTTTTCCTTATCCAATTTTCAAATCTACTGAACCATATATTTCAAATTTAAACATCAAAACTTTACACAATTTTCTTTAATATCATTTTGCTGAGAAGAAGGTTTCATCCATACCAGATTCTTCATCTTTTACTTTGCTAAGATGATGGTGTAAAATCCAGTCCACGAAGACCATTAGAAGTTCATATACTTGCCCTTTAAGTGATGTCTATATGTGAAAAATTAAACAGTTATGTCAATTTATAATCTCATCAAAGTTATAGAAAAATTCACCTAATGTGCTATTAGCATATTTTAGATTTTTTTAAAGGACAGAGCTTCTCCAAACAAGCAAAAAAATTCCAAATCAAATATGGCCAACTAATATTGAATACATTAATGCTGACTACGATAAGGAAGAAACTCATAAAAATGAAGGTAAAAGAACTGAGTTTTATTAACAAAATAAGAAATTTTCATGAAAGTTCTTGATTCAAGTTTGATAAGACAGAAAAGTAAAATTAGCTTTAACTCTACAGTATAAATCATCATATATCTAAGAGACTCTAACAAATCTGAAGTTTTCCAAAGGTAAAGAAATTCCACTATAGGAATTCATATTTTCTTCTTTCCAAAAAAGTTACTCTTTATACTATTAATTCTTTTAACATGATATGCAAAATTATAAAGTCATTATTAATAATAAGATCTTGTGATTTGAGCTACTATACATGAAACACTGCTAAAATATTTTGCTTTTACAAATAAAAATGTATTTGCAATATTGTAGAGATATCTGTCTCTAAAAGAATACCAAAAAGAATGCTTGCTAAGTGAAAGAAAAAGACTTGAGGACAAAGGAAATTTTTCTTTGAAGAAATTTTCTGTCATATCACACCTTAGAAGTTTTAGAAAGTGGTACTTTTTCTTGTTTTACACTTTTCATTTCATGAGCAGCATGGGAATATTCTTTCAATCTCTGTGTTGTCATAAATTCATACTTCCTCTGTAATAGTATATCTCCATATTTTAAAGAATGGTTGTATAAAATTAAACAAATCCAAATATAATTATTTTGTGAGGAGCAGACAATCTACCAGTAATTTATTGAGATGAGCTTGAGCTCTTTTAGCCTGAAGTTCCATCTTCCTGTTTTCTTCACTTACTTTATTTAACTAGGGAGAAAAATGTTAAATATTTCAAATATAAAACTAAAACCATTTTTATATTAAAAACATTTCCCAATCTGGTCTACTTAACCAAACAATGTAGCAAAACATAGTCAGCATTCATGATTAAGTAGGTCACAGCTAAAAATCACAATATTCTCCTAAACTTTAGCAGTGTCCAGGAAACTTTACTTCATTCTAAGAAAAATTTGCAAGATCCCTAACATCTTAAAGGCACTTATTGAAATGAGAAAAGTTTTTCAACTAAAGTTTCTAATGAACAACTATATATATATTTGTACATATATATATTTGTACATATATATTTGTATATATTTGTATATATATGTGTATATATGTATATATATTTGTATATATATGTATATATATACATATATAGATTTGTATATATTTGTACATATATATAGATTTGTACATATATATAGATTTGTACATATATATAGAGTGTGTAGTACCATGAGTAACCAGATTATAACATGTATCTAATAAATGGGAAGAACTGAAATGTATACAACAATGAGTCTTTCATTCATGAACATAACATATCCTTCAAATTAGGTTTTATTTTTTAATTTACTGTTTGTAGCTTTCAGGATAGATGTCCTACACATCTTTCTTTAGATTTATTCCTGGGTAGTCAATTATCTTTTTATGATACTACATATGCAACCTTTCAGTAAATAGCACTTAATACTTCATTGTTGCTGTTGGCATATAGAAATACACTTGATTTTCACATGGTAATCTTACTTCTATTGTCTGCTCAATTTGCTTATTCATTCAGAGTTTGTCTATATACTTCTTTGGATATCTATGTAATGTATGTAATTATATAATCATATCATCTGTGAATGACCAATTTTTTTCTTTCCAATCCTTTCTTCCCTTTACTGGATCAACAAGAACTTCATTAAAATGTTCAACGAAGTGTTAACAACAATCACCTTTATTTTATTCTCATTTCAGAAAACAAGATTTCAATAATAATTTACCATGAGGTATTATTTTGTTGTTGGAATTTTTGTAGGTACTCTGTGAGAATTTAAGAAATTCCCTTCTATTACCATTTGTTGTTGCTGAATTTCATATCAATTGAAATTATCATATGATTTTTTTCTCCTTTAATCAGATGTTAATTTTCAAGTGTTAAACCACCCATGTTTTTTTGAACTAAACACCATTTAGCTGTATTATTCTTTGTATGACTGGATTAAGCTTTGTTAATTTAAAAGTTTTTGCATGTATATTCTTTATTTATTTATTTATTTATTTATTTATTTTTTGGCAGTACTGGGGACTGAACCCAGGGCACTCTACCAACTGAGTTATATCACCAGGCCTGTGTGTACATTCCTAAGAGATTGGTCCCATTTTCCTTCTTATAATGTCAAGATTTAGATTCAAGGCTGTGGTGGCTTTATAATTAATGGAAATTGTCTCTCTTCTTATTCTAGGTTTAAGATAAGTGGTATTTCTCCCTTAAAAGCCAAACTTTGATTTTACAGCTTTTTAATTCTTTCCCCTCTAACCTACATCTAAAGTTTCCAGCAGTTTTAAAGTAGTGTGCCTATGTATGATTTCTTAAAAATTTATTGTTTTCAGTA
Organism: Sciurus vulgaris; assembly: GCF_902686455.1. Lineage (NCBI taxonomy): Eukaryota > Metazoa > Chordata > Mammalia > Rodentia > Sciuridae > Sciurus > Sciurus vulgaris. The sequence goes on along the minus strand of NW_027632793.1, from coordinate 5,514,956 downwards.
GTAACAGTTTCTTGAATTTTTCACCAGTTTTGGAAAATTCTGGGCTATCATCTTTAGCTTTTGCCCTATTCTCTTGTACCTCTCTTCCTGGAATTCTCATATGTTAAACTTAACTATGTCCCATATATGTCTATTCAAATTTTCTATTCTTTCCTTACTTAATGCTTCAATTTGAAGTCTTTTTGTGAAAGGGTTCCTGTTTCCTAATCCTATCTACTTCTGTGTCTCATCTATTAGGTGTGTAATTACAGATAAATAGTAAGATTTAAATCCAGAAATCAGTGTCTAAAATTTAATTATTTCACCTTATCAGGATTTTTACTTTTACTTATTTTTAATCTAGTAATGTAATAACTATAAAAAAATTAAAATTTTAAGAAAATTTCAGAGTTGGGCACAGTGGTAGTCCCAGCTCACTCAGATGGGTGAAACAAGCAGATCATGAATTTCAGGCTAGTCCGGAAAACAGGAAGACACTGTCATAAAGAATAAAGAAAAAATTTCAAATTTTCAAGCATCTAACTTGCTTTCCAATATAGAAGAAAGGGATACAAGAGCAGTTTAAGACTATTTTATTTATATATGTGTTTCAAAATAAAATTAACATAAATCCAATCAAAATTTTCTCTAGCCAAATGTTCTACTACTGACTTATTCATTATATAAAAATATAGTTTTTAGAAGGTCTTATTACCTAAAATATATAGATCTTACCTTTTTTTTAAGTTATCATTCAATTCTTTCAATGCATCAAAAGGATCTTAGTCTCTTGCTTTCATTATTCCTTTTCTTAAGAATTTCACTTATGGAGGCCGCTCGGCACAGCGCTGGGACTCGGAGCAGCCACTGGGGCTCCGGTGGCTGCCCAGGGGAAGAGTGGCGAAGAGAACTGTGTGGACTCAGGACACCGGGGCCTGCCCTGAGGAGGAGGAGAGGAGCATGGCCACTTGGATTTGGAGAGACTGCACCAGAGCTACAGGCGGTTGCCAGAGGAGAAGCTGCGCGGCGAGCTGTTTGGAATCAGAACGACGCTTCTGAACACCGGGGCCTGCCCTGAGGACTAGGAGGAGGAAGAGGAGTGCGGCCGCTTGGATTCGGGTGACTACACCAGAGCTACAGGCGGTTGCCAGAGAAGGGGATGCGTGGCGAGCTGTTTGGACTCTGACCACTTCTGAACCCCAGGGCCTGCCCAGAGGAGTAGGAGAAGGAGGAGGAGGAGCGCGGCGGGTCGTTTGGACTCGCACTGACTGCATTAGTGCTCCAGGCGGCTGCTCAGAGGAGAAGGCGAGTGGTGAGTTGTTTGGTCTTAAAGTGACAGCTCCTGAACACAGGGGGGCTGCCTGGAGGAGAAGCATGGTGGGACGCTTGGTCTTGAGTGGCCGCACCTGAGCTCCGGGCGGTGCCCAGAGGACTCGTGGAGCGGGTCACGTGGATTCAGAGCCACTCAGAGGGACTGCTCCTGAACACCCGGGGGGTTATCTGGAGAAGGAGGAGGAATGGGGAGGGTCACTTCGACTCGGAGTGATTGATTGCCCCGGGCTACGGGTGGTTGGTGGGAGGAGGAAGCACGAAGTGAGTTTCTTGGACTCCTAGTGACCGCACCGGCATACTGGGCGGCTGTCTGGAGGAAGAGGCCTGTGGCGGGTCTCTGGGACTCAGAGCGATTGTTCAGGGCCACAGGTGGCTGCTCAGAGGAGGGGCCACGCAGCCAGGCGATTAGGGGCAGAGCAGGGTCCCAGGATCTAGGAGGCTTCTGGGTGGAAGAGCCGCACAGAGACAGGCTTAGGGCGGAGCGAAGGTTCCAGGCCTGTGGGCATATTCTCTGAGGAGGGGCAGCCTAAGGAGATTCATCTGCGAAGGGTGAGGCTCCCAGGCCCAGGAGGTAGGGCCGGGCCCCTGGAAACTTTGCAGAGGAAGGCAGCCCAGCCCAGACAGTAGCTGTAAATTGAGGGGAACCTCTAGGAGGAAACTGACCAGCGAGACCTCCCCACTGGGTGAGTCTTCCCTGCCTGGTGAGGTTTCCCCACAAGGACGGTAAAACCAGAGACACAGGCCCAAACAGGCCTTGCCTCAGCCCACAGCCTAGGTCCCCTTTGGATGACCATTGGTCAACAAGTGGAGGCACCTCTGCCCACTAGCAGGGAATATACACCACCTGAAGGCCACCACTCCTAGAGAGGCAGCTTCCTTGTGGAGCACTGCATTATCAACTTCCTCCAAGACTTTAGCTTACTGAAGGCTAAGAGGGGATATATATAGAAATCTTCAGGGACATTGTATATCAACAGAGGAAATCTGCAATATCTCAGCGGTCCACTGATACCTGAACAATATGAGAAAACAAGGAAAGAAAATGCTGCAAACAAATCTAGATGTTACATCAATAAAACCCAATGACAGCATGGCAGAAGAAATGACAGAAAAGGAGTTCAGAATGTACAAAATTAAAATGATCAGAGAAGCAAACGATGAGATGAAAGAGCAAATGCGAGCATTGAATGATCGCACCAATCGACAGTTAAAAGAGCAAATACAGGAAGCAAAAGATCATTTCAATAAAGAGTTAGAGATATTGAAAAAAAAAACCAAACAGAAATCCTTGACATGAAGGAAACAATAAAACAAATTAAGAACTCCATAGAAAGCATATCCAATAGGATAGAACACCTGGAAGACAGAACCTCAGACATTGAAGACAAAATATTTAACCTTGAAAACAAAGTTGAACAAACAGAGAAGATGGTAAGAAATCATGAACAGAATCTACAAGAACTATGGGATATCATGAAAAGGCCAAATTTAAGAATTATTGGGATTGAGGAAGGTCTAGAGAAACAAGCCAAAGGAATGAACAACATATTCAATGAAATAATATCAGACAATTTCCCAAATCTGAAGAATGAAATGGAAAATCAAGTTCAAGAGGCTTATAGGTCTCCAAATACACAAAATTACAACAGACCCACACCAAGGCACATTATAATGAAAATACCTTACATACAAAATAAAGACAGAATTTTAAAGGCTGTGAGAGAAAAGAACCAAATTACATTCAGGGGGAAACCAATATGGATATCAGCAGATTTTTCAATCCAGACCCTAAAAGCTAGAAAGTCCTGGAACAACATTTTTCAAGCCCTGAAAGAAAATGGATGCCAACCAAGAATCTTATACCCAGCAAAACTTACCTTCAAATTTGACGATGAAATAAAATCCTTCCATGATAAACAAAAGCTAAAAGAATTTACAAAAAGAAAGCCAGCATTACAGAACATTCTCAACAAAATATTCCATGAGGAAGAGATGAAAATCAAACAAGCAAATCAGCAAAGGGAGGAATTATCCTAAAGGAATTGTCAAATAAAGGAGGAAACAAGTTGTGTCAAACAAATAAATAAACAAAATTTTAAAAATGAACCAAATGACCAGGAAACCAAATCATTTCTCTATAATAATCCTGAATGTTAATGGCCTGAATTCATCAATCAAAAGACATAGACTGGCAGACTGGATTAAAAAGAAAGATCCAACAATATGTTGCCTGCAAGAGACTCACCTCATAGAAAAAAATACCCATAGATTAAAGGTGAAAGGATGGGGAAAAACATACCATGCACATGGACTCAGCAAAAAAGCTGGAGTATCCATCCTCATTTACGATAATGTGGACTTCAAGCCAAAGTTAGTCAGAAGGGATAAAGAAGGTCATTTCATACTGCTTAAGGGAAGCATAAATCAGCAAGATATAACAATCATAAACATCTATGCCCCAAACAGTGGCTCATCTATGTATGTCAAACAAATCCTTCTCAATTTCAGAAACCAAATAGACCACAACACAATAATACTAGGTGATTTTAACACGCCGCTCTCACCACTGGACAGATCTTCCAGACAAAAATTGAACAAAGAAAACATAGATCTCAATAACACAATCGTTAATTTAGACTTAACGGACATTTATAGAATATACCATCCAACCAAGAGTGAATACACTTTCTTCTCAGCAGCACATGGATCCATCTCTAAAATAGACCATATATTTTGCCACAAAGCTAATGTTAGCAAATACAAGAAGATAGAGACACTAGCATGTATTCTATCAGATCATAATGGATTGAAGTTAGAAATAAATGAAAGAGTAAAACACAGAAACTATTCCAACATCTGGAAATTAAACAATATGCTATTATATGATGAATGGACAACAGAAGATATTAGGAAGGAAATTAAAAAATTCTTAGAGGTAAATGAGAACAAAGAAACATCATATCAAAATCTCTGGGACACTATGAAAGCAGTACTTAGAGGGAAATTTATTTCATGGAGCGCATTTAATAAAAGAAGTAAAACTCAACAAATAAACAACCTAACACTACAGCTCAAAGCCCTAGAAAAAGAAGAACAGAACAGCACCAAAAGTAGTAGAAGACAGAAAATATTTAAACTCAGAGCTGAAATCAATGAAATTGAAACAAAAGAAACAATACAAAAAATTGAAAAAATAAATAGTTGGTTCTTCGAAAAAATAAACAAAATTGATAAACCTTTAGCCACACTAACAAAGAGAAGACGAGAGAAAACCCAAATCACTAAAATTCGGAATGAACAAGGAAATATCACAACAGACAGGATGGAAATACAAAACATAATTAGAAGCTATTTTGAAAATCTATACTCCAACAAAATAGAAAATTTCGAAGACATCAACAGGTTTCTAGAGACATATGAATTGCCTAAACTGAAGGAGGAGGACATAAACAATTTAAATAGACCAATTTCAAGTACTGAAATAGAAGAAGTCATCAAAAGCATACCAACAAAGAAAAGTCCGGGACCAGATGGGTTCTCAGCCGAGTTCTACAAAACCTTTAAGGAAGAGCTCATTCCAATACTTCTCAAAGTATTCCATAAAATAGAAGAGGAGGGAACCCTCCCAAACTCATTCTATGAAGCCAATTCACACTGATACCTAAACCAGACAGAGACTCATCAAGGAAAGAAAATTTCAGACCAATATCCTTAATGAACATCGACGCAAAAATTCTCAACAAAATTTTAGCAAATCGCATACAAAAACATATTAAAATGATAGTGCACCATGATCAAGTGGGTTTCATCCCACGGATGCAAGGTTGGTTCAACATTAGGAAATCAATAAACGTAATTCACCATATTAATAGACTTAAAGTCAAGAATCACATGATTATTTCAATAGATGCAGAAAAAGCATTTGATAAAATACAGCACCCCTTCATGCTCAAAACACTAGAAAAAATAGGGATAGTGGGAACATTCCTTAACATTGTAAAGGCCATTTATGCTAAGCCCATGGCTAATATCATTCTAAATGGTGAAAAACTGAAAGCATTCCCCCTAAAAACTGGAACAAGGCAGGGATGCCCTCTTTCACCACTTCTATTCAACATCATTCTTGAGACTCTGGCCAGAGCAATTAGACAAACCAAAGAAATTAAAGGGATACGAATTGGAAAAGAACTCAAACTATCCCTGTTCGCTGATGACATGATTATATATTTAGAGGAACCTGGAAATTCCACCAGAAAACTCTTAGAACTCATAAGTGATTTCAGTAAAGTAGCAGGTTACAAGGTCAATGCCCATAAATCCAACGCATTTTTATACATAAGTGATGAATGTTCAGAAAGAGAAATTAGGAAAACTACCCCATTCACAATAGCCTCAAAAAAAAAAATAAAATACTTGGGAATCAATCTCACAAAAGAGATGAAAGACCTCTACAATGAGAACTATACAACACTAAAGAAAGAAATTAAAGAACACCTTAGAAGATGGAAAGATCTTCCATGTTCTTGGATAGGAAGAATTAATATTGTCAAAATGGCCATACTACCTAAAGTGCTATACAAATTCAATGCAATTCCAATTTAAATCCCAATTGTGTACCTTACAGAAATAGAGCAAGCAATTATGAAATTCATGTGGAAGAATAAGAAACCCAGAATAGCTAAAGCAATCCTTAGCAGGAAGAGTGAAACAGGGGGTATTGCAATACCAGATCTTCAACTCTACTACAAAGCAATAGTAACCAAAACGGCATGGTATTGGTACCAAAATAGACAGGTAGATCAATGGTACAGAATAGAGGACACGGACACAAACCCAAATAAATACAATTTTCTCATACTAGACAAAGGGGCCAAAAATATGCAATGGAGAAAAGATAGCCTCTTCAACAAATGGTGCTGGGAGAATTGGAAATCCATATGCAACAGAATGAAACTAAACCCATATCTCTCACCATGCACAAAACTAAACTCAAAATGGATTAAGGACCTCGGAATCAGACCAGAGACCCTGCAGATTATAGAAGAAAAAGTAGGTCCAAATCTTCACCTTGTTGGTCTAGGACCAGACTTCCTTAACAGGACTCCCATAGCACAAGAAATAAAAGCTAGAATCAACCACTGGGATAGATTCAAACTAAAAAGCTTTCTCTCAGCAAAGGAAACTATCAGCAATGCGAAGAAAGAGCCTACAGAGTGGGAGAATATCTTTGCCAATCATACTTCAGATAGAGCACTAATCTCCAAAATCTATAAAGAACTCTAAACACTCTACTCCAAGAATTCAAATAGTCCAGTCAACAAATGGGCTAAGGAAATGAATAGACACTTCACAGAAGAAGATCTACAAGCAATCAACCAACATATGGAAAAATGTTCAACATCTCTAGTAATAAGAGAAATGCAAATCAAAACCTCCCTAAGATTCCATCTCACCCCAATTAGAATGGCGATTATCAAGAATACGAGCAACAACAGGTGTTGGCGAGGATGTGGGGAGAAAGGTACACTCATACACTGCTGGTGGGGCTGCAAATTAGTGCAGCCACTCTGGAAAGCAGTGTGGAGATTCCTTAGAAAACTTGGAATGGAACCACCATTTGACCCAGCTATCCCACTCCTTGGCCTATACCCAAAGGACTTAAAATCTGCATACTACAGAGATACAGCCACATCAATGTTCATAGCTCCTCAATTCACAATAGCCAGACTGTGGAACCAACCTTGATGCCCTTCAATTGATGAGTGGATAAAGAAACTGTGGTATATATATACAATGGAATATTACTCAGCCATAAAGAATGATAAAATTATGACATTTGCAGGCAAATGGATGAAATTGGAGAATATCATGCTAAGTGAGATAGGCCGATCTCAAATGCCAAAGGACGAATGATATCGCTGATAAGTGGAGGATGACACATAATGGGGGGGAGGGAAGGGTTAGAGTTAGGGTTAGGGAGGGGGGCAAGTATGGAGGAAGGAAGGAACTACTGTATAGAGGGTAAAGAGGGGTGGGAGGGGTGGGGGGAAGGGAAAAAATAACAGAATGAATCAAATAACTTTGCTCTATGTAAATTTATGATTACACAAATGGTATGCCTTTACGCCATGTACAGAGAAACAACATGTATCTCATTTGTTTACAATAAAAAAAAAAGAATTTCACTTATGTATTCAACTTCTGCATCATGTTGCTAAGAAGAAAAAAATGCAATGTAATAATCAGATAAGGAACTCACATCACCAATGCTACTGAACATAAAATAAAAGTACAACACATTCAGTCACAAAAAATGTTAATCAGTGGATTTAAGCATAGATGAATATTGTGGCAAATAATTTATAAAAATTGTGAAATAAGCCAAATTAACAGTAAAATATCAAAAACATTTGTGAAAGACCCAAACATATTATCATGTAAATTAAGTAGAAATAAGTCTATTTTTTGATTCTGCTAAGAGAAATCCACCCAAAGTCATCAATGTATATTCTTTTTCATATCAAGGAATAATTAAACAACAAAGGATTTCTGTTTTTTTTTTCAGGAGACTAACAGGCAATTCTTAGCTTTATAGATTAACATGTAAATTTTAGCTAGTGTGTTACCATAAAGTAGCTAAAATTTTATGTCAGTTTTACATTTCAAACAATGTTAAATACATAATTTCTTTGATCCATAACTATTTCTCTCCTGAATCAGTTTCAGAAATGATAAAAATCAACTTTCTTCTAATTAAATTTAAATAGGATAGATAAAATGTTTTAGGTTTAAGTTACAAAATTCTTTCATTTATTCATAAAATATCAAAACAAGCAAGTATCTACAGGAAATCAAGAAAATAAATTTCCTTCTAAGTAATTATATAAATATGATTAAAATAAGGCAGTTATGTTTATAATTAATATAATAGTAGACAAATCTAAAGAGAAAAACAAGAATAAAATTAGCCTGGAGAGATCTGAGAATTTAAACATTTTTTCCTTAGAGGTATGAAAAAATCCAATATGAAAAAATTACTTTCATGTAATTTTATTACTATTTTAAGTGATCCTTTAAATAACTGAGGATACAGTCATACGTAGTTTCTTTAAAACTAGTTTAATATTTCTATTATCTAATTTTTCCACATCCAAAAGGTACTAAATACATATGATAAGATATGGCAGGATAAACCCACTACACTCTGCTTTTCCTACTGATGTCCAATAAAAACCCTAGACAAAACAGATAGCAGCTACTGATGGCTATGAAAAGTAAACAAGAGTCAGGAATTAGAGAAAGGGGTAAAACTTTGGAGAAATAATGTCAAAGGGGTGAAGTTTCCTGTTTCATTTTTTTTTTCTACTTTTTCTCTCAAACATCTGCCCCAGGGTGGAAACCTGGATGGAAGTGGAGCTTTCTACTTTCCTAAGAGGTCTGAGATAAAGACAGTCAAAGAAACCAGGAAGATGGGACCTTGTGATCTGGATTGTGTGGAGAATTTTGGAGAAAAAATCTCAAAGCATCCTCTCAGTTTGGTGTACATTAAGATGTACAAGTTGGGTTCATCTCTGAGTTGCCCAGACACAGGACAAAACAAGCACAGAAGGCCAAAAGCTTGTAGAGCTGAAGTAAGATTTTAAACTGTTGCCAAGTCTCAAATTATCCTCTAAGTGGCATATGCACAAGACAATTATGAAGCAAGAGTGCAAAGGCTCTGAAAAACAAACTGAAATGAGAACCACAGCCTATAGAAGATCAGAAAGAGCTAAGGCCTTAATGTCACTGGACTGAATAAATGCTTTAAGTAAACAATATTCTCCAGAAGATTCTAAAAGGCACAGGATCTACACAATATGTTTCAAATACAATCCAAATGTCACTGCACATGCAAAGACCTGAGAAATGTAATAAAGTTTCAAGAAAAAATACAATCAACAGATGCCAATCCTGAGATGACCCAGATGCTGTATGTTTAAGTATGTTCTATGAGGTAAATGTAAATGTGAAAGTAAATGTAAAGACAGAAATTGTTATGAGAAAAAAATTAAAGAAAATAATTGGCAGTTTTAGAACTTCAAAATGTCAGAAATAAATAATCACTAAATGGGCTTGATTTAGTCAGGAATTTCACTGCTGTGGTCAAAAGACCTGACAAGAACAATTTCAGAGCCAAATGTATTTGGGGCTCATGGTTTCAGAGGTCTCAGTCCATAGTTGGCTGACTTCTTTGCTCTGGGCCTGAGGTGAGGCAGAACATCATGGTGGAAAAGAGTGGCAGAGGAAAGCATCCCAGCACATGATACCAGGAAGCAAAGAAAGAACAATCCCAACTATGTTCCTTCACCAGCCACAACATACCTGTCTATAATTACCACCCAGTTAAAAACTACCAATGGATTAATATGCTGATTAAGTTAATGCTTTTGTAACTCAATAATTTTACCTCTAAACTTTCTTACACTGTCTCAGACATGAGTTTTTAAGAGACACCTCATATTTAAACCATAACAAGGTTCAATAGCAACATGGAGATGAAAAAGGAGAACAGTGAACTAGAAGACATATTAATAGAAATTACCCAGTCCAAAGAACACAAAAGAAAAAAATAATAAGGAAAAGTGAACATAGCCTCAGAAATCTTCTGGCTAACAGTAAAAGAACTAACATATGAGTCTGGAGACACAGAGAAGAGAAGGGAATTGAAGCATAAAAAATATTTGAAGAAATAAATGCTGCAAATTTCCCAAATGTAGCAAAAGACATAAATTTACAAATTTAAGAAAAATAATAAACCACAAATTGGATAAAAGTCAAAGTTGACATCATAAATGAGTTGCTGCTAAAAATCACAAGTTAAAGAAAAAGCTTGAAATGAACCTATTTACAGAATATTCTGGAAAAGGCAGAACTGGGACAGAAAGTAGACGCCTGGTTGTTAAAGGCTAAGGATGGGAAAAAATATTTGTAAAAGAATATAATAAAATTTTTTGAATGCTGGAATTACATTTTATCTTGAGGATGGTGGAAATTACAAAATTAAAAGCATTTTTCAAAACTAATATAAATGTACGACATTGAATTTTACTCTGTGTGAATTATGTGTATAAGAGATAAGCTATATGACACCAAGAGACATTATAGTACATATAAATATTAAGCAAAGATTAATTATACTAACTATAGCTAGGATAATAGCTATCAAATTGTACTAACTATATAAAATTCTTGCCCAAAGTATTTGATCCAAATATCATTGTTAGGAAACAGTCAGGCAAATCTAGGATGCAATATATTCCTCAACGCTGCTGACTTAGACTCCAAAGAAAAGTTCCATGAAGAATAAAAATAGTAATGGTTAACTATGCTAGATTCAAAGAAGTCTAAGACAGTGCATAGAGTTTGTGTACATCCTTGATTAGAAAACAACAAAAACAAAACAAAAAATGTAACAAAAGTCATGTTGGAGACCAAATGGGAAAGTGAATATGGACTATATATTAAATTTTATTTTTAATTAGCATTAATTTTATGATATATAATGCTATACAGAATGTACTTATTCTTAAGAGACACATGCCTAAGTATTTAGGGATACTATATATTGATGTTTGCAAGCTAGTTTCAAACAGTTCAGAAAATAAGTTGTGTGTGTATCTGTGTGGGTGTGTGTGTGAGAAAAGGAGGGAGAAGGTTAAATGAGAAAATGTGACAAAATGTTAATTATTATTCAAACCAAGAAAAAAAGAATTTATATTACTCTAAAAATTATGACTTTATAAGTACCTCCTTTAGAATTTGAAATCTTGTAAGAACCTCTTCTTCAACACCTTTAATTTTATTTAAGGCATTTTCATGTCTGAAAAGCAGTTGTTCTCTTTCAACTAAAAAACATTCTTGCTTTTGAAGTTCTTCAGAAAAATTCTGTTGTGCTGCAGTTTAACACTGTATCAAAATAACAGATATGAATGACTTTTAAAAAGAACATTCACAAAATCTGCAAATTGCATTTTTATCCACTGGCACTGTGGTTCAACCAAGTGGTTTTTGAAAATGCATTGGTACATAAAACAGGGATTACAGTAGTTGCTACACATGGTCCATTATTTTACCTATGTCCTCCACTCCCTTACTTTTTTGTTCTTCTATCACCAAGGGCTAAAAGACTCCATGCCTGGGTTAATACAACATCTTCCATGTCCTGAGGATAACACAGATTAAAAACCATCAGAGAAAATTCACACACCATGTAAAGTGATTTTTTTTTTTTTGTTCATGGTCTCAATCCTCTCTTAAGTTATAAATGCTATTCAGAAAACTTGCTACATTTTTATGGTCATCTTTTTAATCTGTTCTCCACGTGTCTATTTCAAACCTTTTTACTCTTTCCTAATTTTAAACACAACACTTTGAACATTGTGGATGGCCTGATAAATTCATAGGGAAGACCACAGAAGTTAACATCAGTTTCATGCCCTTCTCCTCTGTACACAGATAGGTTCAGGATCTCATTGCATTAAGCCCCTTTGAGAAGACTGCTCTGATTATCTCTAAACATTTGCAATCTCTCTTTTCACATCTGAAATAAAATATTTTGCTCTTTCCCATATTATCTCTCCAATCAAACCTCCTAAAATATTTTCTACATTTGCTGAAACTTCTTTACCTTCAAGTCATTCCTCAATTGATTTTTAATCTGGCTTCAGCCCACACTGCCCTACTAAAATGAGTGACCTGTTATGAAATTTAAAAATAACTTCTCAGTTCTTATCTTACTGAATCTCTCAGCAGCATGTTATATGACTTTCTCTTTCCTTCCACTTTAAATACTTCCAATGACTTGCATGATATCATGTTCTACTGGTTTTCTACCACTTTCTCTAGGCATGGCTTCTCAGTCCCCTTTGCAGGCTCCATGTCCCCACCATCCTGTAACTACTATGGTTGCTCAGGGATTGGGTTTAAGTTATTTTTCTTCTCATTCTTTACATTCTCTGCTTGATTATATCCATTCAATGGCTAAAATTACCACATGTTCCCAACCTGCAACTGTTCAGTTGATTGTCTCAAGTGCCACACTCAAGTCTAAACAGCCTATTTAACATCTCTCCCTATATACTTTCAGGAAGCACAAAATAAACATGTCCAAATCTGAATTCAGCTAGACATCACAGAAACATATAAAGCAAAGCCACAATAATACCCAGAAAAATAAAGGATGTGTTTCTCAAAAACAGAAAGATAAATGATGGAAACGATGTGGGGAAAATTATAGCCTTGTATACTGCCTAGTGGAAAAGTAAAACAGTCTGCAAGTTCCTCAAAGAAGTTAAACACAGTTATCCTATGACTCAGTCATTCCACTGTAGGTATACACCCAAAAGAAATAGAGTACATGTCCACACAAAACTTAAATACAAACATTCATAGCAACAGTACTCATGATAGCCAAATAGTGGAAAAAACTCAAATGTCCAGAAATTAATGAGTAAAGTAATAAATGTAATGTATCTATATAATGGAATATTACTTAGCAATAAAAAGCATGTGCTAGCCAGGCACCAGGGAGTATAGATGTAATTATAGCCACCAAGAAAGCTGAGGAAGAAGGATTGTAAATTTAAAGTCAACCTTGTAACTTTTCAAGAACTTTCCTTGAAGTAAAAATAAACAAGTTGGGAATATAGCTCAGTGATGTAACTCCTCTGGGTTCAATCCCTCAGTACTAAAAGAAAAAGAATAAAAACATGGGATGATACATAGTATAACATGAATGAACCTTAAAATTAGCATGCTAAGAAGTCAGTTATTTTAAAATATCACATATTATATGATTCCAGTAATATGAACAGTTCAGAACAGACAAACTTAAAGAAAGAGAAAGTAGAATAGTGCTTGCCTAGGGATGAAGGGAATTTGGAGAACATGAAGAATAACCTCTAATGGGCTTTGGTTTCTTTTTGGGATAATGAAATATTCTAAAATTGGTTACAGTGACAATAGTACAACTCTGTGAATATAATAAAAATAATTTAACTATACACTAAAAATTAATTTTTAAGTTATGAGTTAAAAAGGAATAAATTAATCTTTTCTTCCTCCAGTTTTCTACATATGCAAAAAGCAGCATGATTTATTCAACTGTCCAAAAAATTAAACTTGCACTTTGCCCTTGATAAATCTTCAAGCCTATCTCCTACATCCAAACAATCTCTATGTTCTATACCTACCTTTTAAATATCTCCAGAATCCAACCACTTCTCTGTATCCTTGAGGTGCCCAGCCTAATACAAGACACTTCAGACTATTAACATCATTTCACACCAACTTCTCTAACCTCTCACACTGATGACAATGTTAAACACTAACACATTTGGATGCTGACTGTCCCCCAAAGGCCCATGTATTAAAGGCATGGTCCACAGAATGACTCTAAGTGGGAGGTTTTGGAATCTTTATAAGCTAGGTCCTAAAGAAAGATCTTTAGGTCACTGGGTATGTGCCACTGAAGTGGATAGTGGGACCCTGATGCCTCTGTCCTTTGATTCCTGGCCATGAGGTGAACAATGTTTTTTGCCCTATGTTCCTGCCATATGTACTGACTTGCTTCTGACCCAAAGCAATGAAGTCAATCAATCATGAACTGAAATCTCTAAAACTATGAGCCAAAATAAACATTTTCCCATTATAAGTTGATTATCTCTGGTATTTTGTAACAGTGATAAAACAGTAACACATAGATGACTCCCAAATTAGATAATCACCCACTATCTACTTTCTAATATGTTTTACTACTGAACCTGACTCATTTCAAACAGAAATATTGCTCTTCTTCCTGAAATCCATTCTTTCTCCACAACGCACAAACAAGAAATGTGAGAATAAACTTACTTACTTTAGTCTTCCTATACTTTATTGAATTCATCATGCCAAGTCCAGAATATTTTACTTCTACAATAACCTTTATTCTATTCCTCTGCTACCAACCCAGTCCAAGTCACCCTTATTTCTTACCTGGGATCCTGCAGTAGAATACTCTCTGGTATCTCAATTTATACCCATGTCCCTCTCTAAGACATTTAAGTAAACACACATTAGATTTTGCAAAGTTCATGCTTTAAAAATCTTCAGAGCTACTTACTACATTTTCTTTGAATAAATATGTTAATTTACCATGCCACAGGAACTTCTCATACTGAAATGTCTCAGTATAGAATCTAAATCTTTCACTGGGCTAACCTCTACTCATTTTTCAGGATTTATCTTAAATGTTAATTTCTCAGAAAAATCTTACCTCGATCTCCTCCAATCTCAATCAAAATCTCTCCCATCAGGTACTTATAGTATATATCTATTATTCCTTCATTTAAGTTTATAAAATTATAATTATATGGGTACTTATGAGTGCTTCTAATAAGCTATGTGTAGCAACAGGCATATATATTTTACTCAACACAAATGCATATTAATAGGTACTTAAATATTTACTGAATACATTAAATCAATAGTGTAACAAAAATGTATATACTTGGAGGCCACCAATTCTACTTCAAAGCATCTCTGAGTCTCTTGAATACACAGTAAGCTGAAAAAATGTATAGCCAAAAAATTATCACTGGAATTAAATGGTGACAGACATGATCAAGAACTAGTGCAGGGATGTGGCCCCTTAAATATTGGGATGAATGTGGGCAGATGACAATTAGTGGGCAACAGAACAAGAATAAAATGGTGACAACATGAGGAAAAATACTGTTAATTAAGAAGCCTTGAATAAGTGTGAATAATGGCTGTTCAGAGAAATCCAGGTACCCTCTCTAAAGGTGCCTGTTTGGGGCCTATTCTACAATGGGATAAAAATTGGATGATGTATATGTTCCTATTAAACTTTTGTCAAAATCTACTTTTTAATAGTGAAAGCAAAAAAAGTATATGCTTAACAAGTCTTAGCAGTACAAAGCAAATTTTAAAGTCAGTCTGAAGATTAAAGAAATCAGATTAATCCATTGTACTTTACTTTTTTTTATTTTATTGTAAACAAATGGGATACATGTTGTTTCTCTGTTTGTACATGGCGTAAGGGCATACCATTTGTGTAATCATAAATTTACATAGAGTAATGTTGTTTGATTCATTCTCTTATTTTTCCCCTTCCCCCCACCCCTCCCACCCCTCTTTACCCTCTATAAAGTACTTCCTTCCTCCATACTTGCCCCCCTCCCTAACCCTAACTCTATCCATAACACTAACCCTCCCCTCCCCCCCATTATGTGTCATCCTCCACTTATTAGCGATATCATTCGTCCTTTGGCTTTTTGAGATTGGCTTATCTCACTTAGCATGATATTCTCCAATTTCATCCATTTGCCTGCAAATGCCATAATTTTATCATTCTTTATGGCTGAGAAATATTCCATTGTATATATATACCACAGTTTCTTTATCCACTCATCCATTGAAGGGCATCTAGGTTGGTTCCACTGTCTGGCTATTGTGAATTGAGCAGCTATGAACATTGATGTGGCTGTATCCCTGTAGTATGCTGATTTTAAGTCCTTTAGGTATAGGCCAAGGAGTGGGATAGCTGGGTCAAATGGAGGGTCCATTCCAAGTTTTCTAAGGAATCTCCACACTGCTTTCCAGAGTGGCTGCACTAATTTGCAGCCCCACCAGCAATGCATGAGTGTACCTTTCTCCCCACATCCTCGCCAACACCTGTTGTTGCTCGTATTCTTGATAATCGCCATTCTAATTAGGGTGAGATGGAATCTTAGGGTGGTTTTGATTTTCATTTCTCGTTTTACTAGAGATGTTGAGCATTTTTCCATATGTTTGTTGATTGCTTGTAGATCTTCTTCTGTGAAGTGTCTATTCATTTCCTTAGCCCATTTGTTGACTGGATTATGTGAATTCTTGGAGTAGAATTTTTTGAGTTCTTTATAGATTCTGGAGATTAGTGCTCTATCTGAAGTATGATTGGCAAAGATATTCTCCCACTCTGTAGGCTCTTTCTTCACATTGCTGATAGTTTCCTTTGCGGAGAGAAAGCTTTTTAGTTTGAATCTATCCCAGTGGTTGATTCTAGCTTTTATTTCTTGTGCTATGGGAGTCCTGTTAAGGAAGTCTGTTCCTAGACCAACAAGGTGAAGATTTGGACCTACTTTTTCTTCTATAAGATACAGGGTGTCTGGTCTGATTCCAAAGTCCTTAATCCATTTTGAGTTTAGTTTCGTGCATGGTGAGAGATATGGGTTTAGTTTCATTCTGTTGCATATGGATTTCCAATTCTCCCAGCACCATTTGTTGAAGAGGCTATCTTTTCTCCATTGCATATTTTTGGCACCTTGTCTAGTATGAGAAAATTGTATTTATTTGGGTTTGTGTCTGTGTCCTCTATTCTGTACCATTGATCTACCTTTCTATTTTGGTACCAATACCATGCCGTTTTGGTTACTATTGCTTTGTAGTAGATTTGAAGATCTCGTATTGCAATACCCCCTGTTTCACTCTTCCTGCTAAGGATTGCTTTAGCTATTCTGGGTTTCTTATTCTTCCAGATGAATTTCATAATTGCTTGCTCTATTTCTGTAATGTACTTCATTAGGATTTTACTTGGAATTGCATTGAATTTGTATAGCACTTTATGTAGTATGGCCAATTTGACAATATTAATTCTTCCTATCCAAAACATGGAAGATCTTTCCATCTTCTAAGGTGTACTTTAATTTCTTTCTTTAGTGCTGTATAGTTCTCATTGTAGAGGGCTTTCACCTCTATTGTGAGATTCATTCCCAAGTATTTTATTTTTCTCGAGGCTATTGTGAATGTGGTAGTTTTCCTAATTTCTCTTTAGTAAGATTCATCACTTATGTATAAAAATGCGTTGGATTTATGGGCATTGATCTTGTAACCTGCTACTTTACTGAATTCACTTATGAGTTCTAAGAGTTTTCTGGTGGAATTTCCAGGTTCCTCTAAATATATAATCATGTCATCAGCGAACAGGGATATTTTGAGTTCTTCTTTTCCAATTCGTATCCCTTTAATTTCTTTGCTTTGTCTAATTGCTCTGGCCAGAGACTCAAGAACGATCTTGAATGGAAGTGGTGACAGAGGGCATCCCTGCCTTGTTCCAGTTTTTAGGGGGAATGCTTTCAGTTTTTCACCATTTAGAATGATGTTAGCCATGGGCTTAGCATAAATGGCCTTTACAATGTTAAGGAATGTTCCCACTATCCCTATTTTTTTCTAGTGTTTTGAGCATGAAGGGGTGCTGTATTTTATCAAATGCTTTTTCTGCATCTATTGAATAATCATGTGATTCTTGACTTTAAGTCTATTGATATGGTGAATTACGTTTATTGATTTCCTGATGTTGAACCAACCTTGCATCCCTGGGATGAAACCCACTTGATCATGGTGCACTATCTTTTTAATATGTTTTTGTATGCGATTTGCTAAAATTTTGTTGAGAATTTTTGCGTCAATGTTCATTAAGGATATTGGTCTGAAATTGTCTTTCCTTGATGAGTCTCTCTCTGGTTTAGGTAATAGTGTGATATTGGCTTCATAGAATGAGTTTGGGAGGGTTCCGTCCTCTTCTATTTTACGGAATACATTGAGAAGTATTGGAATGAGCTCTTTTTTAAAGGTTTTGTAGAACTCGGCTGAGAACCCATCTGGTCCCAGACTTTTCTTTGTTGGTACGCTTTTGATGACATCTTCTATTTCAGTACTTGAAATTGGTCTATTTAAATTGTTTATGTCCTCCTCGTTCAGTTTAGGCAATTCATATGTCTCTAGAAACCTGTTGATGTCTTCGAAATTTTCTATTTTGCTGGAGTATAGATTTTCAAAATAGCTTCTAATTATGTTTTGTATTTCAATCCTGTCTGTTTTGATATTTCCTTGTTCATTCCGAATTTTAGTGATTTGGGTTTTCTCTCGTCTTCTCTTTGTTACTGTGGCTAAAGGTTTATCAATTTTGTTTATTTTTTCAAAGAACCAACTATTTATTTTGTCAATTTTTTGTATTGTTTCTTTTGTTTCAATGTCATTGATTTCAGCTCTGAGTTTAACTATTTCCTGTCTTCTACTACTTACGGTGCTGTTCTGTTCTTCTTTTTCTAGGGCTTTGAGCTGTAGTGTTAGGTCGTTTATTTGTTGAGTTTTACTTCTTTTATTAAATGTGCTCCATGAAATAAATTTCCCTCTAAGTACTGCTTTCATAGTGTCCCAGAGATTTTGATATGATGTTTCTTTGTTCTCATTTTCCTCAAAGAATTTTTTAATTTCCTTCCTAATATCTTCTGTTATGCATTCATCATATAATAGCATATTGATTAATCTCCCGATGTTGGAATAGTTTCTGTGTTTTACTCTTTCATTTATTTCTAACTTCAATCCATTATGATCTGATAGAATACATGATAGTGTCTCTATCTTCTTGTATTTGCTAACATTAGCTTTGTTGCATAATATATGGTCTATTTTAGAGAAGGATCCATGTGCTGCTGAGAAGAAAGTGTATTCGCTCTTGGTTGGATGGTATATTCTATAAATGTCCGTTAAATCAGACTTACAATGTCCCTGAAGATTCCTATATATATCCCCCCTTAGCCTTCAGTAGGCTGAAGTCTTGGAGGAAGTTGATAATGCGGTGTACTTTACTTTTTAAAAATATTTTCTTTATTGTTTACTACAGATGATCTATCATTGCAACATTGCTTCTTTCTTATTCTATAGAGTATTATCAAAAGTCTTTCTACTGTCACTTCTTTGATTAGAAAACCTATAAAACTGCTAGCCTTAGTTTTCAATATTTCATTTCCCTGACAGGAAGCTAAATTCACAATACGACAATCACTCCTTTCCAAACAACTCTCATCTCTTAATTCCTTGTACCTGTATTGACCTTTCCATTGTTCCCCTCTCTAAATTCTACCTCTGGGTCAAGGACCAGATTTTATCTTTCTCTAAATTTTTTCCTAGTGATTCAGATTAAGAAAAACTGTTTTTCTGAAATGCTACATTATTACAACATGAATTAATTTGACAAAATGAACTACTGATTTTTAAAATATTTTGGGTATTTCAAGTGTATATAATGTTTCCAATAAAAAGAATAGCAAGTAGAAACTATTACATGTGTTTCTTTTTTGTACTCCTAGTGGAAATGTGATAAATATATAAATTAAATCCTTTAGAAACAAACACCAAAAAAAGATAAACTGCAAGAAGGTTCAAAAATACATTTTAGTTAGAGTTGACAAGGAAACTTCTTACTATATAATACTTAAAACAATGAATCTCGAACACCTTGTTCAAAAAGCACACTTTACCTGCTGATTTGTTTGTGAAGAATGGGATGGGATGAGGATAAACATAGACCATAGGATAATCTGAAGCCTAAGACACATGCCCACAAAAAAAATCACTACTAGCAATATTTTTCTTTCATTCTCTATACTTTCTCACTCAACATTTCCTACAAATTGAGCTTGTTTCCTTCTGACCTTCCCTTAACCCAATTATCTATACTAATTAAAATTGTATTTAAATTTTCCAAATACTTAGTGCTTAGAATATAAATATTTCTGAATTCTCAAATTGGTATTTAGATCTTACCTGCAGTATCAGATGTATTTGAAACAACTCATCATATACCTGATTTATCTGATGTGGAGTAAAGTCTGCTTGTTTGACACTTTGGATTTTGGACAGCTGGCACTTTTCAAAGAAGAGTCACTGACATTGCAACATTCAGTCCGAGGTCTTGATGAGGCCCTATCTGTTGGCAGGTTAAATGCAAAGTGAATAAAATTTTAATTATGAAATTTATTATAGAGCCAAATAGTCTCAGAATAACCTTCAAGAAAAATTATTGTAAGAATAAAATTACTGAATTGTGAAAAATTTGAGAAAAGGAAGAAAAAATGTTACAGCAAATACAGTAAAATGTTAACATGTAGAAAATTTGGGTTAAAAGTATAAAGGAATCATTCATACAACTTTTCTCTAAGTATGAAATTATTTCAGATTTAATTATTTTAAAATTCATGAGAACACTATTAATTGCCTAGAATATGAAATGGAATATCATTTCAGAAGCTTAACTCATTCCCTCCTCTGTAACCAAACTAACAAGAAGTCCAAATACAATGTTAATTATTGCCTATTTTTCTTTTTAATTTCTATCACATATATCTAAAAAGTCCTATTTTTGAGGCAATAAAAACCTCTACAGTAAAAATTATAAAATGCTTATGAAACTGAAGACACTAGAGGATAAAGATGAAAAGACATCCCATGTTCATATACTAGGAGAATTAACATTGTTAAAATGGCCAAAATATCAAAAGGCAATCTACAAATTCAATGCAATTCCCATCAAAATACCAATGACATTCTTCACAGAAAGAGGGGAAAAATTCTAAAATTCAGAAGAAAGCATGAAGACCCAAAGTTGCCAAAGCAATCCTGAGGAAAACTCATAGTGCAAGGCTAGAGGCAGCATGATTCCTGATTTCAAATATGCTACAATGCATTTTTATGGTAACAAAAATATCATGGTATTAACTTAAAAAAATACAAAAAGCAATGGAATTAGAGGACTCAGAAATAAACTCATGCCTCTATAGTTATCTGATTCTCAATAAAGTAGCCAAAAACACATTGGAAAGAAGATAGGCTCTTCAACAAATGGTACTGGGGAAATTGGATATTCAAATGTAGACAATTGAAACTAGACATTTATGTCTCACCCTGTACATGAATGAACTCAAAATAAATCCTAATAATTCAGGAAATGGTAGTAAGAATTGACAAATGGGATTACAGCAAATTTTAAAGCTTCCACACAGCAAAAGAAGAAGAGAGTTAAGAGAGATCCTACAGAAAGGAAGAAAGTATTTGCCAACTATTCATCTGACAGAATATTAACATTCAGAATTATATACACAAAAACGTTATCAGGGGGTTTCAAGATGGCGGCCTAGAGGGTGGCTGCATTTCATGTTGCTCCAGGACTCAGGATTCAAAAGAGGAGATATTGAGACACTTGGGACAAACTCAATGAAGCTGGGTGACTCTCACCCGTTGGGAAGGCGTCCCGGATGGGACGGTGGTCCCAGAACGCAGGAAAATTTGTGAAGTAGAGCTGACGGCGAGACATCCCTCCCCCCGCTGGAGCAGTGAACTCGGACAACTGGGAGCGCAGTAAAGGAGGCCGCTCAGCACAGTGCTGGGACTCGGAGCAACCACTGGGGCTCCGGCGGCTGCCTACGGGAGGAGTGGTGAGGAGAGCTGTGTGGACTCAGGACACCGGGGCCTGCCCTGAGGAGGAGGAGGAGGAACGTGGCCACGTGGATTCGGAGTGACTGCACCAGAGCTACAGACGGTTGCCAGAGGAGAAGCTGCGTGGCGAGCTGTTTGGACTCCAAGCAACTGCTTCTGAACACTGGGGCCTGCCCTGAGGACGAGGAGGAGGAGGAGGGGTGTGGTCACTTGGATTCAGAGTGACTACACCAGAGCTACAGGCGGTTGCCAGAGGAGGGGCTGCGTGGCAAGCTGTTTGGACTCAGACCACTACTGAACACCAGGGCCTGCCCGGAGGAGTAGGAGGAGGAGGAGGAGGAGCGTGGCAGGGCGTTTGGACTTGCAGTGACTGCATTAGCGCTCCAGGTGGCTGCTCAGAGGAGAAGGTGAGTGGTGAGTTGTTTGGACTGAAAGTGACAGCTCCTGAACACAGGGGGGCTGCCTGAAGGAGAAGCGTGGTGGGTCACTCGGTCTTGAGTGGCTGCACCAGAGCTCCGGGTGGTTGCCCAGAGGAACCGTGCAGTGGGTCACGTGGATTCAGAGCCACTCAGAGCGACCGCTCCTAAACACCCGGGGGGTTATCTGGAGAAGGAGGAGGAATGGGGAGGGTCACTTCGACATGGAGTGATTGATTGCCCAGGGCTACGGGTGGTTGGTGGGAGCTGGAGGCACGCAGTGAGATTCTTGGACTCCTAGTGACCGCACAGGAATACTGGGCGGCTGTCTGGAGGAAGAGGTGAGTGGCAAGTCTCTGGGACTCAGAACGATTGTACGGGGTGTCAGGTGGCTGCTCAGAGGAGGGGCCGCATAGCCAGGTGATTAGGTGAAGAGCAGGGTCCCAGGATCTAGGAGGCTTCTTGGTGGAAGAGCCGCACAGAGACAGGATTAGGGCGGAGTGAAGGTTCCAGGCCTGCGGGCAGATTCTCTGAGGAGGGGCAGCCTAAGGAGATTCATCTGCGAAGGGTGAGGCTCCCAGGCCCAGGAGGTAGGGCCGGGCCCCTGGGAACTTTGCAGAGGAAGGCAGCCCAGCCCAGGCGGTAGCTGTAAATTGAGGGGAACCTCTAGGAGGGAACTGACCAGCGAGACCTCCCCACCGGGTGAGTCTTCCCTGCCAGGTGAGGTTTCCCCACAAGGACGGGAAACCAGAGACTCAGGCCCAAACAGGCCTTGCCTCAGCCTGAAGTCTAGGTCCCCTTTGGATGACCATTGGTCAACAAGTGGAGACACCGCTGCCCACTAGCAGGGATTATACCCCACTTGAAGGCCACCACTCCTAGAGAGGCAGCTTCCTTGTGGAACACCGCATTATCAACTTTCTCCAAGATTTCAGGCCAATGAAGGCTAAGGGGGGATATATATAGAAATCTTCAGGGACATTGTAAGTCAATAGAGGAAATCTGCAATATCTCAGCGGTCCACTGGTACCTGAACAATATGAGAAAACAAGGAAAGAAAATGCTGCAAACAAATCAAGATGTTACATCAATAAAACCCAATGACAGCATGGCAGAAGAAATGACAGAAAAAGAGTTCAGAATGTACATAATTAAAATGATCAGAGAAGCAAATGATGAGATGAAAGAGCAAATGCATGCACTGAATGATGAGATGAAAGAGCAAATGCAAGCATTGAATGATCACACCAATCGACAGTTAAAAGAGCAAATACAGGAAGCAAAAGATCATTTCAATAAAGAGTTAGAGATATTGAAAAAAAAATCAAACAGAAATCCTTGACATGAAGGAAACAATAAACCAAATTAACAACTCCATAGAAAGCATATCCAATAGGATAGAACACCTGGAAGACAGATCCTCAGACATTGAAGACAAAATATTTAACCTTGAAAACAAAGTTGAACAAACAGAGAAGATGGTAAGAAATCATGAACAGAATCTACAAGAACTATGGGATATCATGAAAAGGCCAAATATATGAATTATTGGGATTGAGGAAGGCCTAGAGAAACAAGCCAAAGGAATGAACAATTTATTCAATGAAATAATATCAGAAAATTTCCCAAATCTGAAGAGTGAAATGGAAAATCAAATTCAAGAGGCTTATAGGACTCAAAACACACAAAATTACAACAGACCCACACCAAGGCACATTATAATGAAAATACCTAACATACAAAATAAAGACAGAATTTTAAAGGCTGTGAGAGAAAAGAACCAAATTACATTCAGGGGGAAACCAATACGGATATCAGCAGATTTTTCAATCCAGACCCTAAAAGCTGGAAGGGCCTGGAACAACATTTTTCAAGCCCTGAAAGAAAATGGATGCCAACCAAGAATCTTATACCCAGCAAAACTTACCTTCAAATTTGACGATGAAATAAAATTCTTCCATGATAAACAAAAGCTAAAAGAATTTACTAAAAGGAAGCCAGCATTACAGAATATTGTTAGCAAAATATTCCATGAGGAAGAGATGAAAAACAAAGAAGCAAATCAGCAAAGGGAGGAATTATCCTAAAGGAATTGTCAAATAAAGGAGGAAACAAGTTGTGTCAAACAAATAAATGAATAAAATTTAAAAAATGAACCAAATGACTGGGAAACCAAATCATATCTCTATAATAACCCTCAATGTTAATGGCCTGAATTCATCAATCAAAAGACATAGACTGGCAGATTGGATTAAAAAGAAAGATCCAACAATATGTTGCCTGCAAGAGACTCATCTCATAGAAAAAGATACCCATAGACTAAAGGTGAAAGGATCGGGAAAAACATACTATGCACATGGACTCAGCAAAAAAGCTGGAGTATCCATCCTCATTTCCCGTAATGTGGACTTCAAGCCAAAGTTAGTCAGAAGGGATAAAGAAGGTCATTTCATACTGCTTAAGGGATGCATAAATCAGCAAGATATAACAATCATAAATATCTATGCCCCAAACAGTGGCTCATCCATGTATGTCAAACAAATCCTTCTCAATTTCAGAAACCAAATAGACCATAACACAATAATACTAAGTGATTTTAACACGCCTCTCTCACCACTGGACAGATCTTCCAGACAAAAATTGAGCAAAGAAACCATAGAACTCAATAACATAATCAATAATTTAGACTTAACGGACATTTATAGAATATACCATCCAACCAAGAGCGAATACACTTTCTTCTCAGCAGCACATGGATCCTTCTCTAAAATAGACCATATATTATGCAACAAAGCTAATGATAGCGAATACAAGAAGATAGAGACACTATCATGTATTCTATCAGATCATAATTGATTGAAGTTAAAAATAAATGAAAGAGTAAAACACAGAAACTATTCCAACATCTGGAGATTAAACAATATGCTATTATATGATGAATGGATAACAGAAGATATTAGGAAGGAAATTAAAAAATTCTTAGAGGTAAATGAGAACAAAGAAACATCATACCAAAATCACTGGGACACTATGAAAGCAGTACTTAGAGGGAATTTATTTCACTGGAGCGCATTTAATAAAAGAAGTAAAACTCAACAAATAAACGACCTAACACTACAGCTCAAAGCCCTAGAAAAAGAAGAACAGAACAGCACCGTAAGTAGTAGAAGACAGGAAATAGTTAAACTCAGAGCTGAAATCAATGAAATTGAAACAACAGAAACAATACAAAAAATTGATAAAATAAACAGCTGGTTCTTTGAAAAAATAAACAAAATTGATAAACCTTTAGCCACAGTAACAAAGAGAAGACGAGAGAAAACCCAAATCACTAAAATTCGGAATGAACAAGGAAATATCAAAACAGACAGGATTGAAATACAAAACATAATTAGAAGCTATTTTGAAAATCTATACTCCAACAAAATAGAAAATTTCGAGACATCAACAGGTTTCTAGAGACCTATGAATTGCCTAAACTGAACGAGGAGGACATGAACAATTTAAATAGACCAATTTCAAGTACTGAAATAGAAGAAGCATCAAAAGCCTACCAACAATGAAAAGTCTGGGACCAGATGGGTTCTCAGCCGAGTTCTACAAAACCTTTAAAGAAGAGCTCATTCCAATACTTCTCAAAGTATTCCATAAAATAGAAGAGAAGGGAACCCTCCCAAACTCATTCTATGAAGCCAATATCACACTGATACCTAAACCAGAGAGAGACTCATCAAGGAAAGACAATTTCAGACCAATATCCTTAATGATCATCAACCCTAAATTTCTCGACAAAATTTTACCAAATTGCATACAAAACATATTAAGAAGATAGTGCACCATGATCAAGTCGGTTTCATCCCTAGGGATTCAAGGTTGGTTCAACATCAGGAAATCAATAAACGTAATTCACCATATTAATAGACTTAAAGTCAAGAATCACATGATTATTTCAATAGATGCAGAAAAAGCATTTGATAAAATACAGCACCCCTTCATGCTCAAAACACTAGAAAAAAATAGGGATAGTGGGAACATTCCTTAACATTGTAAAGGCCATTATGCTAAGCCCATGGCTAATATCATTCTAATGGTGAAAAACTGAAAGCATTCCCCCTAAAAACTGGAACAAGGCAGGGATGCCCTCTGTCACCACTTCTATTCAAGATCGTTCTTGAGTACTCTGGCCAGAGCAATTAGACAAAGCAAAGAAATTAAAGGGATACGAATTGGAAAAAGAAGAACTCAAATATCCTGTTCGCTGATGACATGATTATATATTTAGAGGAACCTGGAAATTCCACCAGAAAACTCTTAGAACTCATAAGTGAATTCAGTAAAGTAGCAGGTTACAAGATCAATGCCCATAAATCCAACGCATTTTTATACATAAGTGATGAATCTTACTAAAGAGAAATTAGGAAAACTACCACATTCACAATAGCCTCGAGAAAAATAAAATACTTGGGAATCAATCTCACAAAAGAGGTGAAAGACCTCTACAATGAGAACTATGCAACACTAAAGAAAGAAATTAAAGAACACCTTAGAAGATGGAAAGATCTTCCATGTTCTTGGATAAGAAGAATTAATATTGTCAAAATGGCCATACTACCTAAAGTGCTATACAAATTCAATGCAATTCCAAGTAAAATCCCAATGATGTACCTTACAGACATATAGCAAGGAATTATGAAATTCATCTGGAAGAATAAGAAACCCAGAATAGCTAAAGCAATCCTTAGCAGGAAGAGTGAAACAGGGGGTATTGCAATACCAGATCTTCAACTCTACTACAAAGCAATAGTAACCAAAACGGCATGGTATTGGTACCAAAATAGAAAGGTAGATCAATGGTACAGAATAGACAACACGGACACAAACCCAAGTAAATACAATTTTCTCATACTAGACAAAGGTGCCAAAAATACGCAATGGAGAAAAGATAGCCTCTTCAACAAATGGTGCTGGGAGAATTGGAAATCCATATGCAACAGAATGAAAATAAATCCATATCTCTCACGTTGCACAAAACTCAACTCAAAATGGATCAAGGACCTCAGAATCAGACCAGAGACCCTTCATCTTATAGAAGAAAAAGTAGGTCCAAATCTTCAACAGGTTGGCTTAGGATCAGACTTCCTTAACAAGACTCCCATAGCACAATAAATAAAAGCTAGAATCAACCACTGAGATAGATTCAAACTAAAAAGCTTCCTCTCAGCAAAGGAAACTATCAGCAATGTGAAGAAAGAGCCTACAGAGTGGTAGAATATCTTTGCCAATCATACTTCAGCTAGAGCACTAATCTCCAGAATCTATAAAGAACTCAAAAAACTCTACTCCGAGAATTCACATAATCCAGTCAACAAATGGGCTAAGGAAATGAATAGACACTTCACAGAAGAAGATCAACAAGCAATCAACAAACATATGGAAAAATGCTCAACATCTCTATTAATAAGAGAAATGCAAATCAAAACCACCCAAAGATTCCATCTCACCCCAATTAGAATGGCGATTATCAAGAATATGAGCAACAACAGGTGTTGGCGAGGATGTGGGGAGAAAGGTACACTCATACATTGCTGGTGGGGCTGCAAATTAATGCAGCCACTCTGGAAAGCAGTGTGGAGATTCCTTTGAAAACTTGGAATGGACCTTCCATTTGACCCAGTTATCCCACTCCTTGGCCTATACCCAAACGACTTAAAATCAGCATACTACAGAGATACAGCCACATCAATGTTCATAGCGGCTCAATTCACAATAGCCAGATTGTGGAACCAACCTAGATGCCCTTCAATGGATGAGTGGATAAAGAAACTGTGGTATATATATGCAATGGAATATTACTCAGCCATAAAGAATGATAAAATTATGGCATTTGCAGGCAAATGGATGAAATTGGAGAATATCATGCTAAGTGAGATAAGCCAATCTCAAAAAGCCAAAGGACGAATGATATCGCTAATAAGTGGAGGATGACACATAATGGGGGGGAGGGGAGGGTTAGTGTTATGGATAGAGTTAGGGTTAGGGAGGGAGGCAAGCATGGAGGAAGGAAGTAATGTATAGAGGGTAAAGAGGGGTGGGAGGGGTGGGGGGAAGGGAAAAAATAACAGAATGAATCAAACAACATTACTCTATGTAAATTTATGATTACACAAATGGTATGCCTTTACGCCATGTACAGAGAAACAACATGTATCCCATTTGTTTACAATAAAAATTAAAAAAAAAATGTTATCAACAAAAGAGCTAGTAATCCAACCAAAAAATGGGCAAAGAGCCTGCACAGACACTTCTCAAAAGCAAGTACAAATGGCTAATAAATATCTGAAAATGTGCTCAACATCTTTGGCCATCAGATAAATTCAAATAAAAACTACACTGAAATTCCACCCCACCTAGTCAAAACAGATAGTCAAAATCCAAAAATAACAAATGCTGACAAGGATGTGAAAAAGGAACACTTACACATTGTTGGTGTGAATGTAAATTAGTACAAAATTATGGAAAACAACAGGCAGATTCCTCAAAAAATTAAAAACAGAATTACCATATGATGCAATTATATACTATTCCTGGCTATATTTCTGGAGGAAATAAAGTCAGCATACAAAAAATATATTTGCATACCTATTTTTATTGTGGCATTACTAACAATAATCAACTAAAGGAATCACCCTAGGTGCTGTCGATAAATGGATAGGTAAAGAAAATAAGACATATATACATATGAAATATTATTCAGTCACAAAAAAGAAACAAACATGTCATTTGCAGGAAGGCAGATGGTACTGGAGTTTCTCATGTTAAGTGAAATAAGCCAAACTCAGAAAGACAAGTGTCACATATTTTCCCTCATACATGGAAACTGTTAGGAAAAAAGATAAAATGAAGTAGAGAAGGTATTTTAGGGAAGGAGAAGAAAAAGAGACAGTGAAAGAAAGAGGAGGGTAAGAGAAAGTAGTTGGGAGGATGCACACAATTAAAACATGATATATGCATGTATAGAAAAGTCAGTGAAACCCATTAATTTAAAAAACAAATGAGTTAATATTTGTAGCAATAGTTGTCTAAAGTAAAAGAAATATTAAAGCAATTTTAACACATACCCCCACACACAGTTCTTGTTTGTTTTTCCCAATTTCAACTATATGTCTGTAATAATTTCTACACCACCTTATTTAAATAGTAATAAGTTCTCTGAAATCTCCCCATGATGATTTCAGAATGATGGGCTCAAAAACTTTTACTACTTTATCCTTTTTAATAAATACATGAAAACTTTCTCCCACAGAGATGTATTTGAGATGCTTTGGCTATATAGATGCTATGCAGTCATGCATCTGATACAAAAGTTCAAGAGTTTCCTGGGGCATGACTTTAGCATACATGTACTGTGCTATATGCACAGGTTCACCTTTACTGTTGATGCCATTTTCTTCCAAAGGGGTTACATTAATTTAATCCCAAAGGCAGTGGATAAGTAAGTTGCTTTTAGTTCACATCCTGCCAACAGTATACCATCAGAATTCAATTTCTTCTAATAATTAGAGCATAAAATGTTCTCCAGCAGTGGTTTTAACTTGCATTAGCTTAAAGGAGCTCAGCATCTTAGAGAGACCATGAATAAATCTTTTTATTAGCTTTTTTTTTATTGTAAATAAATGGGATACATGTTGTTTCTCTGTTTGTACATGTCAAAAAGGCATACCATTTTTGTAATCATAAATTTACATACAGTAATGTTGTTTAATACATTGTTATTTTTTCCCTTCCCCCCACCCCTCCCACCCCTCTTTTTCTTCTATACAGAGCTTCCTTCCTCCATACTTGCCCCCCTCCCTAACCCTAACTCTAACCCTAACACTAACCTTTCCCTCCCCCATTATGTGTCATCATCCACTTATTAGCGATATCATTCTTCCTTTGGCTTTTTGGGATTGGCTTATCTCACTTAGCATGATATTCTCCAATTTCATCCATTTGCCTGCAAATGCCATAATTTTATCATTCTTTATGGCTGAGTAATATTCCATTGCATATATATACCACAGCTTCTTTATCCACTCATCAACTGAAGGGCATCTAGGTTGGTTCCACAGTCTGGCTATTGTGAATTGAGCAGCTATGAACATTGATGTGGCTGTATCTCTGTAGTATGCTGATTTTAAGTCCTTTGGGTATAGGCCAAGGAGTGGGATAGCTGGGTCAAATGGAGGGTCCATTCCAAGTTTTCTAAGGAATCTCCACACTGCTTTCCAGAGTGGCTGCACTAATTTGCAGTCTCACCAGTAATGTATGAGTGTACCTTTCTCCCCACATCCTCGCCAACACCTGTTGTTGCTTGTATTCTTGATAATCGCCATTCTAATTAGGGTGAGATGGAATCTTAGGGTGGTTTTGATTTGCATTTCTCTTATTACTAGAGATGTTGAGCATTTTTCCATATGTTTGTTGATTGCTTGTAGATCTTCTTCTGTGAAGTGTCTATTCATTTCCTTAGCCCATTTGTCGACTGGATTATTTGAATTCTTGGAGTAGAGTTTTTTGAGTTCTTTATAGATTCTGGAGATTAGTGCTCTAGCTGAAGTATGATTGGCAAAGATATTCTACCACTCTGTAGGCTCTTTGTTCGCATTGCTGATAGTTTCCTTTGCTGAGAGAAAACTTTTTAGTTTGAATCTATCCCAGTGGTTGATTCTAGTTTTTATTTCTTGTGCTATGGGAGTCCTGTTAAGGAAGTCTGGTCCTAAGCCGACATGTTGAAGATCTGGACCTACTTTTTCTTCTATAATCTGCAGGGTCTCTGTCCTGAATCCGAGGTCCTAAATCCATTTTGAGTTAAGTTTCATGCATGGAGAGAGATATGGGTTTAGTTTCATTCTGTTGCATATGGATTTCCAATTCTCCCAGCACCATTTGTTGAAGAGGCCATCTTTTCTCCATTGCATATTTTTGGCCCCTTTGTCTAGTATGAGAAAATTGTATTTATTTGGGTTTGTGTCCGTGTCCTCTATTCTGTACCATTGTTCTACCTTTCTATTTTTGTACCATTACCATGCTGTTTTTGTTACTATTGCTTTGTAGTAGAGTTGAAGATCTGGTATTGCAATACCCCCTGTTTCACTCTTCCTGCTAAGGATTGCTTTAGCTATTCTGGGTTTCTTATTCTTCCAGATGAATTACATAATTGCTTGCTCTATTTCTGTAAGGTACGTCATTGGGATTTTACTTGGAATTGCATTGAATTTGTATAGCACTTTAGGTAGTATGGCCATTTTGACAATATTAATTCTTCCTATCCAAAAACATGGAAGATCTTTCCATCTTCTAATGTGTTCCTTAATTTCTTTCTTTAGTGTTGTATAGTTCTCATTGTAGAGTTCTTTCACCTCTTTTGTGAGATTGATTCGAGTTCTACAAAACCTTTAAAGAAGAGCTCATTCCAATACTTCTCAAAATATTCCATAAAATAGAAGAGGAGGAAACCCTCCCAAACCCATTCTATGAAGTCAATATCACACTGATACCTAAACCAGACAGAGACTCATCAAGGAAAGAAAATTTCAGACCAATATCCTTAATGAACATCGACGCAAAAATTCTCAACAAAATTTTAGCTAATCGTATTCAAAAACATATTAAAAAGATAGTGCGCTCCCCCCGCTGGAACAGTGAACTCGGACAGCTGGGAGCGCTGTAAAGGAGGCCGCTTGGCACAGCGCTGGGACTCGGAGCAACCACTCGGGCTCCGGTGGCTGCTCAGGGGAAGGGTGGCGAGGAGAGCTGTGTGGACTCAGGACACTGGGGCCTGCCCTGAGGAGGAGGAGGAGGAACGTGGCCACTTGGATTTGGAGTGACTGCACCAGAGCAACAGGCAGTTGCCATAGGAGAAGCCGCGAGGCGAGCTGTTTGCACTCAGAACGACGCTTTTGAACCCCGGGGCCTGCCCTGAGGACGAGGAGGAGGAAGAGGAGCACGGCCGCTTGGATTCGGGTGACTACACCAGAGCTACATGCGGTTACCAGAGAAGGGGCTGCGTGGCGAGCTGTTTGGACTCAGACCACTTCTGAACCCTGGGGCCAGCCCAGAGGAGTAGGAGGAGGAGGAGGAGGAGCACGGAGGGTCCTTTGGACTCGCAGTGACTGCATTAGCGCTCCAGGCGGCTGCTCAGAGGACAAGGTGAGTGGTGAGTTGTTTGGACTTTAAGTGACAGCTCCTGAACACAGGGGGGCTGCCTAGAGGAGAAGCATGGTGGGACGCTTGGTCTTGAGTGGCCGCACAAGAGCTCCGGGCGGTTGCCCAGAGGACCTGTGCTGCAGGTCACGTGGACTCAGAGCCACTCAGAGCGACCGCTCCTGAACACCACGGGGGTTATCTGGAGAAGGAGGAGGAACGGGGAGGGTCACTTCGACTCGGAGTGATTGATTGCCCAGGGCTACGGGTGGTTGGTGGGAGGAGGAGGCACGCAGTGAGTTTCTTGGACTCCTAGTGACCGCACCGGAATACTGGGCGGCTTTCTGGAGGAAGAGGCGTGTGCCGGGTCTCTGGGATTCAGAGCGATTGTACAGGGCCCCAGGTGGCTTGCTCAGAGGAGGGACCGCATAGCCAGGCAATTAGGTGCAGAGCAGGGTCCCAGGATCTAGGAGGCTTCTGGGTGGAAGAGCCGCACAGAGACAGGCTTAGGGCGGAGCGAAGGTTCCAGGCCTGCGGGCAGATTCTCTGAGGAGGGGCAGCCTAAGGAGAGTCATCTGCAAAGGGTGAGGCTCCCAGGCCCAGGAGGTAGGGCCGGGCCCCTGGGAACTTTGCAGAGGAAGGCAGCCCAACCCAGACAGTAGCTGTAAATTGAGGGGAATCTCTAGGAGGGAACTGACCAGCGAGACCTCCCCACCGGGTGAGTCTTCCCTGCTGGATGAGGTTTCCCACAAGGACGGTAAAACCAGAGACTTAGGCCCAAAGAGGCCTCGCCTCAGCCCACAGCCTAGGTCCCCTTTGGATGACCATTGGTCAACAAGTGGAGGCACCTCTGCCCACTAGCAGGGATTATACCCGACCTGAAGGCCACCACTCCTAGAGAGGCAGCTTCCTTTTGGAGCACCGCATTATCAACTTCCTCCAAGAATTCAGCCTACTGAAGGATAAGGGGGGATATATATAGAAATCTTCAGGGACATTGTAAGTCAATAGAGGAAATCTGCAATATCTCAGTGGTCCTCTGATACCTGAACATTATGAGAAAACACGGAAAGAAAATGCTGCAAACAAATCTAGATATTACATCAATAAAATCCAGTGAGAGCATGGCAGAAGAAATGACAGAAAAGGAGTTCAGAATGTACATAATTAAAATGATCAGAGAAGCAAACGATGAGATGAAAGAGCAAATGCACACACTGAATGATGAGATGAAAGAGCAAATGCAAGCATTGATTGATCGCACCAATCGACAGTTAAAAGAGCAAATACAGGAAGCAAAAGATCATTTCAATAAAGAGTTAGAGATATTGAAAAAAAACCAAACAGAAATCCTTGACATGAATGAAACAATAAAACAAATTAAGAACTCCATAGAAAGCATATCCAATAGGATAGAACACCTGGAAGACAGAACCACAGACATTGAAGACAAAATATTTAACCTTGAAAACAAAGTTGAACAAACAGAGAAGATGGTAAGAAATCGCGAACAGAATCTCCAAGAACTACGGGATATCATGAAAAGGCCAAATATAAGAATTATTGGGATTGAGGAAGGCCTAGAGAAACAAGCCAAAGGAATGAACAACATATTCAATGAAATAATATCAGAAAATTTCCCAAATCTGAAGAATGAAAGGGAAAATCAAGTTCAAGAGGCTTATAGGACTCCAAATACACAAAATTACAACAGACCCACACCAAGGCACATTATAATGAAAATACCTAACATACAAAATACAGACAGAATTTTAAAGGCTGTGAGAGAAAAGAACCAAATTACATTCAGGAGGAAACCAATACGGATATCAGCAGATTTTTCAATCCAGACCCTAAAAGCTAGAAGGGCCTGGAACAACATTTTTCAAGCCCTGAAAGAAAATGGATGCCAACCAAGAATCTTATACCCAGCAAAACTTACCTTCAAATTTGACGATGAAATAAAATCCTTCCATGATAAACAAAAGCTAAAAGAATTTACAAAGAGTAAGCCAGCATTACAGAACATTCTCAGCAAAATATTCCATGAGGAAGAGATGAAAAACAAAGAAGCAAATCAGCAAAGAGAGGAATTATCCTAAAGGAATTGTCAAATAAAGGAGGAAACAAGTTGTGTCAAACAAATAAATAAACAAAATTTAAAAAATGAACCATATGACCGGGAAACCAAATCATATCTCTATGATAACCCTGAATGTTAATGGCCTGAATTCATCAATCAAAAGACATAGACTGGCAGATAGGATTAAAAAGAAAGATCCAACAATATGTTGCCTGCAAGAGACTCACCACAAAGAAAAAGATACCCATAGACTAAAGGTGAAAGGATGGGGAAAAACATACCATGCACATGGACTCAGCAAAAATGCTGGAGTATCCATCGTCATTTCAGATAATGTGGACTTCAAGCCAAAGTTAGTCAGAAGGGATAAAGAAGGTCATTTCATACTGCTTAAGGGAAGCATAAATCAGCAAGATATAACAATCATAAACATCTATGCCCCAAACAGTGGCTCATCCATGTATGTCAAACAAATCCTTCTCAATTTCAGAAACCAAATAGACCATAACACAATAATACTAGGTGATTTTAACACGCCTCTCTCACCACTGGACAGATCTTCCAGACAAAAATTGAACAAAGAAACCATAGATCTCAATAACACAATCAATAATTTAGACATAACGGACATTTATAGAATATACCATCCAACCAAGAGCGAATACACTTTCTTCTCAGCAGCACATGGATCCTTCTCTAAAATAGACCATATATTATGCCACAAAGCTAATGTTAGCAAATACAAGAAGATAGAGACACTAGCATGTATTCTATCAGATCATAATGGATTGAAGTTAGAAATAAATGAAAGAGTAAAACACAGAAACTATTCCAACATCTGGAAATTAAACAATATGCAATTATATGATGAATGGATAACAGAAGATATTAGGAAGGAAATTAAAAAATTCTTAGAGGTAAATGAGAACAAAGAAACATCATATCAAAATCTCTGGGACACTATGAAAGCAGTACTTAGAGGGAAATTTATTTCATAGAGCGCATTTAATAAAAGAAGTAAAACTCAACAAATCAACGACATAACACTACAGCTCAAAGCCCTAGAAAAAGAAGAACAGAAGAGCACCAAAAGTAGTAGAAGACAGAAAATAGTTAAACTCAGAGCTGAAATCAATGAAATTGAAACAAAAGAAACAACACAAAAAATTGACAAAATGAATAGTTGGTTCCTCGAAAAAATAAACAAAATTGATAAACCTTTAGCCACACTAACAAAGAGAAAACGAGAGAAAACCGAAATCACTAAAATTTGGAATGAAGAAGGAAATATCACAACAGACAGGATTGAAATACAAAACATAATTAGAAGCTATTTTGAAAATCTATACTCCAACAAAATAGAAAATTTTCAAAGCATCAACAGGTTCCTAGAGACATATGAATTGCCTAAACTGAACGAGGAGGACATAAACAATTTAAATAGACCAATTTCAAGTACTGAAATAGAAGAAGTCATCAAAAGCATACCAACACAGAAAAGTCCGGGACCAGATGGGTTCTCAGCCGAGTTCTACAAAACCTTTAAAGAAGAGCTCATTCCAATACTTCTCAAAGTATTCCATAAAATAGAAGAGGAGGGAAGCCTCCCAAACTCATTCTATGAAGCCAATATCACCCTGATACCTAAACCAGACAGACACTCATCAAGGAATGAAAATTTCAGACCAATATCCTTAATGAACATTGATGCAAAAATTCTCAACAAAATTTTAGCAAATCGCATACAAAAACATATTAAAATGATAGTGCACAATGATCAAGTGGGTTTCATCCCACGGATGCAAGGTTGGTTCAACATCAGGAAATCAATAAACATAATTCACCACATTAATAGACTTAAAGTCAAGAATCACATGATTATTTCAATAGATGCAGAAAAAGCATTTGATAAAATACAGCACCCCTTCATGCTCAAAACACTAGAAAAAATAGGGATAGTGGGAACATTCCTTAACATTGTAAAGGCCATCTACGCTAAGCCCATGGCTAATATCATTCTAAATGGTGAAAAACTGAAAGCACTCCCCCTAAAAACTGGAACAAGGCAGGGATGCCCTCTTTCACCACTTCTATTCAACATCGTTCTTGAGACTCTGGCCAGAGCAATTAGACAAACCAAAGAGATTAAAGGGATACGAATTGGGAAAGAAGAACTCAAACTATCCCTGTTCGCTGATGACATGATTATATATTTAGAGGAACCTGGAAATTCCACCAGAAAACTCTTAGAACTCATAAGTGAATTCAGTAAAGTAGCAGGTTACAAGATCAATGCCCATAAATCCAACGCATTTTTATACATAAGTGATGAATGTTCAGAAAGAGAAATTAGGAAAACTACTCCATTCACAATAGCCTCGAAAAAAATAAAATATTTGGGAATCAATCTCACAAAAGAGGTGAAAGACCTCTACAATGAGAACTATACAACACTTAAGAAAGAAATTAAAGAACACCTTAGAAGATGGAAAGATCTTCCATGTTCTTGGATAGGAAGAATTAATATTGTCAAAATGGCCATACTACCTAAAGTGCTATACAAATTCAATGCAATTCCAATTAAAATCCCAATGATGTACCTTACAGAAATAGAGCAAGCAATTATGAAATTCATCTGGAAGAATAAGAAACCCAGAATAGCTAAAGCAATCCTTAGCAGGAAGAGTGAAACAGGGGGTATTGCAATACCAGATCTTCAACTCTACTACAAAGCAATAGTAACAAAAACGGCATGGTATTGGTACCAAAATAGAAAGGTAGATCAATGGTATAGAATAGTAGACAACAAATGGTGCTGGGAGAATTGGAAATCCATATGCAACAGAATGAACCTAAACCCATATCTCTCACCATGCATGAAATTAACTCAAAATGGATTAAGGACCTCGGAATCAGACCAGAGACCCTGCAGATTATAGAAGAAAAAGTAGGTCCAAATCTTCACCTTGTTGGTCTAGGATCAGACTTCCTTAACAGGACTCCCATAGCACAAGAAATAAAAGCTAGAATCAACCACTGGGATAGATTCAAACTAAAAAGCTTTCTCTCAGCAAAGGAAACTATCAGCAATGCGAAGAAAGAGCCACAGAATGGGAGAATATCTTTGCCAATCATACTTCAGATAGAGCACTAATCTCCAGAATCTATAAAGAACTCAAAAAACTTTACTCCAAGAATTCAAATAATCCAGTCGACAAATGGGCTAAGGAAATGAATAGACACTTCACAGAAGAAGATCTACAAGCAATCAACAAACATATGGAAAAATGTTCAACATCTCTAGTAATAAGAGATATGCAAATCAAAACCACCCTAAGATTCCATCTCACCCCAATTAGAATGGCGATTATCAAAAATACGAGCAACAACAGGTGTTGGCGAGGATGTGGGGAGAAAGGTACACTCATACATTGCTGGTGGGGCTGCAAATTAGTGCAGCCACTCTGGAAAGCAGTGTGGAGATTCCTTAGAAAACTTGGAATGGACCCGCCATTTGACCCAGCTATCCCACTCCTTGGCCTATACCCAAAGGACTTAAAATCAGCATACTACAGAGACACAGCCACATCAATGTTCATAGCTGCTCAATTCACAATAGCCAGACTGTGGAACCAACCTAGATGCCCTTCAATTGATGAGTGGATAAAGAAACTGTGGTATATATATACAATGGAATATTACTCAGCCATAAAGAATGATAAAATTATGGCATTTGCAGGCAAATGGATGAAATTGGAGAATATTATGCTATGTGAGATAAGCCAATCTCAAAAAGCCAAAGGGCGAATGATATCGCTAATAAGTGGAGGATGACACATAATGGGGGGGAGGGAAGGGTTAGTGTTAGGGTTAGAGTTAGGGTTAGGGAGGGGGGCAAGTATGGAGGTACTGTATAGAGGGTAAAGAGGGGTGGGAGGGGTGGGGGGAAGGGAAAAAATAACAGAATGAATCAAACAACATTACTCTGTAAATTTATGATTACACAAATGGTATGCCTTTACGCCATGTACAAACAGAGAAACAACATGTATCCCATTTGTTTACAATAAAAAAAAAATAAAATCAGAATATCTCAGAACAAAAAAAAAAAAAAAAAAAAAAAAATAGTGCACCATGATCAAGTGGGTTTCATCCCACGGATGCAAGGTTGGTTCAACATCAGGAAATCAATAAATGTCATTCACCATATCAATAGACTTAAAGTCAAGAATCACATGATTATTTCAATAGATGCAGAAAAAGCATTTGATAAAATACAGCACCCCTTCATGCTCAAAACACTAGAAAAAATAGGGATAGTGGGAACATTCCTTAACATTGTAAAGGCCATCTACGCTAAGCCCATGGCTAATATCATTCTAAATGGTGAAAAACTGAAAGCATTCCCCCTAAAAACTGGAACAAGGCAGGGATGCCCTCTTTCACCACTTCTATTCAACATCGTTCTTGAGACTCTGGCCAGAGCAATTAGACAAACCAAAGAAATTAAAGGGATACGAATTGGAAAACAAGAACTCAAACTATCCCTGTTCGCTGATGACATGATTATATATTTAGAGGAATCTGGAAATTCCACCAGAAAACTCTTAGAACTCAAAGTGAATTCAGTAAAGTAGGAGGTTACAAGATCAATGTTCATATGTCCAATGCATTTTTATACATAAGTGATGAATCTTCAGAAAGAGAAATTAGAAAAACTACCCCATTCACAGTAGCATCAAAAAAAATAAAATACTTGAATACATTTTTAAGAAAAGAAAGTTTCATGTCAATCAGTTCAGTAAATTAACTAATAGTAACACCAGTTCAGTGTTTTGCTTGCCTCTCCAAGTTTCCACCTCACCAATTTCTGGTCTGAGCACTCCTTACATTTTTGGTCGTTTCACATATATTTTAGCTTTTAAAATGTTTAATCTATGTTTTTATTGGGAAGACTAAGTCCAAGCTGAAGGAATCTTCATTGTCTTCAAACACTGAGATCCATATGACAAAGGGGATAAAGGAGAGTGGAGAAAGGGGAAAATGAGTGTTTATTGTGTTCAGACAACATATTTGCAGGAAAAAAGAGAAAATCAAAAACAGTGTTGGAATCCTTATAGCCAAAAGGCAAAATGTTTCATCACTGGTTGCCTGTTTGCATGAAATACTGACAAACATATGAAAGGAAGACAGGTACACAGAGTTGCTACTAGTTCAGTGTCGAGGAAGCCATACTATAAGTAATCTGTACTGTTCTCTCAAAATATTAGGGTTAGGAAAACACTACCACAATCATTTCCTCACTTTCTAACAAACACTGACATGAAAAAGAATTGAAGGCATCACAGAAGTATTGTTACTAACTTATCTTGAGAAGTTTTGAAAGCACAGGCATACAACTGGAAAACAATGAAGTTCACTCTTCTCTAGTTAATAACAAGCACAGTAACCATCTCATGGTTTACAAATATTCAGAACATAGAAATACCCAGGAAACAGACATACTCCTAAGGACCAGTGTTATTATTAAGAGGCAAGATTTATGTGAGCTAAAAAAATTACTATTCAAAAATTATTTTGTAGCTGTAGATGGATAAAATGCCTTTATTTTATTTTTATGTGGTGCTAAGGAACAAACCCAGTGCCTCACACATGCTAGGCAAGCATTCTGAAATTGAGCCCCAGCCCCAGCCCCAAAATTACTATTAAAATGAAAGATGCATACAAACACACACACGCACACACACACACACACACACATATTACATTTTTTCATTTTTAAAAAATACTGGTTATTTTGGAGGTACTAACTCTATGCTCATTCTCAATCACTTCTTCTGTTTCCTGATTCTTCAAATCATGAAAAAAATCCAGTTCATCATCTAGGCTTTAAAAAAAAGTCTATCACAGAAACCTGGAAGTATTTGAAAAGAATAAAATTTCTATTTAAATATGAACAGCATAACAAATGAGAAAAAATATAAAAAGCAAACATTTTTTAAATGCAAAAAATAAACATGTAAAAGACAAAAAAGTAAAATGAATGATTATTGATTTTGATGACCCACTAAACTTCCTTCAATCTTTTCTAGTCATTACATAAGCCTGATTAGAAATGACATATGTCGGGGGCTGGGGAGATAGCTCAGTCGGTAGAGTGCTTGCCTTGCAAGCTTAAGGCCCTGGGTTTGATCCCCAGCACCGCAAAAAAAAAAAAAAAAAAAAAAAAAAAAAAAAAAGAAATGACATATGTCTGTAAAATGCTCTAGAACTGCCAAATTCTTTCTGCTAATCCCCAATAATTCAGTGAGAGAGATACAGCACATACTATTGTCTATTTTAGGTAAAGAAATAAAGTTTACCCTGATGAAACTGAACTCTAAAGAAGTGAAGTAACTGACAGTGACATGACTAGTAAAGGCTGAAATGAAACTAGAATCCCAGGTTTCTCTTAAAAGATCATCTTAGACTGGAAATTTCTAGAGCAGCACTGTTCAAAAGAAATACAATGGAAGACACATAGGTCATTTAAACATTTCTGGCAGAATACTAAAAACAAAGAGGTAAACTTTAACAATATATTCTATTTAATTTGTTACAACTACACTGTTACCACTTCAACATAAAACAATATAAAAATTATTAAGAAGATATTTTACTTTCTTTTATCCATGCTAAGTCTTTCAAATCCAATGTGTATTTTAGACTTACAGTATCTCAATTTAGACCAGCTACATTTCAAGTTCTCAAGAGCTACCAGTGGTCTGTAGCCACTGGGCTAGACAGGGTACTTCTAGATAGATTGTAGACAGGAACTGTGAAAAAGGTCCAATGGTGTGAAAACCTTCACAATCCAAAACCTTCAAATTAGAACTTGGAATTATACCCATGTCACTTATATAAACATAAAATGACTAAAATATCAGTTAAATGCAAGACCATAATTTCTACAAAGCTATAATTATTAAATTATTTTCTACTTTTCTTATTCTACATTCAATCTACCTCATGTCCTGGTCTTGATTGATTATTTTGTGAATGACACATGAAAGAGTACTATCAATAATGAGAACAGTTAATATTTGAGTATTTTACTATGTATCCAGCAATGTTCAAAGTGCTTTACATGAATCAACTCATTTAAGGAGAAAATGAGGCAATTTATTTAAAATATTCAACCTCCCAAATAGGGTTATGTTAATAATATAGAGATATTTAAGCACAATTGTTTATTTCAACATTTTATTTTTTGTATGTGCACATCTTTATAGTTTTACATTATTTCAAAATGTTTTTTCTTCTTGATACCCACAGTATTTTTTCTACCCACAAACTGTTATCATTAAATATTCAATTGAACATTCATTTCACCATTGTCTCCTTTATAAAACTATAACCCTGTTTAGCACAGTATTGCATGATACATTTTTGGTTACTACATCCCCTTCAATGGTTCTCCCAACTACTTCATGTACAGTGCTTAATATTATTGGAACTACAATAGACACTGGCTTGAATGTTGACACCCCAAAATCCTATACTGCAGTTTTTTTTTTTTTCTGAGTTCCTTTTTTAAAAAAAAAGAGAACAATTTTCATTTTCTTTTGTGTGGATGAATACATACATAGTAATTTTTTATCTCTTAAATTAGGCAAATAATTTACCTTTCCATTTTGCCATTAAACACAAGTCATCTATGCTTTAATAAAACATTCTCAGCAAAAATTAATAAATTAGTTTCTTCAACTATTCAGTGGGCCCCAGACTGCTTATTCATCTCCTCAAGGAAAAGCAAACACAAGAACAATTTGCCCTTTTCCCTTCCTCAGTTTCTTGAAGTACTGAGTAAAAAATAACAGTAATAATTCAAAATACTTAAGCAATTCACATTTAAGTGCTTGAAAGAACTGCAAAAAGGTGTTGTACAAAGTTTTCTTTCATCAGGATAATATTTCAAGAAACCAACTTTATCTCTAGAGAAGTGGATATCTAAATCATCTGTCAATAAAAAAGATATACTAACATTACATACTATTTATCTAATCCTAGCCTCCTACAATAAGACTCCATCCTCCAAATGCTTTCTTATTTGTATGTCACCTAAATGCAACTTTAGAGAAAACTGGAATCAAGAACACCTGAATATGGTAGATTAGAGGCACTCAAGGCTTACCTACTTGTTTATGAGACTGAAACAAAGTGGAAGCTGTGCAGCTGCATGTTGAGGTAGGGGCCACAGAAAAATACTGGAGTGCAAACACAGGGAGCCAGTGATCAGGCAAAACCCCAAAATATGGTGCTTTAAAATAAAAAGAAACTCAGAATCTACATAGCAAGCTATCAAGAGAGAAGAGATTCCCTCAACATTGCAAGAAATTCATCAATGTCATGAGAAGCCATCTAAAGATGGGTCCAAATGTCTGAATTTATTGCATGGGGGATCTGATACCCCTGCATTTTTTTATACCTCCAAGATCCTCTCCTCTTCTCTGTTCCAGCAGGTGTCCACTCTGAGAGTCAGTTTGGGCCCAGGAATTGAATGCTGAGGATTCTAGGCAGTGGTAAATATGGTCTATGAGGCAGAGAGAAGCAACAAAACACTTCTACATAAAATGTATGGTTGGATATCTTGAAAAGAGTGTCAGCAGCTGTGAGTGGACTTACAAGAGGGCTGGGTCCAGAAGCACCATGGCTTCAACTGGTAAATCTGCTCATTTATGAGGCTCCCTACCCCAGTGCAGATTTCTCTGATTTGGTCTTCCACGCTCAGAGACAGACAACAAACCACTACAGTTTGGATATTTGTCACATGCCCAAGAGTAGATACTGAAGATCTTGGCACCATGGATGAGCAAACCAGACTGATTCACAGGCATGGAGGCTGAGAGGCTGGGGGATGGCTACAACTGTCACTGCAACCCCATTCTTGATGCAAAATCAGAGACCTGGGCATGAATTTAGCCCTGCTGTAGGTTAACTTTGCCTTAGTCTAGGCTGGTGGGTGAGGGAAGGCTGAACTCAGTCCACACACGGCCCTAACTGGTTTGGCCTGCCTGAGCTGGAGCTGAAAAGGAACACATCATACTGCCACCAGTACCCACAACATCCCTATACCTGGCAAATGACGAATATTTGAGGCCTTGGAAAAAAGTGTCTCCATCTTAAAAATCTTGGCATAGAGGAATATTCTTCGGTTTTCATTTCATTTTAATTTTGTTCTTTACTGTTTTGTTTCCCTTTTTTAAATACTTTTATCCAACTTTATTAAATGTTTTAATTATTTAATTATAGTTTTGCTCTTATCTCTACTTTCTCATTTTTATTTTTTTCTGTCTTTTCACTTTTATTCTTTCTTCTGTTTCCTCCCTTTAAAATTTTATCCAGTACTTTTTTTTTGCACAGTACTGAGGATCAAACCAAATTTTGCTCTACCACTGAGCTACAAATCTTTCATTTTTTTACTTTTAAGACAGAGTATCTGGGCTGGGACTGTAGCTAAGTGGCAGAGAGCTTGCCTAGCATGTGTGAGGCACTGGGTTTGATCTTTAGCACCACATAAAATAAATAAATAAAATAAAGGAATTCTGTCAATCTATAGCAAAGAAGAAAGGAAGAAAGAAAGAAAGAAAGAAAGAAAGAAAGAAAGAAAGAAAGATAGAAAGAAAGAAAGAGTATCATTAAACACCCAGGCTAATATCAAACTTGAAAGAGTCCTGCCTCAACCTCCAGAGTAGATGGAATTATAGGTGTGAGACAATGTGCCCAGCTATTTCTATATTAATTTTACTTTCATTAAGGTCTAAGTTTTAACCTATTCTCTATTATGAGTACCCCTTTCTTTTCTCTGGTATTGGGGTTGTAGAGGTTCTTTTTTAATGTTTTTATTGTGTGTTGATATATGATGTGCTTTCAAGTTGTTTGTTGTTACTGGTGGTCATTTTCTCCTCTCAAACTAGAACTATGGATTAAGTCCAGCACCTGGAACATGGTGGATGTTATGACACTGAGCTTTAGCCCTGACCCAGCTGAGAGAAATTGTACCTTAGTCTCTCCAGGACTGAGTCTTCCTCAAACTTTGATGGATCCTTCATCATAAAAATAGGGTGGAGAAAAGCACCCAGCAGACAACCTGGCTGCCAGTATGCACAGATGACAGGGGTGGACTGAAGACTACTACACTCCCTGAGCAACAACAGAGAAATAACATGACTATTGCTTCCATGCCACTATTAAGGGGCCCTAGGATTGGCTGCACCCAAGTCCTCTTACACTGTACAGTGCTAAGAGAAATATCTATGTAAAGTATGCTTTGTATATTCCACTGTCTATATCATACTCACAGAAGGCCTACAAAGGAAGCAAATCCCTCAGATTCTGACAAAGGGCTCAGAGTCAAAATCCACCAAACACAGTCTAAGGAACTTCAGGGAAACTACAGAATAAACTCCACTTGCCATGAATCTCAACATTACACAAAAAAAACCTATATCCCACGACACTATGTAGAAAGAAGGTTACTCCCTAATAAGTGTTGAAGAGATCACCAATTCAACAAATGTGAAAGTCTCAAGACA
This sequence comes from Sciurus vulgaris, assembly GCF_902686455.1. Taxonomy (NCBI): domain Eukaryota; kingdom Metazoa; phylum Chordata; class Mammalia; order Rodentia; family Sciuridae; genus Sciurus; species Sciurus vulgaris. The sequence goes on along the minus strand of NW_027632793.1, from coordinate 5,470,092 downwards.
GAAACACAAAAACATCAAACAAAGCAACATGACTCCTCAAGTTCATAACTTCCCAGGAACCAAATCCATAAGTACCAATGGATAAAAAAGGCTGGAACAAAGAAGTTTAAAAACTGATTATTAAAATAATCAAATGAAGGCAGGTATTGTATATAGCTCAGTGGTGGAATGCTTGCCTCACACATGTGAGATACTAGGTTCAATCCTCAGTGCCACAGAGAGACAAATAAATAAAATAAAGTTATTGTTTCCATCTACAATTAAAAGTATTTAAAAATAATTAAATGAATTAAAGAAGATACAAATAAGCAGATGAATAAATTAAGGAGCAATATGAAACAGCAATTTAATAAAGAAAGATTCTAAGGAAAATGCAAACAGAAATTGTAGAAATAAAAAATCAATAAATCAAGATAAAAACCCCAGTTTCAAGTCTCACCAAGCAGACTAGACCAAGACTAGACCAAGCAGAAAACAATTTTCAGAGTTTGAACACAGGGTGGATGAACTAGAATATTCAGGCTTATTAAAAAGGAAGTGTTACCAAGAAAATATAAATAGTATGTTCATATAAAAACTTCAAAACAACATTAAAAAGATCAAGCTTAAGACTCATGTAGCATTTGCTAGTAAATGGATGGAGTTGGAAAATATCATGCTAAGTAAAATAAGCCAAACACAAAGAACCAAAGGCTAAATATTTTCTCTGATATGCAGAATCTAATTCACAAGAAGAAGTAAGGGATAGGGAAGAATAGTTACTTTATATTAGGTAGAGGGGAATAAAGGGAATGGAAGGGGTATGGGGGAAGGAATGATTGTGGAGTGAAACAGACATTATTACCTCATGTGCATGTATGAGTGCATGACTGATGTGATCCTGCATTATATCCAATCAGAAAATGAGATTACCTCCATTTGTGTATGATCTGTCATACATAAAATGTATAAATACATTCTACTTTCATGTACAACAAATTAGAGCAAATAAAAAATTAGTTTAAACAAAAAAAAAAAGACTCAGGGCTGGAGATATAACATATTGGTAGAGTGCTTGCCTTGCAAGCACAAGGCCTTGGGTTCTATCCCCAGCACAAGGCCCTGGGTTCAATTCCCAGCACCACAAAAAAAAAAAAAAAAAGTTATAAAAACAGAGACTCATAGTTCTAGAGGAAGGAATAGAGATACAGGTTAAAGGCATATAAAACATATTCAGTGAAGTAACAAGAAAATTTGCCAATCTTGAAATGATAATGGATCACCAAATAGAAATGACCAGAATAGAACCTCTCCATGAACATTATAGTTAAATTTCTAAAAATACAGAAGGAGGACTATTAAAAACTGCAAGAGAGAAGCACCAAAGGAAAACCCATCTGAATAATAGCAGATTTCTAAACAAAACTCTATAGGCCAGGAGGGCATGAATTGATAGATTTCAAGACCTGGAAGGACAAAACTGCCAAGCTTAATTATTATATCCAGCAAACTTATCTTTCAGAATCAAAGAAGAGATAGGCTTTCCAAGGTAAGCATGAATTAAAAGAATTCATTTCTACTAAACCACACACAATCCTATACTCAGTTGGGGAACCATACAGCACAATCAGAAAAGAATAAGAATAGATCTCACTAGAAGGGGAGTTAAGCAAAAGAGGAAAAAGTAAAAATCAAACATGATTGTATCAGTAAATGAACAAAAAATTAAGATAAATAAGAAATAAATGAACACAAATTCTCAAAACAACCAAATGAAAACTAATGATGGCATGAACTAGTTTGTTTCTTTCAATATATTTTCAATATAACCCTTAATGAAAATCATGTGAATTCTCTAATTAAAAGATGCAGAATACCTAACAGAACTTTTAAAATGTCCATGTGCTTACTACTTGCAAGAACTCCACTTTACTACCAAAAACATTCATTCATAAACTGAAAATGAAAGGATGGAGAATGCAATTCCCATCAAATTGAATCCAAAAGTAAGCAAGAGTAACCAGACGTATATCCAGCAAAACTGACCTCAAATCAGTCATGAGACAAAGTAGGTTCTTATACTCTGAAAAAAAGGAATAATCCATCTCAAGAAAATGAAATGGTTGTAAATATAGATGTACCAATGTCATAGAATCCAACTTTATAAAACGTATTACAGGACTTATAGGGAGAGACCAGCCTCAATTAATAATGGTGGGTGATTTCTACACCTTAATGTTACCAAGAGATAAATCTTCCAGAACTGCCCTGCCCCCAAAATCAACTGAGAAACATTTGAATTACAGTATAGATCAAATGGACTTAACATCACAGACTGTTTTATTTAACAGGTGTAGAGAACACATTTTTTTTTTACCATACAGAATTTTCTCTTAAATAGACCATATTTTCAGCAAGGAAGCAAGTTCATCAAATACAAACAAATAGAAATTTTTCTTGCATCTTATAACAACAGAAGGAAATTACAAATCAATGGCAAGACTAACTGCAGACATTATACAAATACATGGAAATTGAAAACTACACTTCTGAATGAGTCATAGGTCATTGAAGAAATCAGGAGGGAGATTTTAAATACCTAGACTCAAATGAAAATGGAAACACAACCCGCCAGAACCTATGGGACACAGAGAAAGTAATTAGAAGAGGTAGGTTTATACATCAAATAAAAAACAACTTGACAGACCTCAAATAAGTAACCTAATTATGCATCTCAAGGTCTTTAAAAAATAAGAGCAAAACAAATCTCAAAGCAGTACAAAGAAATAGTAAAACTCAAAGCAGAAATAAAACAGAGACTAAATGTACAAGAAAAGTGGGTTCTTTGAAAAGATAAACAAAATTAACAAACCCATAGTGAAATTAACCAAAATAAAGAGAACTTCCAAAATAAATAAAATTAATTTGAAAAGAGATATATTACAATAGATAATAATGAAATCCAGAGGATCATGAGGGAATATTTGGAAAACTTCTAAGAAATAAACTGTAAAATCTACAAGAAATGAACATATTTCTAGACAAAAATAACCTACTGAAATTGAACCAAGAGGATATAAAATATATAAACAGATCAACAACAAATAATGAAATTAAAGCAGTAATAAATCTCCTAACAAGAAAAGCCCAGGATTAGAAGAATGCACGGTTGAATTTACAAGATTGGTTAAATATCACCAATACCTCTTTAATTATTCTACAAAACTGAAAGACAAACAACTCTTCCAAACTCATTACATAAAGACAGTAACATCTTTCTACCAAAATCAGTTAAGAACACACACAGATACACATACACACACACACACAACACACACAAACACACACACACACACACACACACATACAAAATATAGTCAGGTGTGGTAATGCAGACCTATAATCTCAGCAATGCAGGAAGCTGAAGCAGAAAGAACACCAGTTCAAGACCAGCTTCAGCAACTTAGCAAGGCTTTGTCTCAGAATAAAAAACATAAAAGGTACTGAGGATGTGTTAAAGCATGCCTGGCTACAATCCTTAGTACGATTAAACAATACTAAAATAAACACATTGTCACAAAGAAAGTCACCATGTAAGTAAACTATTATCTTTTATGTTCAGACAAACAGGTCAAGAGTCACACTACAATGTAAACTCTGTAATCACAGGTCTAACAATAAAGATACATGTTTTCTTTGTTGGCAAGGCATTATGACTTTCCTTCATAGTACAGCTGATATCTTATGCCCCTTCATATCTTCTCAAACATACAGGTGTATAATTTTGTAATACATGATTATAGATTCTGTATCAGTGTCATTTCTAGTAGACAAATCTACAGCTTTGTCCACAGTTCCAGAGGAAACAGATGATGAACTAATAGGTTTAGTAATAGAATCAAGTTCTTCAGATTTACAGAAAAACGCTGCAGTCATGTCATTCCCACCTGTGTACACACTGTCAGTTGTGTTAGTTATTTCCTCACTCTGGGATTTCTGCACAGAGAAAGTAACAAATATTATGGCATTAAATACTGACATGTCTTGCATACACAAGGCCCTGGGTTCTAGTCCCCAGTACCACAAACAAAAAAGAAGGCATCACAATACCAGACCTGAAACGATAGCACAGAGCAATAGCAGTAAAAACATGATGGTATTGGCACCAAAATAGATAGGCATACCAATGGTACATAAAAGAAGACACAGAGACAAACCCACATAAATAGTTACCTCATACTAGACAAAGGAGCTAAAAACATACAATGGAGAAAAGATAGCCTGTTCAACAAATGGTGCTGGCAAAACTATAAATCCATATGCAGTAAAATTAAGTTAAACCTCTATCTCTCACCCTAGATAAAACTCAAATCAAAATGCATCAAGGATATAGAAATTATACCAAAGAGGCTGCACCAAATAGAAGACAAAGTAGACCCGAATTTTATCACATCAGCTTAGGATCAGACCTGCTAAACAAGACTCCCAAAGCACAAGAAATCAAAGCAAGAATCAATAAATGGGATGGACTCAAACTAAAAATTTTTTCTCAGTAAAGGATACAATCAATAATATGAAAAAAGAGCCTACAGAATGGGAAAAAAATCTTTTCTACACGTACTTCAGATACAGCACTTATCTCCAAAATTTATAAACAACTTAAAAAACTTTACACCGAAAATACAAAGAACCCAATCAATAAATGGACCAAGGAACTGGACATTTTACATAAGTAGACATACAGGTGATTAATAAATATATGAAAAAATGTTCATATTGTTGTACTAGAGAAACATAAATTAAAACAACTCTAAGATTTTATCTAAACTTCATTTAGAAAGGCTATTTTCAAGAACACAAACAATAATAGATGTTGGTGTGGATGTGGAAAAAAAGGCACACTTTTACGTTGCTTGCGGAGCTGCAAATGGGTGCAGCCACTCTGGAAAGCAGTGTGGAAAATAAAACCCTTTTGACTCAGTTAACCCACTCCTCAGTTTATAACCAAAGGACTTCAAATTAGTATACTACAGTAACATCAAGGTTCATAGCAGCTCAGTTCACAATAGCTAGATTGTGGAACCAACCTAGATGCCCTTCAACAGATGAATGGATAAAGAAACTGGTATGTATACACAATGGAATGATTCATACATAAAGAAGAATAATATTATGATATTTGAAAATAAATGGATAGAATTGGAGAATATCATGCTAAGTGAAATAAGCCAATCCCTAAACACCAAAGGCCGAATGTTTCCCCTGATAAGTGGAAAATGATATTAATGGGGGTCATGGGGACAATGAAAAAGAATGGAGGAACTTTAGATTATATAGACTTTAGATTATGACAGGAGGGAACATATGAAAAATAGTGGAATGAGACAGACATCATTACCCTATGTACGTGTATGCTTACACAAATGGTAGGAATTTACTTTATGTACAACCACAGAAATGAAATGATGTACTCATTTGTGTACAATGAATCAAAATGCAGTCTGTAAAAAAATAAAAAATAAATAATTTAAAATAAAAATTTGCTATTTCTTATAAAAATACCTACTTACAAAAAGGATCACATAACCTGTTTTACAAGAAAGTGAGGACATAGACTTCTGGAAAGATATAATAAGCACACTTCACCCTTTCTCTCCCCAAACCTACAACTAGATGCCTGGACTGAAATATGCAGAGCAACTCTATAAAAAGGTCTGAAAGGTGGCTAAACATAGCAGACTTAAGTATCTTAGAACCAGATGGGAAATCATCCATGTGGAATTTTTTTCTGTCTGTCCTATATCCCAGCTTGGTATTACAATGGATCAATGAAGGAGAACTGCCAATGGCACACACACACACACCAAAGTCTCAAGCCAGTTCTCTTTGACCAGAGGAGGGAGTGGTCATCATATGACTCATGTGTTGGAACTATGCAAAACAGACTTAAAAAAGATATTATGACCATATTCCAAGAAGTAAGAACAGACACTCTTAAGTGAAAACAGACTTTCTCAGTAAAGAAGCAATTATAAAAACAGAACCAAATGGGAATTTTACAATGAAACCTATAGTAAAGGAAGTAAGTTTTACAGACCACTTCATCCATCAAAAGTAAAATACACACATTCTTCAAAAACTTACATGAAACATTTACCAAGGAAGACCATGTGCTAGGGCCCATGTTATGCTTCAAAGGTAGAACATGTGGCTAGCAAGCATAAGTTCCTTATGGCTACCCAGCATCACATAAAAAAGAAAAAGAGGTCACTTAAAAGAATGGAAAAAACACAAAGCATACTCTCAAACCAAAATGGAATTAAACTTGAAATCATTAACAAAAATATAAACTGGAAAAAATCCAAACAATTTGGAAATTAAACATAAATAACATGTCAAAAAAGAAGTTTCAAGAGAAATTAAAATACTTTGAATTGAATAAAAATTGAAATACAACTTATCAAAATTGGAGAGATGCCATGAAAGCAAGGATGTGGACCATTTAGAGCAATAAATGCTTCAATTTAAAAAGACCTAACTCAAAATCTGAACTCCGACCTTGAGAAACTAGAGAAAGAAGAACAAAATGAACCTACACCAAGTAGATAGAATTAAAAGATCAGAAACCCAGAAAACAATACTGGGGATGTAGCTCAGTAGCAGAGCACTTGCCCACCATGTGTGAAGTACCAAGTTCAATCCTTAACACCACATAAAAATAATAAAAGAAAATAAAATAAAGTCATTCTGTTCATCTACAAGTGTAAAATATAAAAATTTTAAAAAGAGAAATCAATGAAATGGGAAATCAACAGATGACAGAAAAAGATATCAAAACCAAAAACTTCTTTGTCAAGATCAATAAAAGTTGAAAAACCTGTCAACATGCTAACCAAGAAGAGAGGAGTCACAAATTACATCAAAAATGAAACAGGACTCAGAACTAATGATCATGGACCTTAACAGTAAAAATAAGACTATCATGCACAGCAGTATATCTACAAATTTTATTTAGATTGATACTTTAAAATTTGCAATCTACCAAAATGCATACAAGGAGAAATAACCTCAATTGACCTGTACATGTATGTTAAAGACAGTGAATTAACAGTATCTTCCAAAAAGAAAACATCAGATTCAGATGGTTTCACTGGTGAGTTCTATTAAATATTCAATAAAGAAATACCAATTTCTACATTGTCTACCAAGAAACAGAAACAGAGAGAATGCTTCCTAACTCATCTTTTGAGGAAAGCATCACCCTATTACCCAAGTCAGATATTACAAGAAAGGAAAACTAGACCAGTTTCTCTCATGAGAACAAAAAAGATCCAACAAAATCAGGGTAGGTGGGTGTAGCTAGTAGTACTGCACAGTTTACAAAGGCTGTGGGTTCAAGAAACTATGCAACTCCTAGAATAAAACACAGTCAATACTACAGTTTATAGGCACAGGAAATGACTTTCTCAATAGGACCCCAAAAGCAGAGGAAATAATGCCAAGAATTAAGAAATAGGACAGCATCAAATTAAAAGGCTTCTACCCAGCAAAGGAAACAATTAGGAATGTGAAAAGAGAAGCTAAACAATGGGTGAAAATCTTTGCTAGCTACTATTCTGATAATTAATATCTAGAATATTTAAAGATTTACACTAAAAAAAAAACACATCCAAACTTTATACCCCAAAACCAAATAATTTTATTAATAAATGGGAAAATAAATTAAAGACACTTCTCAGAAAAAGAAATACAAATGGCCAACAAATATAAGAAATAAGGATCAACATTGTTAGCAATTTGGTAAATGCAAATCAAAACTACACTGAGATTTCATTCATACCAGTCAGAATAGCAGTCATCAAGAACAAAAATAATAAATGCTGGAGAGGATGTACAGAAAAAGGAAAATTTGATACTGTTGGTGGGACTGCAAATTAGTACAACCACTGTGGAAATCAGTATAAAGTTTCCTTAGAAGACTAGGCATGAAACCACCACATGACCCAGCTATACCACAACTCAGTATTTATTCAAAAGAATGGAACCAGAGACCATTATATTAAATGAAATAAGGCAAGGTCATAAGGGTAAGGGTCATATGTCTCACTCACATGCAGAAGTTAGAGAAGAAAGAAAGCAAAAGTGGAGGAGGGGCAACCTCCTAGAAGTCAAAAGGAGGTCATTATAGAAAAGGAATCAAGGACTGGGAGGTGAGGGGGAGGGATTTGCTGAAGAGTGATATTGGTCAAATTACACTAATATATTATATGCATCTATGAATATACAACAACAAATCCCATCATGCACAAACTGTAAATCACCAATTTTTAAAAATATGGAAGAAAAAGTCAATATATGAAAAGAATTATACACACAACTAAGTAAGAATTACTCTAAGGATGGAAGTCTGGTTAAACATGTGAAAACTGATTTCAGCAATGTACTCATAAAACAGCTGAAAGAAGAATCCTGAGTTCATGTTAATAGTTGCGGAAAAATCAACAATATCCAACACCATAAAAAAACTCTCCATAAATTATGAAAAAGGAATTTATTAAATTTGATAAAGAACATGTACCAAAAAATTGCAGTTAACATGATATTTAACATTGAGAAAATAGTTTTCTTATTAAGAACAATAGCAAGGTATGTTCATTCATATTAGAAGATACATTAGAAATTCATGAGATACACTGAAACAAATGGTATAAAGATATAAAGATTGGAAAGGAAAAAAATAAAACTATCAATGTTTACTGATGATATGATTTTAAATGTAAAAATAAAAATGACACAAAGAATACACAATTTCCTGGATCTGCTAAGCAATAGCAAGATTATATGTTGAAAATTGAATACAAAACTGTCAATTTCCAACTGTCAAACACCTGTAATAAGCAACAGTCAATTACCAATTGTCACACACCTGTAATCCCCAAATGACTCAGGAAGCTGAAGTAGGATTGCCTGGGTAATTTATCAAGACCCTGTCTTAAAATAAAAGTTTAAAAAGCAACAGTGATATAGTTCTGTGATAGAGGCCTTGACTAGCCCACACAAAGCTCTTCTTTTCAATTCCTAGTATCACAACAATGGTACAACAATAAAATGCAAAAGAATTCTGAAGAATATTGAAATAATAAAAGAAAGTGAAAACAGTAATGAAAAATAAAAGGGATAAATGCAACTGAAAAGGAAATAATAAAAATCTAACCATAACAATTACATTAAATAAAACGTAAATTGTTTAAACACCAATAAAACATTATTCAATTAGATTTTTAAAGAAACTGCCAAAATTCAGTCCAAAGAAAATCATTAGGTTATAGATGGTAAAAAAAAAAAAAAAAAAAAAATTATAGGGGAGATCCAAGATGGCAAACTAGAGGGAGGCTGTGTTCCTTGTCGCCTGGTAACTCCAGTTTCAAGCAGAGGATATCTGTTTCTTGGTGAGGCAGTTTTTGCTGCTTATGTATTCCCTGATGATTATCCCATTTGTCTACTGTGATCACCTGCAGTCTGCCAGCATATCAACTCCTTTCTTCGCTGCAGATTGCTCACTGTCAGGCAACTATCATCCGCCATTTGCCTGTCTCTTGCCTGTCCATTGCCTGCATTTCACGTACCCATCACCCGCCACCTGAGGTTCACCTGCCAATTGTCCGACAGTTGCCAGCAGACTGCCAGCAGAACACCAGTGGGGCACGATCTGCCTGCTATTGCCTGGAAGTTCACTGTTCCAGTACCTGCAGGTTTGGTTACATGTGGGCTGCTGCCATTTTGAGACAACAGCCAGGACCCATAAGACACCTGGCCAGACTGACTGAGCCCTTTCCCCAGAATCCTTCAGCCCAACAAATCACTCCCTGCCTCCGGGGACCTCAACTGACTGCTCCCTGCCACCAGGAACCCCAGACGAACTGACTGCATTCTATCATTGGGACCCCAGACTGACTGATTGCACCTGGCCTCCAGGATCCCGTAATCACATGAAACACACCCGACCTCCAGGACCCCTGCCTGACCAACTACACCCCGCGTCCAAGACTTTGAGCTGACCAAGTCCACACACCAGGCTTCAGCTTCCCATTTGCTAACATATTGGAAGCCAGAGTGGCCATCTTGGATAATCCTGGAAGCCATAGCTCCAATATTTAGGTGGGGCAAATTCCATCCTGAGATGCCTGTAGGAGACTTGAAGCTCATTGTCACATACCTCTCATGCATCAGGCTACTGAAGAATGGGAAGTTACATTACTATATGACTGTTATACAGTAGATTTTCTTTTTCTCCTTATTGAAAAACTTTGTTTTTATTTTTTTACCTTTCTTGCGCACTTTTCCTTTTGATTATTTGTTCCCTCAGAGTCTCTTTCTTGCTTTTATGCATGTTAACATCCAATTTGTTTTGATTACACTATCACCATTTCTATTATCTAGAACTTCTGTATATTTTCTTATCCCATTAACAGCTACATTCTACATCCCTCTGCATTCTCTTTGTCCTCCATTATAAACTGCAGATCATATTGCAAATCTGTTTGTCTTACTGAAGATAATATTTGAACTCATTCTGTTTATTATGACAATTATGTTATTGTCCTCATAGGGGTTATTTGGTCTAGGATTGCCTAGTGTCTGAATAGTGCACTGCTAATATTGATCTCCTCTTGAAGATAAGATTTTGGAATATATAGGGCTGCTATAAGACTATAGGGGGAAACCTACAATACCCCAGATCTGTGCTGCTAGAGGGGAAGATACATGAACAACATGGAAAAACAAGGGAAGAAAATGATCCATACAAATCTAGACACACAATCATGAAATTCATCTGGAAGAATAAGAAACCCAGAATAGCTAAAGCAATCCTTAGCAGGAAGAATGAAACAGGGGATATCACAATACCAGAACTTCAAATATACTATAAAGCATTAGTAACAAAATCGGCATGGTATTGGCACCAAAATAGACAGGTAGATCAATGGTACAGAATAGAGGACATGGACACAAACCCAAATAAATACAATTTTCTCGTTCTAGACAAAGGTGCCACAAATATGCAATGGAGAAAAATAGCCTCTTCAACAAATGGTGCTCGGATAAGTGGAAATCCATATGCAACAGAATGAAACTAAACCCCTATCTCTCACCCTGCACAAAACTCAACTCACAATGGATCAAGGACCTTGAAATCAGACCTGAGACCCTGCATCTTATAGAAGAAAAAGTGCATCCACATCTTCACCTTGTTGGCTTAGGATCAGACTTTGTTAACAGGACTCCCATAGCACAAGAAATGAAAGCTAGAATCAATAACTGGGTTAGATTCAAACTAAATAGCTTTCTCTCAGCAAAGGAAACTATCAGCTATGTAAAGAGAGAGCCTACAGAGTGGGGGAATATCTTTGCCACTCATACTTCAGATAGAGCACTAATTTCCAGAACACACAAAGAACTCAAAAAACTCTACAGCAAGAATACAAATAACCCAATCAACAAATGGGCTAAGGAAATGAACAGACACTTCACAGAAGAAGATGTACAAGCAATCAACAGATATATGAAAAAATGTTCAACATCTTTAGTAATAAGAGAAATGCAAATCAAAACTACACTAAGATTCCATCTCACCCCAATTAGAATGACATTTATCAAGAATACAAGCAACAATAGGTGTTGGAGAGGATATGGGGGAAAAGGTACACTCATACATTGCTGGTGGGGTTGCAAATTAGTGCAGCCACTCTGGAAAGCAGTGTGGAGATTCCTTAGAAAATTTGGAATGGACTTTCCATTTGACCCAGCTATTCCACTCCTTGGCCTATACCCAAAGGACTTAAAATCAGCATACTACAGAGATACAGCCACATCAATGTTCATAACGGCTCAATTCTCAATAGCCAGACTATGGAACCAACCTAGTTGCCCTTAAATTGATGAATGGATAAAGAAACTGTGGTATATATATACAATGGAATATTACTCACCTATAAAGAATAATAAAATTACAGCATTTGTAGGCAAATGGATGAAATTGGAGAATATCATGCTAAGTGAGATAAGCCAATCTCAAAAATCCAAAAGAGGAATGATCTCACTGATAAGCGGATGATGACACTTAATGGGGGGTGGGAGTGGGAGAAGAATGGAGGAAGGAGGGACTGTATAGAGGGAAAAGAGAGGTGGGAGGGGTGGGAGGGAAGGAAAAGTAAATAACCGAATGAATCAAACATCATTACTCTGTGTAAATAAATGAATATGCAAATGGTATACTGTTACTCCATGTACAAACTGAAACAACATGTATCCCATTTTTTTACAATAAAAATAAATTTAAAAAAATTATAGAGCATAATTTAGATTATATCAGGATATTGGGTTTCTAGGACATAATTTATATAAGAGAGGTTGAAGTATGGGTCTAATTAAAAGATTGGCAGTTTCTTAAGAACTGTTCTAGAATTCTTCTTTATAGTTGAATTTTTATTCTGAGGAAGGATCACCTGAGACATAATGCAAGAATGGCAGTATGAAACTCAACAAGGGAGTCCTCACCAGACAATAAACCTGGTGGTGCTTTGACCTTTTACCTTTCATCCTCCAGAACTATAAAAATAAATTCCTGTTGCCTAAGACATGTGATCTAAGACACTAGTTATTGCAAGCCAAGATGACAAAGAAATCATATTGATAGAATTAATGATAAATAAACATCATGAAACTAGATACAGAAAAAGAAATTCATGTGAAGACAAAACCAAAACTTTCCAACAAATTTTTCATTTCATATTTGCAAACAATTTCCAGAAAGTGTAGTTGTATATCAAGTCTCACAGTCCTTGGGAGTGTCACCAGAGAAAGATTTGTCCCTCTGTTTGGAATCAAGAAAAGGTTTGTGGATGAACTCCGAGCAGATAATTTTCCTCAGTGATCCATGGTGGCCTGAAGTGGGAGGATAGGCAAGGGCATCTGGGGCATATTATATGCTAAACTTGTTATTATATAAGAAGAATGCTGGGGTAATTCAAACCTGAATGCCAAGCCATTCCAACCATAATCAATTCATTTTGTTCCCGTTGGACCTCCTCCTCCTTGATATTCTCTTTTAAAAATACTAATGAGCATGTAAATGGCCAAAATGAAAGAGCCAGAGGAGGTACTGAAACTCACCTGTCATCTCAGGGATGGGGGAGCCTGTCAGGAGGTTCTCCAGCACAAAGCCTAAATTTCAGAGGGGATAAGCAACTTAGTGAGACGCTGTCTGTAAATACAAATACACAAAGGTAAGAGGTGTTGGCTCAGTGGATATGTGACCCTAGGCCAAACATATGCTGGTAGATTAAAAAACAAAACAAAAAAAAAAACAAAAAAAAACACCTCACCTAATTTAGAAACTTCCCGAGGTCCTATTTACTGCACTCCTCTCAGCAATCATTGCATTAAGATTAGCTTCCAGAATGTCACTTCTGTTGAGCATTCCATCATTTACTTCCATCCAAAATCTTGCTACACTGGTTTTGCTCCTTCCAAAGAAATGTCTAAGTTTGTAAACAATGCTCCTGTGAAATGACAGCAAATCAAGAGACAACTATATATTAAAAGTAGAACAGGTTGGCATCCAGCCAGTTGAGATGGAAGGGTGTGGATATTCCATGCTACTTCAGGAGAGTGCACTTGGTTTTTCTCCCCACAGCTCTTTCTAGGTCTTGGGATTCATGGGGCCTGATAAGTGCATGCAAATCCTTGGTGTCACAGAGAGGCAGACTGAGAGCAGTATGGTGTCACAGTGCCCATGGCAACCACAGATGCTTTTGGTCCTGCCCCTCTCTGACAAACACTCGGCAAGTGTCAGCTCAGCTGTGATGTTAGGAGGGAAGACGATGGTAGGCAACCCCAGGGGCCTGGTGTTTTCAAGAAATGCGATTCTGACTTATTCACCCACTAAGAGCGGAGTGAGGGTGTCTTGGGTGCATGGCACATCTGGCCTATGAGAGGTTCAGCTCCTTCCTGATCAGGGGACCCCCTGAAAACTGACAGCCTGCACTACCCTCCAGGCCTGGTAGATGGCACTGCCATCGTTCCTTGGCACCAGGCAAGCTAGCAGCCTGACGAAGCTGGTTCTGAGGCCGGTTGTTGGTCCTCACCAGGTCTAGTGCCTAGGGAAGGCACAGGAGCAAGTCTAATTGCTCAGTCAAGGAGCACCCAGGAAGATACTGGACAAAGCGGCATTGACCTTGCACACAGCTCCTTCAAGCCTGGGCTCACCCACTATATTGCTTACTCAGGAAACTGGCCTAGGGCCCTCACAGTCACTCAGAATGATGGCTTTTGACAGCTTCAGACGAAGGACTGTGGTGCCTCCAGTGCAACTCTCTGGGTTAGGTGATGATTGAGTTGAGAAACACCACACAAATTCCTGTGGGGTGCTCCTCCTTTCCTACAGTGCCCAAACAGGTGACAACTGAAACCTGTGATGTTGGACTTCTATTCTCAGTGGAGGTGGGTGAATTCTGTGCTCCCTAGTGAGAAAAAAAGTGAATGCCTCAGTCATTTAGCATGTGTGATGAAGGTCAGGAGCCAGCTAGCCAACAAGCAGAGCTATTCTGTTCACACTCGACATTCAAGGCCCCACTATATTTTCTACTTTCCTACAATTAGAACACCCCCAGAAATTTTCATGGCCTGAGTTTCCAAGGTACCCTTCAACTTACCTTTAAATTTACAAATATCTGGAAAATCTGCCTTGAAATAATGTTTCATCTTCTCGAAGTGACTCATGCCTCTCAGACACAAGGCTCTCTGTGACAATGCCCAGGGTCTTTATAGCAGGTCCTGGAGGATGCAGACTGCGGGTGAGTATCACATCCTGCCACAAAGATGCTCCAAGAAAGTGAATGTCATGGATAAAACAAGTGCCTGATAGTGATGTGAGGAGCACAGTTTTCCAGTATATAATATCCTCTTGACATGTGCTTCATGTGCCAAGACAAGAATTGTACAAAGTTTCAAAGCTGAGTATTGGAAAATGCAAGTGCTATGAACTTTTGTGTAGGCACAAACTGCAGAAAGTTGTTTGAAATAAAAAGGTAAATTTATTAAACAGACACTAAAAAAATGTTTTCATTGCTTATGATCTGCAAATATATACCTATTTACCCTTGAACTTCAAAATAATATACCAAAACAGCAAGAAGGACATGAATGCCTTTGCAAATTTACGGCTTTCTCCTATTGCTTGCAATGAACAGCAGATAATATGTATGCTGATTTTGCTTGTCATACACATGACCAATGAGAAAAGACTTTCTTTCCACCACACCAGCAGCAGAAAAGCACCACAATTTACACACAGAATCATAAAGCCAGTCCTAAGTGACAGCTCTCAAAATAAATAGTGCCCCTCATCATCAGAGTTTGAAACATAAGAAATCTCTGCTAAAATGCAAAATCATAGAACTGACAAGGTTGAAACCTGAATTTAAAAAACAGAAGATTTTAAAGAAAAAATAAAGATGTTATGAGAGTTATTGTCTAGGAATAACAGACCCTAAATATTTATAAAATACAAAATATTATCTTTTGATTGGTTATATGCACAACAAAGACTCTGCATGGCTAATATCCCTGATTGCCTTCTTTAAATGTGAACTTTTCAAATCAGTGTTCTTAAGTGATGCATACCTTGAAAAACCAATCAAAAATTTACATAAAACCATGGAAAAGATGAGAACACCACTTCCTAAACCCAATTCTAAACAGCATGGTTTCAGAATATCCATCAAAATTTATTCTAGTCTTATGTACAAGTAATTTTAATAATAACAAAACACTAAAACTCAGCAGAAAAACTATAAAAATATTTCATTAGAATTGTGACTGGACCTACAATGAAACAGTAAAGCTAGTTTTTAAATACTCACTGTGGCTCCTGTGCGACATCAAAAGATATTAGGATATTTATTCAGCACAGACTCACTCACTTAATTCGTTTAAAGAAAATGATATCTTCCCAAAGCAAAGGAAAACAGTGAGAAAACATAGTTCCAATAGCAGCTCTCTTTAGCCATAACCTCTAGGTTTTCCAGTTGACCTTTACGTTGACTTCTATTGCTCCCAGGTGTACCTTTCCCCTCAGTCAATGTTATGGTCTTCCTGTGCTTATTTTGGACACACATGTTCCTGTCCTTGGTCTGCTATAGCCTTTTGAGAATGGATCTGGTCACACTTCAGGGAATGGATGAAGAGCAGAAGGGCTTCTGGCACATGCTGAACATTAGGAGGTACTGTTCCTCTTCCTTATCCAAGATCTTGACCAATAAAGTGGAAATGAGGCTTTTCTTTCCTGGGGGAACAACACAGTCATCTTTAAGTCACTTCCCAAGATGTCCACAAATCCATTATTTTTCTCAGGATCCACCTCAGCAGGGGCGCTGAAGAATCACCTTAGCTAAGAATCTCTGTTCCTCTATTTCCATCTTCCACTCAGGGAGCCACCTGCCTTGTTGTTCCTACAACTGTCCAGTGCCTGGGAGCTGGAGATGTTCTGTAGCACAGGGAGTTGGTGATGTATGGTATCTATGGTCCATAGTAACCGAACTGGTAAGGTCTGAAAAAGTCTCATGGCTACTCATTTTAAATAATGAACCTGGATTCCTGGGTGGCCTCCTCAATTGTCTATTTTGCCATGATGGAGTCCATTTGGCTAGGGGAATCCATGAAAATAACTTCATCAGAAAATTCAGAGAACTTTGATGACAGGGAAGATTCAGATGCCTGCCTAGAATTCAATAGGCCTATCAGCAAGCAGTGAAAGGGAAGGCTCCCTATGTGACCTTTTGGGGTCTTACTCTGGAGTCCAGCAAAATTGTGCACAGTCTGTCAGAGTGGTGACCAGAGAGTAAAAGGCTGCATGCTTCATGATCCCCAGGATGCCACAAGTTTCTAGCCAGAGGCCTTGGAGTTAACCTGGACTCTGGTTGCCCCTGCATATTCCAGCAGAACTGAGAGCCAAGCCTGGTGCAGGCTTGAGCTAGGGCACCACCATCATGGTGGAGTGGGCAGAAGGCTGGCTGGAGGGTCCAAAGAAAGTGGTCAACAGACACCCAGCACAGTGGGCCAGGAGCAGGGATGGAGAAGGGATGGAGCAGGCCAGGGTGGGAGGAAGGTAAGAAGGAAGAAAGAACAATGGGACTGGGATCCAGAGGTGAGATGTATTTGGGGAAGGTGGGGAATGATAAAGGGATGCAGGATTCAGGCTGGGGAAGCCTCAAATAAGTTTTCGTAATGTGGCTAATTTATTGAAATTGTTAACTACAATTCTAAGTCCCCACAATATATATGAGAATTACCTTGCAAATTGTGCACTTTTAAGAAATATTAATTATAAGATTTATGATACAATTTTAGAAAATAGATCACACATAAAAATGTGAAATCAGTGACATGACACCAGCACAAACAAAAATAGTATTATAAAAGACTACAAGTCAAACAGAATGTCTTATTAAAAACATGAAGTCTAAAGAAGAATCAACTCAATGCTGCCTGGGTTTCTGTGATTAAGAACCAGACTGTCTGCCCCATGAATTCCATGAATTAGTACAACATGTACACACACTTATGTGCATTTGTAGTTAGCTCCCTAGTATTTTAAAGATACAGCTGATTCTGTGTTCTAGAACAGTTCATGACAGTACAATTCATTTGAATATATAATTCAGGGGGCCAGACACTAACACATTTACTATCTGAATCAGATCTATATTCCCAATGACTAACAGAGTTTGGTAGTTTGTTAAGTGACTAAAGGAACAAAGGAAGGAAATCACAGATAAAAGAGCATACATTATTTAAAGACAAATATCTTAGACTGGATACAGTAGCACATTCCCATAATCCCAGCAACCCAATAGGCTATGTCTGGAGGATCACAATTTTAAAGGAAATCTCAGCAACTTAGTGACAAGTTGTCTCAAAATAAAAAGTGAGAAAAAGAGAAACTGGGGATGTAGCTCAATGGTAAATCAGCACTTGGTTCAATCTAAGTGCAGAGGGAGAGTGACTAAAGAGTCTTAAGGCAAATGAATGAGAGCTACAAACAAATATTCAAAGAAAAATGTTAGTTGTTTTTCAAAAAATGAATATGGTGTCTGTTTAATTTCAGACTTCCTCAATAGCCATAAACACAGATCATTATTACATATAACTCAGGAGATTACTTGATTTATTTCAAAACATGAATTTATTCCCATTTTATACAAAAGTATCATGCAAAAATAATTTATCCAAAGATAATGGACACATATTTTCTAAAATGAAAATTTCCAGGCTATGTTTGCAAGTAATTCATCAACTGGGAAAATGAGAAAAAAAATTCTTAAATTTATATTAGTCAGGGAAAATGTCATATATATTTCAGTCATTGCCTACAAGCAAAAGAAATATTTTTTTTTAAATGCAAAAGATAAGTTTCCATAACAGGAAAAAGTTCAGGAATGTGATACTTTCTCCTTGTAGAAATAAAGAGAATCAATTAGAATAATTCTTCTGTAACAGTATTCAATTTTATTTTAAAAAGTTAAAATCAATTAGATTGCTATCTCCTATGGTATCTCCACAGAGCCCTTGTAACAAAACTATTCAATAAGTAGTTAAAAGAAAAAAAGTCCAATAATATAGAAAGTAGTATACTGAGACTCTTTCAACATAACCATAAATCAGAATTAAAGGAAAATAGCTAAAATACACTTATTTACTCATCATCCTATATGTAAACCTACATGAAGACATTTAACTTTGAATATTCTGTCCCTTTTTTTCATCCACACAAAGAATGCAAATGATGTATTTATTTCTATCTCATGTTTTGAATGTAAAGGGTGTATGTGAACTCTCTACTTCATAATCTAGATTTGCTCTCCTTTTTGTCATGTTTTAAAATTGTTTACTTTTGGAAATTGAAATGTCTCACTGTGATAGAGATTATCTTTAACTGAAAGACTACCATAGGCTGAAGTTTTTGAGAAAGAAATAGATTTAGCAATTATTTCTTGTGATAGGATGAAGATCAGTGATGAATGACAAATCTAAGAGCACAATAATTTCTTAACCTTTATACTTAACTACAAAACATTACTTAGGAAGTATATGACATTAGAAACAAAACCAAATAATGCACAAGGAAGCAGGGTGATTCCTAAAGTTTACATATTCCTAAAATTATGAGTAGAAATAAAATTAAATGTAAAATAAATGAAAAAAAGAACAGAAATGCATAAAAACAATACTATCAAAACATATAACTAAAATTCAAATTCAAACGTTTTGATGCTATGAAGATACAACATAACTTTTGTCCTGCTGGTCTGGTTTTCATAACAAAACCACCCAGTATGGCATTATACCTGAGATTTAAAAGCTTGTAACTATACTTGAAGCTTATTAATCTTTGCCTTTTTTTCTGCAGTTGTGGCTGAGTTTCTTAGTGTTTGGGAAACTTTTTCAAATTAAAAAGAAAAAAAGAAAGAAATTTAGAAATGAAAAGCACTATCCCTCATATAAAAATATACATGATTTGCCAATAGAACATATATTTCTGTATTGTTTTGATAAAAGTAGTGGTAGATTTTGTGACTAGTCACGTATAGCCTTTCTCTAGTACTCCCAAGTTCTCAGCAAAATCATTCATTTACAAGGGAGAAGACAAAGTCAAAGGTGCAGTCTATGGCCTCCTCTCAGCAAAGCAAACTGGCTCATAGCTATCTGTCACCATGCTCTTTTTCTTTAAAGACCCTAAATGTCATTGTGAATTTGTGTGAAAGTAAGAGAACAAAGCATTATATTAAATTCCTCCCTGTCCCCACCTTTACAACCTTATATTGAATCTTACCTGAAGTTTATCAAGATGATTTAAAAAATTTATTTTTGACATATTTTATTAATAAACAACTCTTTCTGTAAATACATCAGTTACTTGCTCTTTTCTTCTAACAACATATCTCCTAGTACCTTTAAGATATTAATGATAAGTTAATCTTTCAAAGTCCCTAGTGCTATACCTTCTCAGAGGAAACAGAAAATAAAATTTGGGGAATCCAATGAGTGTTTCTAATCTATATAGCCACTCATCGCAAGTTCCCACCATGTATTCAAATAGCCCCATTCTGCCATCATCAGGATTGTAAACCTCTCCTAAGAAATATATATGGTCTCATAATCAAGAATAAGGATTTAGCTCTTTTATTTAAAAAATCAGTACAAGAAGATACAACCTCTTCAAAATGTAGCCTCAATCTTTAAACACAGTCAAACCTCAACTAGAAAAATAACAAAATAGAAACCAACAGTACACAAAGGACTTTTGCTTGTATTTAATTTAGAAAGGATTTATTTTTCTGATAAAAGAAAAAGGTAGTTAGTAGTCTGCACCTAGATATGAAACTAAAAAGTCAAATTTCTGCCCCTCCAAGTCTGAGTCCACCTCCCTATAATTAAAGTTTATATATCACTTTCCAGTTTTTCTAATAGGCTACTTTTAGAGAGGTTTTAGGATCATCACAAAACTGAAAAAAGTCAGAGATGCTGTATATCTCCATATCCCCCACATAAGCATACAGTCGATTTCATAGTTGATATTTAAAGAACAGAAAGCATATTAAAGCTTTATAACCAAAACTATGTTAAGTAATAAATATTATTTTAATTCCCATTTATAAGTGAAGAAAGTAAATCACAGACTACTGATTCTCACTCCCAATCTCTGTTTCCAGATGAATATCATAGAAACTAACAGGTAAAAACTGCCCAGTGTCCTTCAGCTCACCTAAACCACAGGAATGTGAGCCCTCCCGCTACTACTCCAGCTCCTCCAAACCTCTCCTACCATGAAGTAAGTAAATACATGCTAATCCTAAATCTAATGTAAGAAATTTACAATCCAAATCACATTTAGAAGTCAACTCAAAATCCTGCCATGTGAGGCTTTCCAATGGACAAGCTGAATCAATTGTTTCAATACCCTGCTACATTCTCAGTCCTCTGTATTTTGGCCCTTTATCTTACCCCTTACAATATAATCTTACACTTTTTTCAAAGACAACTTTTTCAGTGTTTTTAGCCAATTCTCTTTTCTAAGCTGTTGAACTTCAGTATCCACTACAATTTTACAATCATTTCCCTCTAAAAATGGTGACTTTCCAAATTCTAAATCATAGCCTCACATATGGCGGTAACTCCAAAGCTGTGTAATTCAACTGGCCACAAATATAGCTTAAATAAAAATTTAAATTAACAAAAATCAATTAAATTTAAAAATCTGTGTCCAAAGTCAAACTAGCTATTGTAAAGGACACAACAGACATACTGACTGCCATGTTGAACAAATACAATGTCTTTTCTTTATGGTCCAGTACAAGAACATTTGCTCCTCCTCCTACTCCTGATTGCTCCTCCCAACTTCTTTCATGTTGGCATGCTATAGGAATTTTCCTCATTCCTCTGCTTGTCTTATTCCAATTTCTCACAAGATGAACTTTACCACATCACCATTCATATACTGGTAGCTTCCAAATCCCTATCATCAGCACATTTTCTCGTCTAATTTTCAGACTACTAATCCACCCATAAATGCATTTTCAATTGCTTAGTTAAAAATGTTCAAGTAAAACAAAAAATTAAAAAACAATAAAACCTTTTCAAACCAAAGCTTAACTTATTTCCTTATGAAACTTGATTTTTGAACACAAATATTCTTTGTAATTGACAATTCAAATAATATGACTCCTCTATTCTTAAAATTCTACTAGCTTCACTATAATCATGAAGTGAATATCCAAGTATCCCTTGGAATCTGTCTCCAATGTAATTTTCATAATACAGTAAATAACAGCATGCCTAGGACATTTCAGAAGGTAAGGTGCTGGATGGAATTAAGACTGTTAAGCAGAACAAGGCCAGTGCTTCTAGTAAACAGTCTGGAAGTGAACTAAAAGCAAACACCCCAACTCCATGAGGAGTACCAGTCAAAGAAAGACTGAATGCCACTGAATGATTCCTGGAGAAAAAAAAATAATATTATATATATATATGTATATATATATATATATACATATATATGTATATATATATGAATGTATAATATATAAATGTATAATACCAGGCTTAAAGAACTTGAAGAGTTAGCTGAGAAGTACAGCAAGCATTTCAGGCAAAGAGAAAAAAATGCACAGAGGAAATACAAGAAATCCTTTGTCAGGGGCACAAAGGAAGGTATAAAACCAGTTGTGGAGATGAAGCTGGAGATATACAGAGGAACGAAAGTTTTTTTTCCACAAGTATAATTTTAATATTCTATTTTATTAATTAAATTATTTATGTTTTGCAATAGACCAGATAATTTTCATTTTGTTAGTTATACATGACAGAATGCATCTATACATTTTGAAATATCATATGCAAATTAAGTGTTGTCTCCCATTTTTCTTATTATATAAATTGTAGTATCACATCTTTCATGCAGTCATGTTTGGACATGAGGTAATAATAAATGTTTCACTGTATCATCATTTCGACTCAAATATAAATCCCCCTACCTTTGCTCCCCTCTACCTAATATAAAGTGATTCTATTCTTCCCTATTGCCCCCTCCCACTTATTGTGAATTAGCATCCACATAACAGAGAAAACATTTGGACTTTGGTTTTTTGGGGGTTTGGTTTATTTCATTTAGCATGATATTTTCTAACTCCATCTATTCACCAGCAAATTCCAGAATTTTATTCTTCTTTAAAGCTGAGTGATATTCTACAGCATGCTCTATATATACCATATATTCTTTATCCATTCATCTATTGAATGGCATCTATATTGTTTCCATATTTTAGCTGTTTTGAATTGAGCTGCTATAAACATTGGTATGGCTGTGGCACTGTAAGCCCTTTGGGTATAAACAGAGGAGTGGGATTGACGGGTCAAATGCTTGTTTCATTCCAAGTTTTCTGAGGAATCTCCATACTGCTTGTCATAATGGTTGCACCAATTTTCATTCCCACCATCAATGGATGAGTATGCCTTTTTCCCCATATCCTTGAAAATATTTATTGTTGCTTGAATTATTGATAATTGCCAATCTGATTGGAGTAAGATGAAATCTTAGAGTAGTTTTTATGTGCATTTTTCTAATTGCTAGAGATATTGAACATTTATATATATATATATATGTATATATGTTGAATGATTTTATATTTTCTGTGAAGTGTCTGTTCAGTTCCTTATTCCATTAATTGTTTGGGGTATTTGTTTATTTTGGTGTTAGGTTTTTTTGAGTTCTTTAAGTAGCCTAGAAATTAATGCTTTTTTTCAAAGTGCATGTAGTAAAGATTTTCTCTTAATCTGTATGGATTCTTTTCACATTATCAAGTGTTACTTCTGCTGAAAAGAAACTATTTAGATTGAGACCATCCCATTTATTGATTCTTGATTTAACTTCTCATGCTTTAGGGGTCATGTAAAGGAAATAAGATCCTTGACTGAGATGAATGTTTGTACCTACTTTTTCTTCTGGTAGTCCCAGGATCTCTGTTGCAGCACCAAAATGTTTGATCCATAGTGAGTTCAGTGTAATGCAGGGTGAGAGATGAGGGCTTAATTTTATTTTGTTACATGTGGCTTTCCAGTTTTACCAGCACCATTTGTTGAATGAGGTGTCTTTACTCAGTGAATATTTTTGGTGCCTTTACCTAACATGATACACCTGTTTTTCTGTGGGTTTGTCTCTGTGTCTTCTATTCTGTACCATTGGTCTATACGTTTGTTGTAGTGACAATACTATGTGTTTTAATTACTATGGCTCTGTAGTATGATTTGAGTTCTTGTATTGTGATGCTCCCTGCTTCACTTTTCTTGCTAAGGATTGATTTGGCTTATTCTGGGTCTCTTATTTTTCCAAATAAATTTCATGATTGATTTTTCTATTTCTATGAAGAACATCATTGGGATTTTAGTAGGAAATTCATTAAATTTACATAATGCTTTTGGTAGTATGGCCATTTTGACAATATTAATTCTATCTATCCAGGATCATGGGAGGTCTTTCCATCTTCTAAGGTTTTCTTTGCTTTCTTTCTTTAGTGTTCTGTAATTTTCATCCTTAGAGGCTTTTCACCTCTTATTATTATTATTATTTTTTTGTGTGTGTGTGGTACTGGGGATCGAACTCAGGGCCTTGTGATTGCAAGGCAAGCACTCTACCAGCTGAGCTATCTCCCCAGCCTGTCTTTACACCTCTCGTTAGGTTGATTCCCAAGTATTTTTTTTTTTTGAGTGATTGGGAATGTGGTAATGTTTTTTATTTCTCTCTCAATGGATTCATTACTGATGTGTAGCAATGTGTTTTATTAATGGACATTGACTTTATATCCTGCTTCTTTGCTGAATTTATTTATTCTAGAAGTTCTTTCATGGAAATTTTTGGATCTTTCAAATATAGAATCATATCATTGGCAAACAGTGCTTGTTTGTGTCTTTACCTATTTGTATTCCTTTAATTTCTTTCTTCTGTTTAATTGTTCTGACTAGAATTTCAAGGAAATGCAGAGTAAAAGTGGTGTAAGAGGGCATCCTTATCTTGTTTCAGGCTTTAGAGGAATGCTTTCAATTTTTCACTGTTTGGAATTATGTTAGCTTTGGATTTAGCATACATGGCTTTTATGATGTTGATGTTTCTACTATCCCTAGTTTTTATACTGTTTTGAACAAGTAGGAGTGTTGTATTGCCAAATGCTTTTTCTTCATCTATTGAGATGATTATGTGCTTCTTGTTTTTAAATCTATTGATATGATGAATTATGATTATTGATTTCCATATGTTAAACCACCATCCCTTGGATGAACTGAACTTGATCATGGTGCACCATCCATATAATATGTTTTTGTATGAGAGTTGCCAGACTTTCATTGAGAAGTTTTGCATCAGTGTTCATCAGGGATATTTTTCTGGAGTTTTCTTTCTTTAATGTATCTTTGTCTTATTGTGGTATCAGGATAATATTAGTCTTATAGAACAAGCTTGGAAGGGTTCCTCTTTTTCTATTTCATGGAATAATTTGAGAAGTATTGGTGTTTTAAGATCTTGTAGGAAATGGATTAGAATCTGTCTGGTCTTGGACTTTTCTAAATTGGTAGAATTTTAATGGTGTTTTTTTTATATTTCATTACTTAAAATTGTTTTGTTGAAATTATGTATGACCTCCTGATTCAGTATAGGTAGGTCATATGTCTCTAGAAATTTGTCAATGTCTTCAATATTTTCTATTTTATTGGATTATAAATTTTCAAAATAATTTCAAATTGTATTCTGTATTTCAGTTGTATTCATTTCAAAATTTTGTTTTTCATCACATACTTTAGTAATTTGGATTTCCTCTGTTTATTCTTTGTAGTATGGCTAGTGAGTTATCAATTTTATTGGTCTTTTTTGATGAATGAACTCTATTGTCAATTTTTTTTCAAATATTTTTATTGTTTCAATTTTATTGATTTGAGCTCTGATTTTAATTATTTTCTATTTTCTACTCTTTTTGGTATTGATTTGTTGTTCTTTTCCTAGAGCTTTCAGATGTAATGTTGTTATTTATTGGATGACTTTTCATTCTTTAATAAATATCTCAATACAATAAATTTTCCTCTTAGTACTGCCTTCTTAGTGTTCCAGAAATTTTGGTGTTATATCAGTGGTCTCATGCACCTCCAAATATCTTTTTATTTCATACTTGGCTTCTGCTACTATCTATTCATCATTCAATAGTATATTATTTAGTGTCCATGTGTTAGAAATAATTCTATTTTATAATTGATTTCTAATTTCAGACCATTATGATCTCATAAAATGCAAGGTATTTTCTCTATTTTTTGTACTTATTAAGAGTTGTTCTGTGGCATAACATATGATCTGCTTTTAAAAATTATCAATGGGCTGCCAAGAAAAGAGTGTGTTTGTAAGAAATACCACAAAAACCATGCCAGACATGGGAAATCACCTAAGGGAGTTTATTAAGCAAACAGAGTGTCTCTCTTCAGGATAAGAGAGAAAATGAGAGGAAAAGAGAAAGGGTGCATGCAAGAAAGAGTGTGAAAAGCGAGGAGGAGAAAGTAAGCAAGTATGTAGGAAAGCAAAGCAAGAGAAAAGATGGCGAGGTAGCTACCGTGAAGCAGTTGGATTCTGCTGGGCTAACAGGGGACCAATAAGGTAGAAGGATACTTGCAAGCTGACTGATGAACCAATAGCTAGCTAGGATGTTCACAGACTGACAGTAGTTGGGAGGTGGGGAAATGGCTGCAATGGAAAGGGCAGGGAGAGCAGCTTTGAACATTACAGTATTCACTCATTGATGGGTGAAATATTCTATTAACTGTTATGTCTAAATTATTGATTATGTTATTTAGTCCTATGGTTTCTTTATTTAGTTATTGTTTAGGAGATATTTCCAGTAGTGATAGAGGTGTGGTAATGTCACCCAGAATTATTGTGTTGTGGTCTAATTGATTCTTGAAATTGAGAAGGGTTTTATTTTATTTTTATTTATTTTATTTATTTTTTCATACATAGATGTTCCATTGTTTGGAGCATAAATGTTTACAATCATTATGTCTTGCTGCTGTATAATTCCCTTCAGTAGAATGAAATAAACTTCCTTATTCCTTCTGATTAACATGGGCTTGAAATCTACTTTATCTGATATAAGTATGGAAATCCCTGCTTGTTTATGCAATCCATATGAATGAGATATTTTCTTTTTGACTTATCCTTTCACCTTTAGTCTGTGGATGACTTTGCCTGCTAGGTGAGTCTCTTAGAGACAGTATATTGTTGGATCTTGTTTTCTAATCCGACCTGCCCATGTTTTTTGATTGATGAGTTTATGCCATTACTATTCAAGGTTATTACTAAGATATGACTTGCATTCCCAGTCACGTTGGTTTATTTCTGGCTTTTAATTTGATTTACTTTTTATTTTGACTATTCATTTAGTGTTATTCATTCTTTTTCTGTTTTTCACTTTTCTTTTTTCCTTCATCCTCATGGAATATTTTGCTGACAATGTTCTGTAGTGCAGACTTCCTAATTCTTATTTTTTAAACTTCTGCTTATCTTAAAAGATTTTTATTTCATCTTCAATTTGAAAATTAATTTTGCTGAATATAAAATTTTTGGTTGACATCCATTTTATTTCAGAGCTTTAAATACGTTGCTCTATGACCTCCTAGTTTTGAGGGTCTGGATTGAGAAGTCAGTTGAGATCTGAATTGGCTTTCCCTTATATATAATTTACTTTTTTTCTCTCACAGTCTTCAAGATCTTATCCTTATTCTATAGTCTAGTCATTTTCACTTTAACATGTCTTAGTGTGGGTTTGCTGTAGTTTTGTATATTTGGGGTCCTGTAAGCCTCCTGTACTTAATTTTCCTTTTCATTCTTTAGGTTTTGGAAATTTTCTGATATTATGTCATCAAAAAGATTGTGCTTTCATTTTGTTTGTATCTCTGCTCCTTCTTCTATCCCAATAATTCTTAAATTTGTTCTTCTCAAGTTATCCCACAGTTCTTTGAAGTTCTGTTGATGTATTCTTACCAGCTCTGCATGGTCAACATTATTTTTAATATTAAATATTTTGTATTCATTGTCTGAGGTTCTCTATTCCAAATGGTCTAGTGTGTTGGTGATGTTTTGATTAATTTTATAATATGATTTATTGATTCCTTCATTTTGAGGATTTATGCTTATTTTTTCATAATTTCTAAATCTTTATTGAAGTGATCTTTCAATCCCTGTATTTCCTCTACTTTGATTTCACCCTTCATACATGCTTTACTTCACAGATCCAGATTAGTCATGTACTTGCTTTACTTCTTCTTGGATATTTATTCTATTGTGTTGTTAGTGGCTTCTCTAATTGGGGCATCTTGGTTTGTGGCATTTTGTTACCTTGTTTTTTCATGCTACATATGTGTTTTTTCATATAGTTGTATGGATCTGAGACAATACATATTCTACCCAGTAGACCTTTTTTGTCATAAATATTTTCAGTATCCTACATTTAATAAGGAGACCAATATCAAAAATACCCAGTGCAAACAATATAGAGCCTCAAATCTAATATTTTCCAGCAAGGTGTCCACTGCATCCTAGCTATAAAAAGCAGTGATGAGTTCAACCAATGTCCACAATAAAAATAGAAAATTTGCTATACAGATTTACAATCTCAAATACTGGCCAAAGACAGAAAAGAAACAGTGCAGGATGTGGTGTTCATGAGGGAGAAAGAGAGAAGCCAGAAGCAAAAAGTCCACAAAGCATGGGAGAGGAACCAAAAGAGACTGGTTGTTATGTGGAGAAAACATAGAAAGGGAATCTAAGAAGACAGATAAATAAGAGGGAGAATACTTATTGAGAGAAGAAAAATTAAAAATATAAGAATATACAGAATAGCAGAACTGTAAAACACCAAGTGTATACTATCATCTTCCACAAATTGATGCACAAAAAACTCTGCTGCAAATATGGTGGAGAGAGGGATCAGAGAAGAAAAAATAGTAAAATGAATCTCATTGGAAAAATGAACAATTCTCTTTACCAGCATCCGAAAGCTTCTCAACCCTGTCTCTGAATTCCCAAAAGTCTGCCTGGCCCAGACAAGTCCTGGAAGACCCAGTCACTGTCTTGACACTCTGGGCCTCAGATGGTCTGGGTTTGGCCACATTGCACTCCCAGGTTCACAACGCCACTGGAATTTGGAACAAGACAACCAGGGATGAGCAATCCAGAGATGCCATAACTAGATGGGAGCAACCCACACTCCCAGGAGAAAGACCCCACTTGCAGCCAAACCTATATGCACCCTGACACTGAACCTCCAGTTCCTGGCCAGTGTCCCCAGACAGGTGCAGCTGTGCCCCAAAGTGGCAGTGGCACCAAACACACTGGCACCCCATACTAACCACAACGCAACCTGGAGTCACCCTGGCAGTGGACCTCTGGGCAGTGATGGAAGTAGTAGTAGCATGAGCTGATGGTAGTAGGTAAGGGATCAGTAGCAGTTTCAGTCATCAGTGGTGTTGTAGCAGGTGGGAAGACTGTGGCAGCAGTAGCAGCTATGGTTCTGGCTGCAACTACAGCAGCATCCAGAGAGGAGAACTCTGAGTGACTTTCTAGGAGCAGCAACAGCTTTTCAGTCAGTGACAGCAGCAGCAGCAGCAGCAGTGTAGTTGAAAGCCGAGCATCTGATGCACCATCAAGGGCATAATACCTCCCAGTGACACTGCAACAGCATCAAGAGTAGCAGCAGGTCCTGGAGAAAGATCTCTGGGCACCTGCAGCAGGGGTATCAGGGGCAACTGTGGCACAGATTCCTGCAGCAGTGGCACCCAGGGAAAAGACCTCCAGGCATCAGTGGTAGCTGCACCCCACCCCCCAGAGAAGACTTGCAAGCAGTTTCAGTGGCATTCATGGTCATGCTATCATGGGCAGTCCCAGAACCTGGAGATAACTCCTCCAGATTTCTGTGGCTGGTTTTAGTTTTTAAAAGTTAGAAATAATGTCTTCAACTTAATTTTTTTTTTGTTCTCTCATGATTCTACAAAACTCAGTCAGTCTTTGCAACATTTAGACTCACTTTTTGCTGTGTTTGGGTCAGAACAATCACATCATTTGTAAATAATTTTAATATGATAATAGCCATAGTTACTGAGTGTTAACCATAATGCTATAAAGTACTAAATTCTTACTACGCTCTTTAATATTCCTATCAATCCTGCTTGAAGAAGAGGAAATCCAAGATAGATGAGATCAAATACATTCTTTAGCTTATAGAGCTAGTAAGGGATGACATGTAGGTACAAATTGAGGACTGTTTTACATATTTACATGACTCTTAACTACTGAGCTTTCCTGTCTTCCATGGACTTCTTCATAAAGATTCCTCCTCAATACTGCTACTTTGTGCATAAAAATCCCTAGGAATAGTTCAGAGGGCACCAAAAGTATGTACCAGTACAGAGCAGATAGAACCAAAGACAGAAAAGACACAGTTATGATGATATATATCTTATAGAAAATTCACACCTAGCTTCCAGGTGATAATGGTGGCCCCAACTTCATTTTCCAGGGCAATGAATGACTTATAGGTTTGTTTTAGTCATCTCAGAGCAGGAGGGTTACTTTTCTATGAACTAAAATTTCATCAATTTGTCTACCCACTCAGACAGACTTAGGTTCAAACACAGCAGCCCTTATGCAGAGGAGGTGGGTGTAACTGTGAAAATGGTCCACTTCACCTTTTGGATATAGATCTGAGGCTTATTTTTAAAAGGAGCAGGATTTCCTTTTCCACTTCTCCTTCTCCCCCTCCCTAACCTGGGAGTGGGGAACAAGATTTCATTGAGTTCTCTGTGCTCCACAGGAAGGTCATATCTACCAGAGGATCTGGGAAATGAATATCTTCCAAATTAAGAAGTCAATGTTAATACTCCATCAGGGTGCCCTGGGACCCCCTGTCAGGGTGCACCTGGAATGTAGCCTTTGAAGAGTTTCTTTAAAATGCTCTTGTTCCTCCTGATGGAGAGAATCACATCCTTTGTGACAGGAGTCTCCTGTGTTTCTCCTTTGTTAGCAAATAAATAAACATTTTGTTCTTTTTCTCAGAACCATATCCTTGTTATTTAATTATCATTGGGGACAAGTACAGAGCATTTGGTTACAACTTTGTTCCCCTACCTGGGGACCAAAGAACAGGCCCCCACTCTAGTTTTCTTGGGCAGGTCTGGCACTGTAAGCAACTGCACTTTCATGCTGAATGGAGATGTATGGCAAACTTTTTGAGAGCTGACTACTGGAAAGTTAGTAGATGGGAGAGTATGCCTGGCGTTGAACCAGAGGAGTTATTTCTGTATTTAAAGGAAGTGACAGGGATTCCCAGCAGCTGCTGATGACCACATTGCTTCATAAAATGCCTACCTTCCTTTTCTGCATTTTAAGGATTGCTCCATCTTATTCTACTTTGAGAAAAGGAAAATGAATGCAGTAATATCAGGACACTTTGGCCATTTGGTAAACTCACTCTGTGTGCACACCAAGTTCCTTGATCCTACACAACTGGTTGCCCTTTGTGGGAATGTCTAGTCATTTTTTGTGGGGACATCTTTGGTGCCACTGGTGTAGAAGTCATGATTAAGTGGTATTTGGGAACTTTGGGGGATTTTCCCTCAACTGCTCTGTCTGTTTTAAAGGTTCCCCTCTGCCAGCCATGGTTTGGCGATCCTCTCTGTCTCTTTCTAGGTCTTTTGTTTGCATTTGCTTCTGGCCCCTTAATACATGGGAAATACTGTGTTGATCCTATAGATTGTTTCATGTGAAATATCTTGGCTGAATGGACCACCTATAGATATAAAACTGTCTAAGAAAAAGATGTTTTACTGTAACACTCTGGTCTTTGAATTGTTTTCTGAATTATTGTAAAATATTACACATGGGACATTATCTGTCAGAGATACGAAAAGGAAAAGATTCTGTGTGTACAAGGCACGTATGCAATTATGTAATAAGAAGTCTTAACATGCAAAAACTAAGTTGGATGCAAAATAGTGTTCCCTCAAATGTGTGAGTATAGGAGGACCACAAAGTAGGATTTATTTCTTTTCTTCTCAACTCAGTGTGAAGAGTCTGAGTACTACTTCTCAGTCTTGTCCCAGCAGCTGCAAATCATATTGCTGTGGGTCAAGGACACAATCCTGATATAAAGGAGAAAAGAGAAAAATCATAGGAAAGCTGCCTGGTCTATTGAGAAATAGACAAGGAGGATGTGGTCTGTACCCAACGTTCCAGCCACTCTTTGCCCGTGAGAGTAAAACCAGAGTTTGAGAACAGGGCTCAGTTCACAGCTTCTCCAGATGAATGAATCTATATGAGCTATAGGCCTCACTGATTTTCTATCCAGATTTTGGTCTCTTGGATTCAAAGAATAAAATCCATGGATAGTGGCAGAGTACAAAAATAAAAGAAATAAAATTAGTTTTGAATGAAAGGAAAAAAGGAGATGGATCTCCCTGTGATATGAGTGGAAAACAGTTGGAAAAGTTTTCCACTTAATTATACTAGTTCAGAAACTTAGGCTTTCGACAAAAATGTTTATCAGAGTCTATGCTCAACAGATATTAAAAGTGTTGAGGCTAATTGTTGTAATCTATTCTGTACAGTTGTTGGAAAAGTACCAAGGCTGTTGACTTGGACAATAACTTTCTATTTGGCTATGTGCTTTTAGTTCTTATGTCTGAATCTTTTGTAACTTTCATTTGGTTCTGTCCCTATTTTTATTTTCCAGCCACTCTGGGACAAAGGAGTGGAATGGAATGCTTAACCTCACAGGGTTGCCTTCACATTTGAAAAAACCCTATCTGGGGCACAATATGCTCATTGATGTTCAACTAACCTACTTTAATGGGGATGGAAGATGAAAGCTGCCAATCACAAGAAATGAAACAATGGGTTCAAATATTATTAATTATATTATATTTAATATATATACTTATAAATATATTAATATATAATTATGAATATATTATATTCAAATATTATAAAATTATAATATGAGGACAAAAAAATGTCTCCCCTTATTAAGATCTGCCCTATTTGTTCAGGGGACACTTCTTGGTGAAGGCCTTCCCTCTTGCCCACAGAGCTAAAATAAAAAGGCCTCCCTTAGTCCCCATGATTTTCAAACACCTGTCTTTTGGCCCTGCTGAATTCTGAAGAAAGGGGTCCCTAATAATTTATTTGACCTTCAATAGACAGTGCCTTTATATACAAAAGTATGTAAAGAGAGAGTCTCTGGGTACAATTAACAATCTGGAACTCACTTAAAGTTGGTTGCATTATGATGATAGTAAGGAAAACTGCTCAAATAATAACCTGTGTTACAAACCCTTGAGTATATACTGGAAAAAAAAATAAGGCACAGATTTTAAATATGCCAAACTGTCTAACTCCTTTGCTGGGATATAATTTGTTGTGTAAATTAAATTTACAGATAATATACTCACACCATAATTAAAAATTTCAAGTGAAAGTATCTTCCAGGAAAAGAAAACAGAATCTGCTTGGCTGGAGGTCTACTAGAAGTGAGAAAGGCCTTTCAAGAAAGCATGACCCTGGGAAAAATGATCAATGTTATCTTAACTAAGTTTAGTTTTAAGAGAGTACAACTTGTCCCAGGGGAAAAAAAATAAACAATAGCAGCTGAATTTACAATAGCTAGATTGTGGAACCAACCTATAAGCCCTTCAACAGATGAATGGAAAAAGAAACTGTGATATATGTACACAATGGAATATTATCTAGTCATAAAGAAGAATAATATTATGACATTTTCAGATAAATGAATGCAATTGGAGAATATCATGTTAAGTGAAACAAGCCAATTTCAAAATACCAAAGAGAGAATGTTTTCCCTGATAAGTGGATGATGATACATAGTCGGGTGGTGGGGTGGTGGGTGATAGAAGAATGGTGGAACTTTAGATTATATAGAGAGAAATGAGAGATTGGGGGTATGAGAAATGGTGGAATGAGACAGATATCATTGTCCTATGTACATGTATAATGACATGAATGGTATAAATCTACATTTTGCATAACCACAGGAAAAAAAATGTGCCCCATTTGTGTACAATGAATCAAAATGCTATCTGTGAAAATAAAACTATAACAATAAAATAAGAGGCACTCATTCTTTTCTGGACAGTTGTTTAAATTGTACAATGAGTCTGCTTTGCAAGATATCCTACTCTGCCTCTTCGGCCTGTTAAAAAACGTCACACTGATGCATACCAATTTTTGGAACACTTGACAGCTATAAAATATTAAAATGTGATGTCAATTGCTTTTGGGATGTTTCTTTGTCATAGAAAGAGATGACTTAAAATCTTGACCAGACTTCATTTTCATGAATAACCTAAATAATATACCTGACTAGAAATATATACATATACATATATATATATATATATATATGAAACTAAATATATTTGTCTGAGCCTTACCTAAATATTGTATAAAAGTTTAAAAATGAAAGTTCATGTAGATTTAACAAGTAAGTGCTATCTTTTATACCTTACATCTGGCATAGGGTAACAGTGCCATTTAGAAAACTTAACTGTATCTGTCTGCTTTGACTAGGTCTAATTTGAATTATTAACGCTGTTCCATAAATGTATAAGAGATTTAAGGCTATCATTTATTTTTACTAGTACTAGTAAATTTTGCAAGCCTGTAAATATATGTGGATTCTGAATTTACTGTGAAAATTAAACCTAGTTAATATAAGGACATCTGTATAATGGTGCAACTAACTATTAGTTCTTTGTATATGAAGTGTACTCATGATCTTCTAAGATACAAATTATAAATATAAAGCTTGGAAGAGCACTTAACCAAGATGGTGTTCTCCAAACTGAAGTTGTCTAAATTGGTAATTTTAAATTATATAGAAATACAAAAATTAAATTGGAATTTTATATCATTTAATATTCTGTCACTGAACCTGTTATCAATAAGATGTATGCAAAATTTTTGTTACTTTTTACGTGGGGGTAAAAATTTAAATGTATTTTAAAAAGATAATGAAAGGCTGATCTCTTTAAAGGTAAATATTGTAAAACATGCAAGCATTTTGCCACTTTCCAACAAAAAGGGTCAAAATCTCTCAGTTTTTATTTGATTCATGATTCAGAAGTAATTTGTGAAGAGCCCAACTTAACCTGAGATGAGGTTCTGCCTCCCACCTTACTCCATGTTAGAATGGCTCCCAATTAAGATAGACTTATGCTCATTTAAAGTTGTGTTCAAAAGATCAATTTTTGTTGTAAAGATAACTGTGGTCTCAAAATAAACAGGAGATATAATAAAACTTAGTAAGCTTTGGGATTATGAAAAAAATGTGTTTTTTGCAAAATAACTGATACCACCGTTCACTGGTGACAAGTTCTGCTCCTTCTAATGTTGAAGACTGAACACTAGAGAAGCATGCCAAGGCAAGCATATTAAGCAGGTTTTATTTAAAGGTAATAATACAGACTTCTCCCATCAGGAAGAAGGGGGCCATGGCTGGTGTTCTAAAGTCCCCAGAAGTGAGTTCACCCTACTTCTTTTATAGGTTAAAGTCTTTTATTCTCCAGTTCTCTCTTTTATTCTTTTATTCTCCTTTATCTCTCCTTCCTGCCTAAGTGACTAGGCCTGGTTTTGCATAAAGTGAGAAGCCATGGGCAGGGAGAGGGCCAAGGTGATTCAGGCAGATAAGGGTCCAGGGGGCATTATTT
Source organism: Sciurus vulgaris (assembly GCF_902686455.1). NCBI lineage: Eukaryota > Metazoa > Chordata > Mammalia > Rodentia > Sciuridae > Sciurus > Sciurus vulgaris. The sequence goes on along the minus strand of NW_027632793.1, from coordinate 5,434,749 downwards.
AGCAGCTCCATGCTTGCAGTCCTTAATAAAGGCAGGTAAATTTGGTAATCAATGGGCTCTGGAGATCCTTGACATTCCATTCTTCCAGGAGCAATCTTCAACTTCCAGAGGCAGATGACTTCATGGCTTCATTTCCTTGATTTGACCTGATCCCCTATTTCTACACTAACTACCTGTCCTTCATTCTGTCTTCATTCCCCCCTTTTGCTTTAGGAACTCCTAACTGCTGTAAGGAAAAGGGGGTGCTGATCGTTCTGGCTGCTTCAAAGCTGGAAGAATGGCAGCAAGGGGCAAGCAGTTTGGAGTTCCCTTTTAAAATTGGATCAATCAAGGGGTCCAAGATAGAAGTCTGGTTGGGGAAGAGCAGATTGTAAAGTCATCTGGGGTGGGTGCTTCTATGAGAGAAGAACAAAAAGACATGAGTACTGAAATGAGATTAGTACAAAGTAAATGTTACAGCATCTGGAACATGCCAATGAATATCATGAAAATGACAGAAGTCAATTTCTCACCAAGAGGTGTAAGAACTGAGAAATTGTTCCCATAATAAGGCCTAACAATGGCTGGAGAGGACAAGGCCTTTATTTGGGAAGTTTAACATTGTCCAGGTTATCAGGAATGTAAACACAACATTTAACTCTTAACGTCATTGATGTCCCCAGAAAATATAGTTAAACTACTTAATGTCATCTGATTTTTGTAATATATCCCTTTATTTGTATAACCCGTGTTTGGTAGAGATCTCTATACTTCTGTTACTTAGGGTTAGATAATCATACTAGCAGCAAATAGAATTAAGCTTACTTGTATAAACTGACTAAAAATTTCTGACTCTGGTAGTTTCTCTTAATAGTTATCAGGCACATTTGCCTAAGAATCTCTCTTTTGTAGCTTTTAGTCTTTATTCTAGTGGACTAACACAAGTGTACATCTTAAGATATATTTAATTATTATTTCTTTTACATGCCCAAGAATGGCTATATTTTGGTTTTAATGGTTTTGCTGGGTGTCTAAGATCAAGATGGTCAAACTGACTTGTTCCTATCTTGTTAGTCAGGTGAGTTCCCACAGGGGTCACTTGTAGAGAACATAAGAGCAGCTTCTTAGCTCCACCAGTGCCATTGGCAAGGAAGGGTTTCCTCGATGAGGTGTTTTCCTTTGGAAGCATCAGGGATGTCTCCCTTTCCCCTGACCCTCCTCTAAATCAGGTGCAATGATTGGCTTTTCATCCTCTAGTGGCCTCATCAATCTCCTTGATTAGGTGGTTTTGTGGCCCAGAGTTCCAAAGTTCCTTAGAGAAGTTCTTTTATTCCGGGGGTTCAGGCTGACTGAGGGCAAAAGATCCAAATACTGGTCTATCTTGCCCTCTGTATTTAATCTCAATCTCTAAATTTGATCTTAATCATCCAGCAAGCCAGTCTCACCAGTCATAAGGTAAGAGTAGTGGGCTTTAACTTCAATGTCTATAACTTTACAGTTATTTACCCTTTTATCTAACTGGAGTCTGTATTAGTACTGGAAGTTACCACTCTCTGTTCTAGAGGTGATGGCTTATTATCACAAGTTACCTAGGTTGTGTGTTCTTGAAGCAGCTACTTCTGCAAAACATTAACAGGTAACAGTTTTACAAAATAAAATTAGTAAGAGTAAAACTATATATTCAGCTTGTATAATAGTTATCTTAAATTTTGGCTGAGCTATACATTATATCCCCCATTTGAGATCATAGTAATTTTACAACAAAAAACAATCTTTTGACTATAACCTTGAAGAATCTGAAGTCTGGCTTATTTTGGAGCCTTTCTACACCCAGTTAGGTGGGAGGCAGAGCCTTATCTCAGGTAAGGCGTGACACTTTACAAATCTCAAGTGTTATAATTCTGATGTTGATCTTTGCTTCTTTCTTAAATGTTATTTTAAGAAGTTTACATATATTGATTCCTGAGTCTATATGAACACTAGTTAAAACAATTTAACATTATACCTATAACATGAATTAAAGAAAGCCTGAGAGCTTTTAACTTTCCTTTAGTGTTGAAAAGTGGCAAAATGTTTTCATGTTTCACAATATTAACCTTTAAACTAATCAGGCTCTAACTTTTAGAAATATATTTACATTTGAAATTCTTTATCTCAGTGTAAAAAGTAACAAATTTTACATATACCCTATTGATAACAGGTCCCATAATAGAACAGTAAATGATAGAAATAAATTCCAAATAAAATTTATTCTTTACAAGTTTAAAATTACCATTACAGACAAGTTTAATTTGGAGAATAGCATCTTGATAAATTTTCTGTTTTAAAAACTTGTATACCTGGAAAATATGAACACATTTACTATACAAAGAGTGACCATTTCACAATTATCTTGACACTTTTACTAAATTAAGTTTTTAAAGAAAAACTTAGACTCTGTAACATAGTACAATACTCTAACAGTTGTTTAACCATAACTGTATAAACCCCAATTTTTAAGACTAATTGTTCTAAAGAATAAAACTTAATAGACACAAAGTTATGAGTAAATTAGTGTTTAAAAGAAATCCCTTTCATTTTACCTTGTCATTTTACCATACAGATTAAACTTTGGTTTCTATCAGAACATTAGTATTTCACCTTAGGAAAACCGTTAAATAGCTTCAGCTGTCTTACATACATACATCCAACTTAGTTACACAGAAACTTGTTGAAACTTGCCCTTTACTTACACACAGACTTTCTTAGCACTTACTTAGACCCTCATGTATTTCATCACACAAGCACTTTCTTACCCAGAAACATTTTCTTTTCCCTTTTATTAAATATATTTCCATACCCAGAACAGTTTATGTTCTCTTTCTTATTTGTTGACACATTTTTGTTCACATTCTGAAACAACTCTTAGAAAATTTCTGAATTTAGATAAATTACTCTATTTTAATAAAATTAAATATTTTTGTTATTTATAGTACTCTAATTGAAACACAGTTGAACTTTCTGAACCCTTTGTATATAGAATTGTACCTGTTAGGCCACAACTCTTAGTAAACTTGTTTTTAGTTTAGTGATGACACAAAGCAACTTTAAAACCTTTTATTTAAACCAATAATGTTTAAGTATGATACCCCATGGAATTTAAGGAGTTAAGAGTACTTGATGTTATTTAAAAATTAGCATTTTAATTTTGTAAATTAATCAGATGTCTCTACAATCACATTTGAATAATTCCATACATGTCAACTCTAATTCACTTATTTTGTAAAAAACACATTATCAGACAAGTGTCCTGAACAGTATTTTGTGTCTCTTTCCTGTTGAAGGAAAGTCCTGGAAACAATTGATATTAGACATTTTATTAACATCAGTATTTTATTAATTTGACCACCTAGAGACTTGAAAATTATTTTTGAAGACATTTTACTATTGTTACTTTTATTACTTTATGTGATTTGAATTGAACATTTTTAAATCACGTGAATTAAAAGTATCTGAATCTATTTTTAAATTTTAATTTTAGGAGCGCTCAGTTTTGATACAGACAAAACATGACATCATACAGCATGACATACAAATAACACAAAATCAAAGACTTTGTAACTTTATAGGTGAATCTCCATTGCAATGTAACAGATGTTCAAAAACTCTAGTTGAATAAAATGTAGAACTGATCAAACAAATTATGAGCTTAAAAATTCAGAATTAAAAAAAACAAGAGTCCTGAAAAAATGATATGGCCATTAATTAATTTAGTAAAGCACCATAAAACTTACTTTTGCTGGAGTTTAGGTAATGCTCTTGGCTTCCTCTATTTACATTTCAATGTAAGCCTTGACTGAGATCTGGAAAGATCTAACAGGTTTTAACAGAAACCTTGTGCCTAGGACATTTTAGTCATCTCTATCAGGACAGCCTTGGATGTCAAAGAAAATTATGAGATCTTATTTTCCATTACTTTTGAGAATAAAGCTACTATGTTATGCTCCTCACTGAGATATGCCATTGGTTATTGAGCTGCCTATGGCTGCGTACCTGGGATTTATTTTCCCCTCAGTGACAAACAGGTTAAATCTTGCTTCATCAGTAAGTTGAGGATAGGAGCTTAAATTAAGGCCCCTTTTTGATATTCCTAGGACAGAATATTGTCCTATGGTGTCTATTTCCTGTAGTATTGAACCTGTTCATGACATAACTAAGCTTTTTTTTTTTTGAGATCTTTTAATTCCTATTAGCTAAGAAGTTTAGGAGTTCTGCAATGGCCTTCTGATATTCCTCCTGGGTGGAGGCACATAAATGATGTCATTTACTTACTGGAGCACAATCACAGATGTTTTCTCTCTGAATTTTGCTAAGTCCTTAGCTAAGGTTTGTATGGAACAGGTAAGGGCCATCTGAATCCTGAGGATACACTGTCTAGGTTAGCTGAGATACAGTATCTGGTTCCTCAAAGGCAAACTGAAATTGCTATTCAGAGTCTAGCATAAAAAGGAAAAGCCATCTTTTAAATCCAACATAATAAACCAAGCAGCAGTTGGAATCCAAGACAAAAGTGTATGGATTAAGAACTACAGGTTGGGGAAAATTACTGCTTCATTATTCTAAGGTTCTGAACTAGGCAGTTTGCTTTTTACCTCCTAAAATGGGTGAATTGCATGGACTATTGCAAGGCATTAGAAGTTTCTGTCATTTTGAATGATCTTTAATAAGGCCGTTTTCTTGTCTTTATATTCCCTTTTCTTTCCTTTTGTTCTCTATTAAAAATGGAGAAAATCATCTAAGGATTGATCAGGGCCATGTGCCAAATTTTGTAATTTCCTCTAAATATTTGGGGCTGATTAAATGATAAATTTGTACCTTTAAGGCCATTTATGCTAAGCCCATGGCTAATATCATTCTAAATGGTGAAAAACTGAAAGCATTCCCCCTAAAAACTGGAACAAGGCAGGGATGCCCTCTTTCACCACTTCTATTCAACATCGTTCTTGAGACTCTGGCCAGAGCAATTAGACAAACCAAAGAGATTAAAGGGATACGAATTGGAAAGAAGAACTCAAACTATCCCTGTTCGCTGATGACATGATTATATATTTAGAGGAACCTGGAAATTCCACCAGAAAACTCTTAGAACTCATAAGTGAATTCAGTAAAGTAGCAGGTTACAAGATCAATGCCCATAAATCCAACGCATTTTTATACATAAGTGATGAATCTTCAGAAAGAGAAATTAGGAAAACTACCACATTCACAATAGCCTCGAAAAAAATAAAACACTTGGGAATCAATCTCACAAAAGAGGTGAAAGACCTCTACAATGAGAACTATACAACATTAAAGAAAGAAATTAAAGAACACCTTAGAAGATGGAAAGATCTTCCATGTTCTTGGATAGGAAGAATTAATATTGTCAAAATGGCCATACTACCTAAAGTGCTATACAAATTCAATGCAATTCCAAGTAAAATCCCAATGAAGTACCTTACAGAAATAGAGCAAGCAATTATGAAATTCATCTGGAAGAATAAGAAACCCAGAATAGCTAAAGCAATCCTTAGCAGGAAGAGTGAAACAGGGGGTATTGCAATACCAGATCTTCAACTCTACTACAAAGCAATAGTAACCAAAACGGCATGGTATTGGTACCAAAATAGAAAGGTAGATCAATGGTACAGAATAGATGACATGGACACAAACCCAAATAAATACAATTTTCTCATACTAGACAAAGGTGCCAAAAATACGCAATGGAGAAAAGATAGCCTCTTCCACAAATGGTGCTGGGAGAATTGGAAATCCATATGCAACAGATTGAAACTAAACCCATATCTCTCACCTTGCACAAAACTCAACTCAAAATGGATCAAGGACCTCGGAATCAGACCAGAGACCCTTCATCTTATAGAAGAAAATGTAGGTCCAAATCTTCAACAGGTTGGCTTAGGATCAGACTTCCTTAACAAGATTCCCATAGCACAAGAAATAAAAGCTAGAATCAACCACTGGGATAGATTCAAACTAAAAAGCTTCCTCTCAGCAAAGGAAACTATCAGCAATGTGAAGAAAGAGTCTACAGAGTGGTAGAATATCTTTGCCAATCATACTTCAGATAGAGCACTAATCTCCAGAATCTATAAAGAACTCAAAAAACTCTACTCCAAGAATTCACATAATCCAGTCAGCAAATGGGCTAAGGAAATGAATAGACACTTCACAGAAGAAGATCTACAAGCAATCAACAAACATATGGAAAAATGTTCAACATCTCTAGTAATAAGAGAAATGCAAATCAAAACCACCCTAAGATTCCATCTCACCCCAATTAGAATGGCGATTATCAAGAATACGAGCAACAACAGGTGTTGGCGAGGATGTGGGGAGAAAGGTACACTCATACATTGCTGGTGGGGCTGCAAATTAGTGCAGCCACTCTGGAAAGCAGTGTGGAGCTTCCTTAGAAACCTTGGAATGGACCCTCCATTTGACCCAGCTATCCCACTCCTTGGCCTATACCCAAAGGACTTAAAATCAGCATACTACAGAGATACAGCCACATCAATGTTCATAGCTGCTCAATTCACAATAGCCAGATTGTGGAACCAACCTAGATGCCCTTCAATGGATGAGTGGATAAAGAAACTGTGGTATATATATACAATGGAATATTACTCAGCCATAAAGAATGATAAAAGTATGGCATTTGCAGGCAAATGGATGAAATTGGAGAATATCATGCTAAGTGAGATAAGCCAATCTCAAAAAGCCAGAGGACGAATGGTATCGCTAATAAGTGGATGATGACACATAATGGGGGGGAGGGTTAGTGTTAGGGTTAGAGTTAGGATTAGGGAGGGGGGCAATTATGGAGGACGGAAGTACTGTATAGAGGGTAAAGAGGGATGGGAGGGGTGGGGGGAAGGTAAAAATAACAGAATGATTCAAACAACATTACTCTATGTAAATTTATGATTACACAAATGGTATGCCTTTACGCCATGTACAAACAGAGAAACAACATGTATCCCATTTGTTTACAATAAAAAAAATAAATAAATAAATAAATAAAAAATAAATAGGTCACCCTTTATGGATTCAGGATTCAGGGTGGTGTGTTTCCTTATTGTTTTCCTAAGTCTCTCTATGAAAATAGCAGGACTTTCCTGAAGGCTGCATAATAGTTTTTTTAGGCATCCTACTCATTATTTGAATCCCAATTAGGATTGTTTCTGGGTACTGCCTGTGCTCTAGATGGTTAATAGCATAATTTTTTCAGGTGAAGTCAAATACGTGGTGTAAGTTTTGAAACATCTCAATATTTATTAGGATCCTCCAAAATTCTCCCTAATTTTTTTGTCTGTCTTAATTTGGGAGGGTCCCCTTGGTGTTCTCCCTTAGTAGGTGATTCCTTAAGGCTTTCACCTCTCATAGAGATTATTGATGTCAAGCATGGTAACATATGAAAGGCACTTTTCATTTGCAATTTAGCAGTATGCAGGCTAGTGGTGAACCTGGCAATACTGTTTAGAGAGATGCTCCCTTCTGAGTTAGAAGTATTAGGGAAGAAATAATGAGGTGACACAAACTGTCCATCCACCGGAGAAGTTCTGCTTTATTCAGAGAATTTGCACACTTTTATAGAATGGAGAGAAGTCTCACAGGCCAGGGTATGGGATGGGGCGGTAGTTAATTGGGCAAGCTTGTTGCTAGGGAATTGAGACAGGGCAGTGGAGAGTGATTGGGTGCCGATGCTGCATCAGCGGGAAACTGACACTCCAGAAGAGAAGCAGGATATGTGCCATATTGTCGAAGTGTGGTTCCAAGAGGCAGGGTGCGTCTTTTGCAGCTGCTTGTGGGGGGTTAGGCCTTATATTCCTCCATTTTTTCCTGTGTATATGGGAATGGGGTCATCATTCTTTCTCTGGCTACTTCCTGCTGAAGTGGGTCATAGAGGCAAGGGGGGAGGGTTGAGGAATAGACCACTTATTAGTCCCCATAACCGAAGGTCAAATGCAGCCACTTCACCGGGAGAGAAGTCCATGAAAGTCCCTTGGAATCACAAAATTTGCAGCTTGTCATCCCATTGGGAGAGGGAGTTGCTGGGGGTGACCATCCAGGTCCAGGAATAGCTGCCACTGGTGATGGAAGGGGTTGGTCATCTTAAAAGCTGGTGAGATATTCTTGCAAAGAGTTGGTTGGATCCTCGGTGGCTAGAAGCTGGTAATTCCTGAGTAAGAGTTGGTTAAAGGTTTGATTAGAGATTCTTCTCACCTGGGTTTGGATGAATTTCATGATATAAGGTAGAAAGATACAGGCCACAAAGATGACAGCTAAGGAGCCTATAATGGGCCACAACCAAGTGAGGAGGGGGTTTTGGATAAAGGCAGAGAGAGGGTTAGAACTTGTTTGTGTCTGTAGGCTAGAATTGGGCATGCAAGAGAAGCACAGAGAAAACAGTTCCCAGGGGAGAAGGAAGGAAGGAAAGGAGCGAGAGTAGAACCTGCACCCAAGTGTAAATGAGTGACCCAGAGGTGTTGGCGGAGGAGAGAGAGGGTGATTCTTGGGCAGAGGAGAGCTGTTCCTCTTTGTGTTGGATGTTGACAGAAACCAGGGAAAGAGTTCTGCATACAGGAACGTATTCCTGAGAAATATAGAAGAAGCCCCAGGGTTTGGGGGACCATCCATAGTAGAAAGCACAACTACAAGGGGAAGCTCACTTGGGATTCCAGGGATCATGGATGTGAAGAAAGGTTATTTGAATTTCAGGTGTGCCTCCCTTATGAGGCTACTGGTGGAGTTTTTGTCATGGGTTGCACATAAGTAGGGGAGAAATGGCTTTTCTTTGCACCAACAGGTAAATTGAGAGGAGGTAAGGGAAAGGGGAATGTCAATGGCTGAGGAACACCCTGTCAGGTGGCAGTCCTTTTTGGAGGCAAGATGAGTGATACTGGTTTGCCTGTCCATGTAGGTTTCACACACTTTAAATATCCAGACAAAGGATGGTTTTGAGAACCCTCTGGGTAGAGAGGTAGTAGAAGTAGAAAGAGGCTTAAGAGGGGAGACATTCTTCCTGAATGGGGGACAGGGTTGGGGAGCAGGAGAGTTGGAGCTTAAGAGGGTTGGAGGGGGGAGGGGTGCACTGAAAAGAGTGGTATATTGGTTTGTCCTGTAGCTGGTCAAGGTCTGCAGCTGCTGAGGATGGGTTCCCAGTATAAAGCTTCAATCTAGAAATATGAACCCATGGTGTTACATGGTAATTGGATGTGGCAAGCTTAGTGGCTGTAGGGGTACATAGGAAGATGGGATATGGTCCCTCCCATTTAGGAGTTAGGGGGCTTTGGGTTTGGGGTGGTTGAGAAAGACCAATTGGCCTGGGTGTAGTATAAGATCATTTTTTGTGGCCGACAGGTCTGGGAGTAGCCAATCTTGATGTTTCCATAGTTCAGCCCAAAGGTGGGAGAGTAAGGGTAGGGCTATAGCAGATGGTATGGGCTCTGGAATGGCTGTGATGCCAGGTGGTAGGAGAGGTCTTTCAAACATGACCTGAAATGGGGAAAGGTTGGTGGGTTTCTTCAGGAGTGCTCTAAGTCGAAGCAGGGCAAGGGGTAGAAGACAAACCCAGCCAAGGTGCAGCTCTAGATACAGTTTGGTTAAAATATCTTTTGACGTTCTGTTGGTTCTTTCCACTTTCCCTGATGCTTGTGGTCGGTAGGGACAGTGGTAGTGCCAAGGTAGTGGAAGGAATTTTGATACTTCCCTGGATTATTTGGGCTGTGAACTCTGGTCTGTTATCAGATTGGATGGAAGTAGGCATTCCAAATCTGGGAATGATCTGTGTTAGGAGAGAGTGAGCCACAGTGGAGGCCTTTTTATTGGTTGTTGGCAATGCTTCCACCCATCCTGAGAAGGTGTCCACTAATACTAGGAGGTATTTGTGACATCAGTCAGGGGACATGTTGGTAAAATTGACCTGCCAGTCAGCCACAGGGTTGTGGCCCCTGGCCTGGTGTGAGGGATAAGGTTTAGGTTTGAGGGGAGTGTTAGGGTTGGTGCGCTGGCAAATGGCACAGGAGAGGAAAATATAGTGGAGTAGGGTTTTATCTGCTGGCGTAAGTGAGAAGAAGGTTTGTAAAAAATGGAACAGTGTTTGGGGGCTGGAGTAGAAGAGATCATGAAGATGGAAGAGGGAGAGTTTATCCCCGGGAAGTTGTAACTGAGAGTTTTCCTGAACGGTGACCTCAGGGGTAGTAGATGTTGGGGTTTCTGATTGCTGGGGTAAGGCCAGGAGGAGGGTATTGGTGGTCCCTGACACAGCTGCGGCCCATGCCGTGATAGTGCTGAATTTCTGATATTATTCCCTTTGGTGTTAAGTAAGCCTCTTTCTTTCCATATGGCTGCATGGGACAGGAGAATGTGAAAGACATATTTAGAGTCCATGTACAGGTTGAGGTTCTTCCTTTGGCGAGGGTGCAAGCTCAGGTGGTGGCAATGAGCTTTGCCTGCTGATTAGTAGTACCTGCTGGTAATGATTGGGCCTCTATGACTGAATTGAGGGAGACTACCACATAACCTGCATAATGGGTGTGGTCTTCCTTGAATGAAGACCCATCTGTAAACCATGTGAAGTCAGCGTGTGGGAGGGGGCCCTCAGAAATGGAGGAGTGACAGGGTATAAAGTTCTGGAGTGTCTCCAAGCAATTATGGAGAGGTGTGTTGGGAGGGTATGGCATTGGGAGTAGAGTGGCAGGGTTTAGGGGTGGGCATGGGAGAAAGGAGATGGTAGGATTGTCCAGGAAGGAAGACAAGAGGGCTAGGAGTCTGGATGGCAGAAGGGAATGGAGAGCTTTATAGGAGAGCAGATCCTTGAGGTGATGGGGTGGAAGGATGGTGAGAGGTGCCCCAAAAGTTAATTTGAAGAATTCCTTTTGTAATAGGTGCCCAGCTGCTAGGGCTCATAGGCAGGGGGCCCATCCTCATATAGTGGGATCTAGTTGTTTGGAAAGGTGGGCCACAGGGGTGAAGGAAGGGCCATAGATCTGTCCTAGGACCCCCAAGGCTTGACTGCTATTCTCATGGATGTAAAGGGAAAAAGGTCTGGTAAGGTCTAGGAGATGAAGTGCAGGGGCTTCAACTAGAGCTTGTCTAAGTTTGAGGAAGGGGCAGGGAAGTATGTAGGATAGAGGTTCTTCAGGGTCCCCTCTTGCTAGGTCATATAGGGGTCAAGCCAAGAGGGAGAAGTTTGGAATCCAGGCCCTGAAGTACCCGGCCAGTCACAGGAATGAGAGGATCTTGGTGATAGGGAAGGTGGTGAGGGGCTGTTTCCTGTCAAGAGTAATTTCCTTTCTCTGTGAGAAGAGCTGGAAACCTAGTAAGTCATGGATGAGAGGGAGATTTGGGCCTTGAAAGGGGAAAGGTGGTAACCCCTCTCTGCTAAAAAGTTGAGGAGTGAAGCAGTGTCAATTTGGGATTGTTCCCAGGATGGACTACAGAGTAGGAGGTCATCCATATACTGCAGGAGGACAGAATGTGGATGGGATGCATGGAAGATTTTGAGATCCTGGGCCAAAACCTGTCGAAAGAGGTAGGGACTATCCCAAATCCCTTGAGGAAGGACTGTCCTTGTCATCTGTTCAGAATGCAGTGTGTGTGGGTCCATCCAAGTGAAAGCAAAGATATCTTGGGAGGAAGGGTCAAGGGGAATGGAAAAGAAGGCATCCTTTAAATCCAAGACTGAGAAGTGTATGGATGATGTGGGGACTTGGGATAGTAAAGTGTATGGATTAGGGACTAGGGAATGTATGGGAACAATGGCAGCATTTATTAGGCGGAGGTCTTGGACTAGGCAGTTTGATCCATTGCTCTTTTTAACTGACAGAATAGGGGTGTTGAAGGGTGATTGTGTGTGACAGATGTACCATTTTCAGTGGAGATTCTCAATGATGGGTTGAAGTCCAAGGAGTGCGGTGGTGCTTAGGGGATATTGGGCCTGCTGTATATATTTGGTGGGGTCTTGTAGTTTAATAGTAATAGGGGGACATTGGGCATTGGAGGGGCTACTAGTGTCCCATACTGTAGTATTTATGGGGTAGGTCAAAGTGGGGAGGAAATTTTCTGGGATGGGATCCCTGGTTTTAGAAAGGAGGGCTAAAAGGAAGGGGATTGTGGGGGAGGATGAAAATAGTATGGTGATAGACACCTTTAATAGGGAGAAGATATCCCTTCCCATGAGAGGGACAGGGCATTGAGGCATAACTAAGAAAGAGTGGGAGAAAGAAAAATTACTGCCTTGAATGGAGCAATTTAGGATGGGGAGGTTTGCGGGGCAGAATTTGTTTCCCTACTACCCCGACTATAGGAGAGGTGCTAAGTGTGGTAAGGCCCTGGAATTCCCTCAAGACCAAGAAAGTGGCCCCAGTATCTATGAGGAAGTAGGTGGGGGCACTATCTACAATAATAATGACCCTGGGTTCTCTTCTTGTTATGGACATGGTCAGGGTGAACACAGGCCTCGTCGATCCTCATCGGCTAACCCTACCATAAATGGTTGCCATGTTCCAGGTGCTTGGGGGCCACTTGACCATCTGCCCCTTTGGGCAAAGGGCAATCAGAACCCCAGTGCCCCCTCTTTCAGCATTTTGGGCAAGGTGTGGTGGGTTGTCTGGGAGAGGGACAGGCTTTTGACCAATGTCCTTCTTTTTTGACACTTAAAGCATGCCCCAGGTGGAGGCTTGGGGTTGGATGTGGCAGGAGAACACCTGGGGGTAGGTTTTATGATCTGAGCATTTGGAAATTGACTTGATCAGCTCTTTGCTTCCAGCGCTCCTTTTCCTCTTCTGGGCTATGAAAAACCTTGAGGGCCACTGATAAGATCTCAATCTGAGGGGTAACTGGGCCCTGATAATTTGGCTTTAATGTCAGGGTAGGATTGGGCCAAGGAATATGTCATAAGGACATGTCTGCCATCATCCGAGGTGGGGTCTAGGTTGGTGTATTGTTGGAGGGCCTTGGTAAGCCTGTTTAGGAATTTGGATGGGGTTTCGTCCTTCTTCTGGATAATTTCCTGAACTTTTTGGAATTGATGACCTTATGGGCAGCCTTTTTAAGACCCATAACCAGGCAAGAGGCAAAACGGTCCCTGGCTTGGATTCCTTGTGCAGTGTTATAATCCCAATGTGGGTCTTGTTTGGGGTCTGCATGTGGGCCAGGTGGGTGGTTGGGGTCAGTGCTGTGTGTGTCATTAGCATGGGTTTGAGCAGCATCCAGACTCGGCAACATTCTTCAGGTAGGAGGGTGTTAGCCAGGAGCATGAAAATGTCATGGTGTGTTAGGGTATAAGCTTGGAGGACCCATTGAAACTCCCTGATGTAAGTGGTGGGATCTGTACTGAATTAACCCAGTTTCTTCTATAATTGTGTCAGTTCTGCAAGGGAAAATGGCAAATGGACCCAGACCACACCCTCATCACCAGCCACTTCACAGAGAGGGGCAATAGTGAGGGGGTTAAGGGGAGGCCCTCAGGAGCGTGTGAAGGGAGGGCTAAAAGGGTCAGAGGTGGGAGGAAATGGGGGCAGAAAGGAAGTTGGGGAAGATACTGGGATAGCGGATGGAACATTAGGAGGAAGCACGAGGGCAGAAGGTGGAGGCCTATAAGAGGGGGGTTCATTGGCAGGGTCGAAGGCTGTCTCTGAGGGCTGGGGGGGTGAGGGAGGTTTGCAGGCTAAAAGGACCTGAGATGGAGTGCAGGTGGAGCAGAGTGAGGGATGTTGGGTTAGAAGACAGAAAGCTTGGGTGTAGGGAATCTCTTTCCATTTTTCCTGGTGCTGGCAATAATTGGAGAGGTCTCTAAGAATGTTGGGATCTAGTATGTCCTCGGGGGACCATACACTCTGATTGTCTAGGGGATAATGAGTCCAATCCTGGGTGCAAAATTCGATGAGAAGTTTTGGTTTGATATCTGGCTTGAGGGACAGGGTGCTAAGGTTTTTTAGGAGACATTGAAGGGGGGAGTCCCCCGGGGGGGAGGAAGAAGATGTTCCCATTGCCAAAAAGGAGAGGAGGAGAGAGAGGTGAGATAGGAAAGGGCGAGAAAGGGGAAAGAGAGAGAGAAGGAAAAATAAAGGTGATAGAGGAATATCCTTCGGCTTGTAAGGAGAGAAGAGATCCTAAATGGCATCCCTGATAAGTCTCGATCAATCTCGGAGGGGTACGTAAACAAACTGGGAGAAGAGGAGAGGGTGGATCATCACACAGGCCCTCACTCTTCTGGGGGCAAAGGCCCATAGCCTGAAGGAACCTGCTACCAGGGTTTCTGGAGACCCTTCGTTCTGGAAAGAACAGCAAAGAGGAATGGTGGAGAGACGGGGTGGCGCAAGGGAATGTCAAATTCCGAGAGCCTTTAAAAGTGAAACTGGGAGATGGGAGTATGAGTCCTGATTGAGTCATGTGTTAAGATAGGCAGTGTCTAAGTGAAATGCTGATTTTGTAGTGTTATGGCCAAGGAGGAGCCTGGGAGTCTGCTGCGTCCCTGAAGGCCTAGGTGGGGAGTGACCTCCCTTCCTGTTTGGCGTTGGGACATTGCCAGATGATAACAGTCAAGAATCCCATGATAGCCCAAATGAGAGTTGCTCCTTCATCCCAGTGGGACTTACCGAAAGGATGAGCTGGTGGTGAGTGAAGAGAGCCAGCAGCAAGAAAGATGGAAGAGGGCGGAGCGGCAGCAGTGTCGAAAAGAAGAGAGATGGAGCCAGAGAGGTGCTCGTCTCTCCTGGGTTTCGGCACCACTGAAAGAATGAGGCAATACCAACTGTCCGTTCACTGGAGAAGTTCCACTTTATTCAGAGAATGTGCACACTTTTATAGAGTGGAGAGAAGTCTCATAGACCAGGGTATTGGATGGGGTGATAGGTAATTGGGCAAGCTTTGTAACTTGGAGATTGAGACAGGGCGATGGAGAGTGATTGGTGTGAGGCCATGCCGGCGGGAAACTGACACTCTGGAAGAGAAGCAGGATATGCGCCATATTGCTGAGGCGTGGTTCCAAGAGTTGGGGTGGGGCTTTTGCAGCTGCTTGTGAGGGGTTAGGCCTTATAACGGACATCTTCCTAAATGAGCTTCCTTACGGTACAGAAAAAGCCGTCTCTCACTACCTGTCTTTGCCAAAGTTATTTCTGGCCTTCTTCGGCAAAGTGCTAGAGAGCCTAGGAGGATTCAGACTTATGGGCATTACTGCTTTCCTCCTGCCACTATAAACTCCTAATTATAAAAAACAATGACAAAAGTAAAAAGTGTGCCTTTTGCCTATATTTTTGCCCTGTAGACTAAAGGAATCTCTGGAGGGTGAGGGGACATCTATTGGTTGTTAGGCATATAATGCCCTTTGCTTGGAGGGTCTCATGGGAGGGGTTTTAAATGCCTCCCTCTTGCAGCTTAAAGAGGGCACTGTGAGCACATTTAAGCACAGCAACAGTAATGGGGAGACTGTAGATAGACTAGTGAAGGCTAACTATGTGAACAAAGGGAACCTGGCCCTTTTTATATTAATCATCCCAGGCCTTAATCCTACAGTTTGAATTCCTAATGTCTGACTGGCAAGGGAAGGGTAGCATCCAAGAGGGAGTGGATGTGCTGGAGTGTTGTGCATTGTATGGCCCATATGAAGGCAAATGTAATTGGCACTTTCCCTCAGTGCCATTCATCTACCGATCACCCTGGGTACCCCTCAGGGCAGTCGGGAGGGGGAGTGCAGAGAAGAAACCTCTGGGGTCTGCCTGAGAGTAGTCCAGGCCAGGGAACCCCACAGTTGTTCCAACCTTTCCTCCACCTCCACGCATCCTGGGCAGATCAGGACTAGGGACACTGTGTACTGGTGCCAATTGTGTCCCAGCCCTGGACAGAAAAGAAGGAAATGGCTTTGGCAGAGTCCAACATGCATACAGAGCAGCTGATTGGAAACTTGCCTGGGCTGGGAACTTCTCACCATAGTCTTGAAGAATGGCAGTGCTCATTTTGCCCTCCAAAATTAAAGAGACAGAAAGATGTACCTCAAACAGATGTGGGGTTCGTGGAGAGAGAAGCTTACTTATCTCGGTGTAAATCTCACTGGGGCCTCCAAATCTGATACTGCCATTCACTGGTGATGAGTTCTGCTCCTTCTAATGTTGAAGATTGAACACTAGAGAAGCATGCCTAGCAAGCATATTAAGCAGGTTTTATTTAAAGGTAATAATGCAGACTTCTCCCATCAGGAAGAAGGGGGCCATGGCTGGTGTTCTAAAGTCCCCAGAAGTGAGTTCACCCTACTTCTTTTATAGGTTAAAGTCTCTTTTATTCTCCAGTTCTCTCTCCCTTTATCTCTTCTTCCTGACTAAGTGACTAGGCCTGGTTTTGCATCAAGTGAGAAGTCATGGGCAGGGAGAGGGCTAAGGTGATTCAGGCAGATAAGGGCCCAGGGGGCATTATTTAGCTTATTATTATGCATGCAGTCCTTAATAAAGGCAGGTGAATTTGGTAATCAATGGGCTCTGGAGATCCTTGACATTCCGTTCTTCCAGGAACAATCTCCAACTTCCAGATGCAAATGACTTCATGGCTTCATTTCCTTAATTTGACCCCATCCCCTATTTCTACTCTAACTACCTGTCCTTAATTCTGGCTTTATAACTATTATACAAACTGAATGAATTTTTGCTATTGTTATTTTCATTTTGTATTTTCCTTGTAAATTTTAATTGTTATGTGTTAGTACTTTATAGAAGTGTAACTTGTAATATAAAAACCCAAGTTAATTTGAGGTAATGTGCACTCATCTACAGAGTGCAGATCAGATGTAATACTCCCACTACTAATATTGACCCCATTTAAAGAGAAGGGGTAAATGACTGTAGAATTAGACTTATTGAAGTTATAACCTGTTACTGTGGAGCCAGAGTTGGCGACAGGCAGTTAGTGGAGAAATAGATCAGGCCAGATGGAGGAAATTGAGACCATTAAAGCCATCTGCCTCTGGAAGTTGGAGACTGCCCTCAGAAAATGGAATTTCAAGGACCTGCAGAGCCAATTGATAACCAAATTTACTTGCCCTTGTCAGGGACTACAGGCAAGGAGATGCTAATTAATGCCCCCTGGGCCCTAACCTGTATGAATCACCTTGGCCCTCCCTGTGCCCATTGCTTCTCACTTTATACAAAACAGGGTCTAATCACAAAGGCAGGAAGGAAAGAGATAAGAGGGAAAGAAAAAGAGAATAAAACCTATAAAAAGACAAGATTTGCTCAATTCTGTGGATTCCACCTTTGGGTCCCCTTCTTCCACCTGGAAGAAGTATGCTTTCACTTTTCTTTAATAAAGCTTACTTTCTACTCTATACTTGCCTAGGCATGCTTCTCTGGCATTATACTTCAACACCTGAGGAAGCAGGACTCATCACTGGTAAATGGTGGTATCAACTCCCTCGTTAAGAATTGTGAAACTGCCTTCCTGGATGTTTAAAAACAAAAAATCTGGAGACCAAAATCAGGGTGAAGAATGAACATTTTTTTAAGCTGTTTTAAAGAATGAACATTTTTTAAGCTGTAAGCTGTTTTAAAGAATGAACATTTTTAAGCTGTTTTATCTCAACTCCCTAAGGTCTCCCTCCCATTTTCTTAACTCCCTAAGGTCACCCTCCCAGTTATCTTAACTCCCTAAGGTCACCCTTCCAGTGATGGGAGCAAAGCCCCTAAAGCTGTTCCAGGAAATAGCCCTAAACAGAGAGTAAAAGGGTAAATTGAGCCAGATAGCCAGATAGTGATCAAACAGAATGATTACCAGAAACTATTGACCAGAATCTATGCCCTGTTGTAAAACATTGTGAAACATGTTGTATGTTATCAGCAAACCCAGACCCCCTTTGAAATTTCCTGGCAGTTTGTTCCCCTTTTCCCTTTCATGTGCGACCCCTCCCGATGTGTGGTCTCTGCCTTTATAAACCTACAAGATTTTCTGCTAGGGACTCGACCCTTGGACTCCTGTGTGAGTCATAAGTCGGGTCCCAGCGCACTGGAATAAACAGCTCTTGCGGTTTATATCAAGTGATGCCTCCTGTGGTTGATTGGGGTTGCCGTCGACCCATGGGACAGAGTTGGGGTTTCCTTTTGGGGGGCCTTACAAAGGAAGTAAAAAGACCAAGGAAAAACCAGCCAATATTTGGCCCTTGCCCTCTAAGGTCAGTGAGTATCCAAGAATGATAAGAGGCACTCCTCTAAGGACTCTGAAATTCTGATGAGTCCCCAGATCTGCCAATCAGAAAGATCAAGATGTCTCTAGAGAACAGAAAGCCAGCTCATGTTGCACCTTCTACAAAGAAGAGGATCATTGGAGAAAAAAATGGTGCTGATATTTCCAAGAGAAGCCACATTTGGTTATCAGGACACTGACCTGATCCATCCTGGCACATGTTGAAAAAAATGGACATTGTTTAAGCTGTCTGAGGTCACCCTCCCAGTTATCTTAACTCCCTAAGGTCACCCTCCCAGTTATTTCAACTCCCTAAGGTCTCCCTCCCATTGTCTCAACTCCCTAAGGTCACCCTCCCAGGAATGGGAACAAAGCCCTTAAAGCTGTTCCAAGAAACAGCCCCAAACAGAGAATAAAAGGGTAAATTGAGCCAGATAGCCAGATAGTGCTCAAACAGTAGGATTACCAGAAACTATTGACCAGAATCTACGTTCTGTTGTAAAACATTGTGAAACATGTTGTATGTTATCAGCAAACCCAGACCCCCTTTGAAATTTCCTGGCAGCTTTGT
Organism: Sciurus vulgaris; assembly: GCF_902686455.1. NCBI lineage: Eukaryota > Metazoa > Chordata > Mammalia > Rodentia > Sciuridae > Sciurus > Sciurus vulgaris. Next base: position 5,415,995 of record NW_027632793.1, on the reverse strand, counting down.
TCCCCTTTTCCCTTTCATGTGCTACCCCTCCCAATGTGTGGTTTCTGCCTTTATAAACCTACAAGATTTTCTGCTAGGGACTGGACTCCTCGAGTTGGGTCCCAGCATGCTGGAATAAACACCTCTTGCGGTTTGCATCAAGTGACGCCTCCTGCAGTTGATTGGGGTTTCCGTTGATCCATGGGACAGAGTTGGGGTTTCTTTTTGGGGAGCCTTACAATGTCATCATGGGTACAGGAAAGGCAAAGAAGTCAGGAGGTTTCACATGCATCCCAGTGTGATCTCTGAGGAATCTCAGCTCATTCATAAGAACATATATGAACAAGGTCTGTTTTGACTAGTTTGGACTTAAGCATCTGGCAGCAGAGTAGAGCCTGAGCAGTCCTACATAGATAAATCAAATGAAAAACAATGTTTTTTCCAATATAACTTAAGATGTACACTTGTGAGAGCCCTATCAAAAATAAGAAGAGCTTAAGACTGTAAAGAAAGCACAAAAAGATAAGAGGCAGACATCAGCGATTTCAGAGAAGACTTTATTCCTTCACGGACTTGGGTACTGTGAAGGTCCACTTTCTGGATGGGAAAATGGCCATCAGATATGGATGAGATTTTGGTTTTATAGGGTACAATTATGTAACTGGAAACCATATACTTGCAGTTTTGACCACCAGGGGCTAGTTTTACAGGATAAAACTTTAATTTAGGAGGGTAGTTGTAAAAAGGCTGAAACTCATTGTTGTCTGGGGGGATAAGAGTCTGGATCCTAAGGGATGAGTACTCAAAAGTTTCCCATTGTCTTTTAGGAATAATTTGCCTTGGAAGAAGGTCAAGATTTAGGACCCAGCATTCAATATTCACCCTTCCCCCAGGGCCCATTGTTATTCAGAAAGAATGCACTGGGAAATATTTAATGTTTGATCAATTTTCCCTCCCTCCTTCCAAGTCACAGTGTCCCTCCATTTTCCTAGGGTGCTGTCTTATAGGAGTATTATTTTTCATAACCCTTCAATACTTCCCACATAGCCCTACACAACTGTTTGTAAGGAAATGTACCTATCTGTGAGAGTAAAACCTGTTTCTATGAGTCTTACCAAATCAGTTTAACACAAACCCAAAGTACACTTACAGCAGTGCCAAACCTACAAAGCTTCCAGGTGGCGCACCCAGCCCTTTCCTTCTGTTAGGCCCTCCCATCTTAATGTGGGGAACAGGAAAGTCTGCCAGGGGTGGGAGGATAAAAAGGCAGCTGCACCTGAGAGGAGTAAGTGTGCAAATATGCTTTCTATTGCACACACTTTCTGGTCCTGGCAACAAAATTGGATCACAGTGAAAGAATGGACATTATTTTTAAGCTGTCTGAGGTCACCCTCCCAGTTATCTTAACTCCCTAAGGTCACCCTCCCAGTCATCTCAACTCCCTAAGGTCACCCTCCCAGGAATGGGAACAAAGCCCTTAAAGCTGTTCCAAGAAACAGCCCCAAACAGAGAATAAAAGGGTAAATTGAGCCAGATAGCCAGATAGTGATCAAACAGAATGATTACCAGAAACTATTGACCAGAATCTTCGCCCTGTTGTAAAATATTGTGAAACATGTTGTATGTTATCAGCAAACCCAGACCCCCTTTGAAATTTCCTGGCAGCTTTGTCCCCCTTTTCCCTTTCATGTGCGACCCCTCCCGATGTGTGGTTTCTGCCTTTATAAACCTACAAGATTTTCTGCTAGGGACTGGACTCCTCGAGTTGGGTCCCAGCACGCTGGAATAAACACCTCTTGCGGTTTGCATCAAGTGACGCCTCTTGCGGTTGATTGGGGTTGCCGTCCATCCATGGGACAGAGTTGGGGTTTCCTTTTTGGGGGCCTTACAACAGAAGAGGCACAGGAGCAGATAAAAGCCCTCCATAGTCAGGAGCGGAGCCTGATTTGAACCCAAGATTCAAATGCTAGTTCTTTTCCCATCTCCTCTGTTACCTTCCTACTGGACACTTTAAAGCATCAAAAAAGACAGGTCTTTTTTGTCTTTACAAACAGATTAGACTTCCTATGAGAAGAAAATGGCCTGTTGCCACTTTATGAACTCTCCTCCTCCTGATTGGTATTAGGGCCTGTGACCAGAGCTCTGCCATCTCTCAGGACTCAAGACTGTGGGAAGATAATAAGCTTACCCTGCATGGGTAGGAAGACTGTAAAATTCTAAAGGACTTTTCTGCCATAGTATCATGGTCATTGTTCCCTCTGGTCAAAGCCCCTGGATGCATATCACTTCCCGGACACCTCACTACAATTGACCTCAGCACACTGAGACTTCAGTGACTATGATGGGACCCAGAGAAGCAGGGAGACCAACCAACTGTGGAGAACCCCTAGGTGCCAGCAGGAAAGTGTGTCTCTGTCATCTAGTGGTCATTAGTGGCAATGGTGGGGATCTGTGCACCACAACCAAGGATATTCCATATAAAAATATTTGATCCTCCCAAACTAGTCCTCTCAATAGTGGTCACAGAGAAGCAACATGGTTTCCAGAACTTACTAGACAATGAATTGGTTTATGCTTCCACCTCTGGAGAAGTAAAGTCAAAATGTTTACAGGGTTTTGACTATTAGGCTTAACTGTCTTTGAAGGTCTTAAAGGAAACACTGGAACAATATTCCCTGAACTCCTGAGCACTAAGGAACCATGAGCCTAACCCCTTGTAACTCAGAGTCTGTGCACCTTGATTGTAACTGGCTAATACTGGATGCTTATATGCTGGGGGTCAGTGAGTGAGGTTATCATAAAATATCTTTCTGCAAAGTGGTGAAAAAATTCCTGTTTTTGGAGGAGAGACCAAAGGAAGACATAAGTATTTAGCCCCAAATATGCACTTGGAGGGATCATGAAAATTAGAATTCCTGAGCCACTCTGAGTCAGATACTACAGGTCTGCGGTGTTGCCTGAGAATCTGCTTTGCTATCAACTTCTCTGGTGAAACAAATGCTGGTAGGGGGCCAACCGTTGTGAACACTGTAATGTACAAATCTGCTCCCCCTCACCTTTCCAGCACAGCCATTCTCCCCACCTCCCAACTACTGTCAGTCTGTGAACATCCTAGCTAGCTATTGGTTCATCAGCTTACAAGTATCCTTCTCCGTTATTAGTCCCCTGTTATCCCAGAGCAATTCAACTGATTCACAGTAGCTACTCCACCATCTTTTCTCATCTTTCTGTCTCTCCAACTTACTTTGTCTATCCTCCTTGCTTTCACACTCTTTCTTTCACACACCCTTTCTGGTTCCGTTTCTTTTCCTCTCATTGTCTCTCTTACCCTGTAGGGAGACACTCTGTTTGCTTAATAAACTCCCTTATGTGATTTCCCATGTCTGGCGTGGTTTCTGTGGATCCCTTACAAACACAACCTGAACCCTAGTGTGACTTAGGCTGAACTGATAAAGGACAAGAGTAAAGGACCTTTAAATGTTTATCAAATAAAAGAAAATGAGTTGCTAACAGCTAACCTCTGGATAGCACTTCCCAGTTCAAGCTCAACTGATAGCTAATACCTCCAGGTTAAAAGGATCACAAGTTCCAACACAAGTAATTACCCCCTGAAGCTACCCTTTCCGGCCTTTGGGAACATCTGCATGAATTAAATGAGGTGGGGGTCTATCAAAAAGCAAAATATTCCCACACCTAGGAGCACCAGGTCTGGGTTCCAGCTCCTCTCTTGAGGAGTCTATGATCTTGTTATTTCTTTTAAGTAAAACTTCTTTTCTATGCATGCCTTGGCTCACTCAGTTGTCAATCTTCAACACAGGGGGACCCAATTCTGATTTCTCATATCAATAGGGAACAGATAAATTTGAGTGGTGAGAATCTCATTCTAATTAAGAGAATTATTTTTTGAAGTGGCCCACTGTGATGACCCCCACATGTTTTCTTTTCCAAGAAGCAATTTACCTGCATCCCTGCCTGGCATAAGTGGATGGGCAATGACACATTCCTTAGCAAATTACCTATATTCTGCAGGAAAAATGCAGGCCTGAAATAATGTTGATAAGAGGGACTCAAGTTACTCTGAAAAGGGAGACTTCTGTGACCCTTTCCACAGACCAGATTCTGAAACTCAGGGTGATAAAGATAATATCTAAGAATTTATGGTTAAGAATTTAATTAGAAACAGCATGGGCCAAGGTGACCTAGACTTGTCATTGGCAGTGGGGTTATGACAGTCTGATGTCATCCAGCTGTCAAATGGCAGACCTGGGCAGGACTCTCTTGAAACTTCCCTGAGATCCTCCAATAAAACTAGAGTGCAGGAGAGGAACACTTCTCTCTCCTCTTTGAGAGAATTCACTCTCTCTTGAGAGTTTCCCCTTTCCCTTGTACTATTACTTCAATAAACTCATGTCTGTTACTTTAGTGACATGACGAAAATCTTTCTAATTTGATTGCAAGAATCAGGATTTGACGGTAGGTCTTTGCACTGTATCAGTTTCCCAGACATCAGCACTTCTGTAAGCAATAAATATTTTAAAGAGTTCTCAAGATCTGCATTGATCTTACTTCAGCCATATTGTCAAGCTTTCTGGTTTCTCCAAATATTCAGGAAAACTCAAAGGGAGAAAGTATAATATAGAGCTAAACACACCAGGACTGTCTTTCTCCTCCACATAGTGGATACTCCAGTTGATAAAGTTTTTAATATCCATTGTAAATCTATTGAAATATAATTTGTTTAAAATAGAACAAATAATTATTTACAAACATGTCTAATGAGAAAATGCTACATATAGTGCAGAAAAAAAGCAAACACTTTCAGAGTCCATTTATCCATTGGACACAATAGGCACAGTGCCTAGATCCTATAGGAATGTTTTATTTTAAAATCTAAAGAAAAATAAATGAATTTAATATGTCCTGGATTATATTCTTCTTCACACAATATAAATTTTAACCTTCTTTGCATAGGGAAGGGCATATGAAAGCAGAAGCAAGTCTCTAGGACTCTTGAAAGATGTACTCCAAAATGTGGCCATAATTAGGTCATTCTGAAAGCTTATATGTATTTAATTCATTTTCCCCACATTTTTATTAGTGCATTATAGTTGTACATAATGCTTATATTTGTTACATATTTTTACATGCACACCATCAAACTATTATTTAACCAATGATTTCCTAGCACTTCCCCTCCCTCATTTGGTCCCACCCCTTGGTTTCTTTTCTTTACTGGTCTCCCTTGGATTTTTAGGAGATCCACCCACAGCTTTGTTTTCCTGTATTCCCTCTCTAGCTTCCCTAGGGAGACATATATCCCTTCATCTTTTCAGTTTGATTTATTTCACTTAACATGATTGTCTCTAGTTTCATGCATTTTCCTGCAAATGACACAATTTTATTTTTCTTTATGGCTGAATAAAAATCAATTGTGTATCTCTACCACATTTTCTTCATCCATTCATCAATTGATGGACACATAGGCCAGTTCCACAGTTTAGCTTTTGTGAATTTTGCCCATATAAATATGGATAAGTATGTATCACTGTAGTATTATGACTTTATTTCTTCAAGATAAATACCAAAGAGTACTATAGCTGGGTCATATGGTCATTCCAAGCCTAGTCTTTTTGAGGAGACTCCATACTTATTTCCATAATAGTTATACTAATTTTTAGTTCCATCAATAGTGTAAAAGTGTTCCTTTTTCTCCATATTCTCTCCAGCTTCTATTATTTGTGTTCCTGGTGAATGCAACTCTGATGGATGTGACATGAAATATTAGTGCAGTTTTATTTGCAGTTTTGATTTACATTTCCCTAATTAGTAATGATTTTGAATATATTTCCATATACACATTTTGCCATTTGTTTTTCTTCTTTTGAGAAGTGTCTGTTTATTTCACCTGCCTATAGATTAATTAGGTAATTGGATTTTTTGGATAGTTAATATTCTATTGTTTCTTGTTACCATTCTCTACAAATGAAAGGGAATTGAGAAAAACAGCAGGTCAGTAAGCACTCTTTTTTCCAAGTGAAAGAGAATCAACTGGTACTAGAGTTGAGGCTCAGTGGTAGAGTGCCCGCCTAGCACACATGAGGTCCTGGGTTCAATTTTCAGCACCACATAAGAAAACAAAATAAAGGTATTTAAAAAAATAAAAGAAAATCAATTCAAACTAACATAGAAAAATGTGGGGGCACTGTTGTTTTTTACAATTGAAAAACCTGGGGGTAGTTCTGACTGCAGGCACAGCTATTTTCTGTGATGTCTTTTTTTTTTTTTTTTTTTTTCTTTTTATCTCTTAGTTTTCATACCATTTTCTGGTCTCCTCTATAAAATTGAAGCCAGAATTAAGAACAGGTAGTTAGCGTAGAAATAGGGGATCAGGTCAAACCCAAAAAATAATGCCATGAAAGCCACCTACCTCTGGAAGTTGGAAACTGCCCCTGGGAGAATGGAATGTCAAGGATCTCCAGAGCTCATTGATTACCAAATTTACCTGCCTTTTTCAAGGACTGCAAGCATGGAACTGGGCCTTTGCCTGGCTGAATCACCTTGGCCCTCCCCAGCCCATCGCTTCTCACTCTAAGCAAAACCAGGCCTACTCACTTAGGCAGGAAGGAGAGATAAATGGGGAAAGAACTGGAGAACAAAAGAGACCTTAACCTATATAAGATGGAGGGTGCACTTACTTCTGGAGACTTAGAACATCAGCCATGGCCCCCTTCTCCCTGCCAGGAGAAGTCTGTATTATTACCTTTAAATAAAACCTGCTTAATATGCTTGCCTTGGTGTGCTTCCCTAGTCTTCAAACTTCAACATTAGAGGGTGCAGAGCTCATCACCAGTAAATGGTGGTATCATAACTACAAGATGCCAGTAAGGTTTCTGTGCTCACCTCCTACCAGCCATTGGTGGGCCTCTAAAAGAATCTGTCTGGACCAGTTCAAACCAACTTAGCAGGCAATGTTTCCTTGTTCAGAGGGTTTCCATGCTCTGATTTCTTACACTTGGTCATCTTCCCACCTCACCCAACATAGGGTGAAATGCAGAGGAAGGATTCCAGGAAAAATCAGGAGTTACTTCTGAAGAAGAGAAAACAGACACTGGAGACAGATAAAAATATTCTGAGCAGATTCCCCTGCTGTGACCAGTGTTGCCAAACCTTCAGTTCCAGTGAGGGGCAAAAGGGGATTAAAAAATCAAGATTCACACAGATTTTGAAGATTACACTAGGATAAAGTAGAGCTCTGCTCTCTGATGGAGATGTAGGTCTAAAGAGTTATACCAGCAATCCTTATTTATATATGTCTCATTATCAGGTTAATGACTATAAAAACATTATTCTTTGTATTCAGGAATGTCACAGAAAATAGGACATCTAAGTAGCTTTTCACAGTTGCAAAATTTAAAGAGTGTTGTGGAGCTCTCAAGAAAGTCCATTATTAAAAGTTATTCTAAAGTGAGCAGACACAGGAGAAGTGAAGCTTGTGAAATATTGTGGTTGTCTAGCATAAAAATTTCTTCCTTCCCAGTACCTATAAACCTGAGACCAAATCAGAGTGGACAGGACTCTTACATAGAGCCTCCTCATGCAGGACATTGCCACAGCAGCATTTCAGCATCCTGTGCCTTTGTACAGAAACATTTCCACACACCAGGCATGCCATAACAATGAGGTCAACATAGAACCCCAAACTCAGTCACTGCTATCACATTCTCTGCCACCACTTTCCACACTAATCTGCAGGGGAATAGCTAACTATACCACAGATGTGGGAAGCCTCTATTTCAGCTCATGGCACTGTTGAACAACCTAGGTATCAAGACATCCCCACTTCAGAGATGAGGAGATCAGGGTTCAGAGAGTCTTAAACTTCCTTCCCAAGTCCACTGTTCTTGAAAGTGGTAGAACCAGAACATAAAGACCAATCCAATATCCAAAGGTGTGTTTTAAATCATTCTTGGTCTACCAGGTCAGTAATAGTCTCCCTGAGGTACAAAAGGATTATCATAGACCTTGAGAAGGAAGAGGGAAATCAGAGAGGATGAAAACTCCCTGACAGCACCTCCCAGAGACCCCACACCAGTCAGTTTGTGGCCAAGTTTGGAAGAATTCTTGTCTGCTTACATCTTCTAGTTGTTTCCACACATGTTTATTTCCACATTGCCTTAGTAATTCTTACACTTGTTATTCTTTATTTACTTATTTTTCTTAAGTCACCTTGCCTGTTATACTTACAAAAATGTATTTTAATCCTCAGTGGTTTATGGAAATTTTCAATAAAAATGAGTATCATTTTCCCCAAATTAAAAAAAAAAAAACTGACTTCAAAATCCCTAGAACTACTAATTTAATTACCAGTCATATATGCACCATTCCAAATCATTCACCTGAGGCAAAGTCTTCAGACTGAGCTTGGGGAATTGGAGTTACTGGGTCACACCAGAACCCAAATGATCCCTGTGATCTTCTGCCACATGCAGTTATCCAGGCACTCCTTCAATCTCCATTGCATTCTGAAAGAAAGGTGAGGGAAGTCCCAACTTCCCTCAGCCAGGAGGCCAGGAAGATGTCCTACCCCAAATATAGTCAAGTTCACACACTTCAAAAACAGATTTCTGGTTCTGGTCACTGCATCCTTAGTTTCCAACAACATACCATTTTAAATGTGATCAAATTCAGGGGTCATGGTTCTTTCCAGTACCCTCTTTCCTGACCATTGAGTCATGACTCCCAATTTAACTATTCTGTAATTATTGCTTGTTAAGTGTTCTAGGAAGAAGAAACCAGGTTTGCATAGTGTCCCCAGGAAGTTGTGCAGTATGAGGCTGAGCAGTCACATCTTTTCCCACTGTCCTACTATCCATTTTCTTCTCAAATGTCTGCCAGAGACAAATCTTCATGGAAGAACAGAGGAGCCAACAAAGGAAAAAGGGACCTTTGAGAGCATGCAGGAAAATGCCCTTAGTGTACAGAGAAGCAAGCTATCCCTGAGGGCCTTTGTCTCCCCATCTTCCACAACCAACTGGGGCACAGCTATATTGGATCATTGTCCCCTGACTCCTGACACATGTTTATCATTTATTCAACTGAAAATATTTCCACCACAAATTACATTGGGCTTCTAGCTCTAAGGACAGATTAACCCTTCACTCTAGAATAATATAATTTCTGTAATATGCCAATGCAGTCACAATGATATTCTCTCACCTGGGAGATTAACCACATGATTTGCTAGACTCTAATGATCCTATAGAAATAGAAAACAGAGGCGTGGGTTACCTGAATATATCTAAAAAGTCCCATCTCATCCCACCCTCCTCCTAAAATCTCTAAGACTTTCCATCCTATGAATGGGAAAGGCTTTATGTGACCATTTAAACCAGATGTTCCACATGGATTAAATTTTATCTTCCTTAGAAAGCACTATGGAGGGCTGGGGAGATAGCTCAGTCAGTAGAGTGCTTGCCTTGCAAGCACAAGGTCCTGGGTTCAATCTGCAGTACTGCAAAATAAATAAATATATAAATAAATAAATAAATAAATAAATAAATAAATAAATGCACTATGGAGTCATTGTGTATTTCATGAGTTAGGCTGTGGCCTGTGTTCTTTTCTCTCACAGTCAGCCACTCTACTCCCTGTTGTTCAGCCTTATATTACAACTGAACTTCTGTCTGGCTACCTCTGGGTCCTCTCCCAGTTTTGGTGGGGGATAACCAAGAGGGGAGGCTGCTTCCCACCATCCAAGATTCAGCACAACTGCACCAGGAAGAGAGCTGAATGGGGGCAAGTGACACAAATAGCCTAAGAGGTCAAAGGTCTGTATCATTCAAGGGCTGAGCTTGTGCCAAGAAAACTGGATTCCAAGGAAGACTGGTCTTGTTGGAAAGGGATGGGAAACAACAGAATTCCTTCCCCAACCGAAAATCCTCTGCACTCACTCTGATTTTACTATTTTGGGAAAGATCTTTAAATTTTACAGATTATTTTTATACTAGCTAAAAACTAGAGGAATCTAAATATTCAAGGGGAGCAATAAGACTGAATCTTTTGGTACATTGTTCCACAACTCTTATGCAGACATAAGAATGATAGTTAAAAGTACTGTGGTTTAAGCAACTCAGAAAATACTCAAATGTAAAAAAAAAAAAAATAGAAAATTGCATGTATGATGAGATTACTAGTGTGCCATCTGATGATGTAATTGCTGAGCAAAAGATCTCAAGCATATTCAACTTTAATGCTGCTAGTGAACTTGTGGGGTGGTGCACAGAAAAATAGAGATATGTGACCTGATTAGACTCAGTGTCCCCACTTAGAGCTTCAGAGATGCCTCAGACACCCAACTATCTCCTGCAAACCCTACACAGCTGCCACTGGAAACTAATGTTAGGAAGCTCATCTAGGTGTGCCTAACCTGTCCTGCCTCATGGAAGGTGCCATGCTAAGAATAATGGCACTGGATATTGCAAAATCCAAGTCATCTTGAGGGTTTTTCCCCTAAATAGTCATAATTGAAATGAACATTCCCATGGGACTGAATGTGTTAATGTTGTCTGGGAATTGAGCTCTGACCCAGACCTCAGGGATTTTACCATCCAGGGTGAATATTCACAAGTGAACCTTTTGCTTCTGGCTGGTCCTTCAGCACTGTAAGGGAAATCAAGGGTGCCAGACTATGTTGCCAGCCACTGCTGCAGTTTTCTGAGTCATTTTTTTCTCTCTTCCTCTGCCTGAACCCCCTCAGGAGGACTCCACAAGGAATTTCCTTCCTCAGCATGGTTGAAGGTCATATATCAATATGCTGCTTGTTACCACTAGGATGAAACTAGAGTCCTGGTCTCCTTACTGTCTTTACTTCTTGTTAAGGCTGATACTTGCACTGGTGAGAAAGTACTAGGAGACTGTGGGCCATGTCTGACATGCCCAGGAGTCTGCGCCAGCCTTCAACTTAGCACCTACCTAGCCCAATGTGCCCAGAAGAAATGGCTGAAAAATTAAACCTCAATTAACCAAGTTGTGACACCCAGAGGGACATGGCAGGCCATGGTTGGGAGGACTTTGGGCATATTTGTTCCAGCCAATGTTTGGTTTAGCAAGGGAAATGGTCTTTCAGAAAATGGTCTTAGTTAGGGAAGTGGTCCATTTCTCATATCAAGACCTGAGGAGCAGGCCTGGCAACAATTAGCTTTCAATTTATGGGGGAATGTGGGGCTTCTGGTCCCAACATGTTGCATTTTCTGTTGTATCTCATGGCTCCCTTACCTCTTCTTACCCCACATCCATTTTGCTCATCATCAAGCAAAGGCAAGGCAGCTGTGTATTGGGCATCCATGAAATCCTGGGTATGTGCCTTAAACTTCCTAGTCAATCTTCCAAGATAAACATTTTTTCAATTTCAAAAATGGAGTAATATGGCCTCTGAAAGTCACATAATATCCTGACATGGTCTGCTTTACTCACATATTGCCTTCATTATAATCTCTTACACTCACATAATACCCTCACTGTGACCTCTTACACTGATATGCTACATTACTCTGGTCTATGACATTCAAATAATACTTTACTTGGCCTCTGACACTCACAAAACACCCTCACCATGGCCTATCACACGTAGTATTTTCACTAACTTCTGACAATCAACTAATGCTCTCACTGGGACCTTTCACTCTCACATATTATGTTCAATGTGACATCTGATTTTCACATAATATCCTACTGTGGCTTTTGACATTCACATAATACCCTCACTTGGCCTCTGATTCTCACAAAATATCCTCACTCTTATGTTGACATTCGCATAGTATCAACGCTGTGATCTTGACAGTCACATAATATCACTATGGCCCCTGCCACTGACAAAGTATACCCACTATGGCATCTGATGCTCTCAAATATACTTACAATGTTCACATATATTCACATATTTTTTCAGAATAGTCCTTGAGATTGAAAACTTTTTCTGTGACCTCTGACATTTATAAGAATATCTTCTCATTTACAAAATGTCTTTCACATATTACACTCACTGTCACATGAGTTCCTCACATAATACACTCAGTGTGACATAAAACACTGATATAATACCATACTGTGGCCTCTGACACAGAATGTCCTCAATCGATCTCTGACACATAATTCCTTCATTGTTACCACTGACACATTGTATCCCTGTAGTGACTTCAGACACACATAATAGCAAAATTGTGGCTTTCTACCCACATACTCAGTGAGGTCTTTGAATCTTACATAATACCTTAAATGTGGCCTATGACACTGATAAAACCCTCATTTGGTGTCTGACACTGACATATCATTATGAATTTTATACTCACATGACACAATCACTGTGGTCTCTGACTCTCATACAAATTTTTCACTGTTATCTCTGACACTCACATATTACCATACTGGAACTTCTGATATAACACCAACAATGTGACCTATAAAACACAAAATATCCTCCCTCTCCCTGCTGCCTTAACCCCTCACAACTTGGCCTGTGACACTGACATAATATTCTCACTGTGATCTCTGATCCTCACATATTATACTCTGTGACTTCTGACACATAATTACCTCAGTATGATCATACTCACATAATAAACTCAGTGTGACCTCAGGCACTCAAATAATAACCTAAGTCTAACCATTGTCACTGATAAAATACCCTAATGTGATCTCTGATCCTCAAAAATGCACTCACCGTGATTTCTCACACTCATATAATACCCTCAGTGTAATGTCAGATACTAATATAACACCTGCATATGCTCTCTGACACATAATACCAAAAATGTGGCCTCTGACCCTCAGAATATTCTCACTGGGGCTTCTGACAATATTCCCATTGTTCATTACAGAGCACCTTCATTCTGCCCTCTGATAATTATGAAATATCCTTAATTAGCAGTCTCACAATATTTTCACCAGACCTCTGACATTATATAATTTACTCACTGTGACTCAAACACTCCCATAATACCTTCATGTGGCCTCTGGCATTTGCATAATATCCTCACTTGTCCTCTGATGCTGACATAATATCCTTACTGTTCTTGTGTCACTCACATAATACCCTTATTGTGGACTATGATCACACACAAAAAAATTTTCACTATGTCCTCAGGCACTCATAAATTATTGTCACATGGCCTCTGTCACCCACAAAATATCCTCACTGTGGCCTCTGACATGAACACAGGATAGTCAGTATGACCTCAGACATAAAGTAGTCTCCTGTGGCCACTGACACTCACATAATACCCTCATTTTGTCCTATGCCATTCACACAATATCTTCACTTGTCAGTTGAAATGCACATAATACCTACTGTGTTCTCTGACATTCACATAACACCCTAATTCTGACCTCTGACACTGATGATACCATCACAGTGACATGTCTCACTCATGTTATTTCTTTAGTGTGACCTGAGACACAAACCTGATACACTCAATGTGTCCTCTAATTGACATCGTATCCTCACTGTGGCTTCTGATGCTCAAATAATTATCTCAGAGTGACCTCAGACACTGACATAATACACTAACAGTACCCCATGACACATAATATCCTACCTGGGGCATCTGACACGGCAATAAAACCCTCACTGTGACTTCTGGCTCTCACATAAATACCTCACTCTTGTCTCTGACACTCACATAATAGCATATCAGTGGCCCCTAACACTATTAAAATAACTCACTGGAATCTGACACTACATAATATTTTAGCATGACCTCTTAAACTAACATAATGTACTCACTATGACACTGAACACTCATTTACTATCTTCACTGTGTTCTATGCCACTGACATAATATCCCATTTTATCCTCTTATATTCATTTAATAATATGAATATGATCACAGACACTCAAATAACATTCTCAATCGGGCCTCTCCTCTGATACTCACGTAATACCTTCACTGTTGCCTGTGACACACATTATATTCTCACTTGGTCTCTGATGTTTATATGAAAACGTCCATGTGGCCTCTGATATTTACAATGTCTTCACTTGGCCTGTGACTCTAACAAAATACCCTCATCATAACCTGTTAGAGTCATAAAATATCCACACTATAGCCCCTAATGTTGAAAATATTTTCTCATTATATCCTCTGACACATTATATCCTCACTTTTCCTGTGTCACTCACATAACACTATGTGATTTTGATACTCATATATTACCCCCACTATGAACTCTCACACTCAAACAATACCCTTACTGTGACCTTTGACACTGACTTAATATCTTCAGTGTGGCCTCAGATTATATCCTAAGTGTGACCACTGACACTCACATGCTACACTCACTGTGGCCTGTGATGCTTACATAATACCCCCATCATGACTTATGATTCTCACATTATAACCTCATTGTGACCTCTGATGTTGATATAATATACTCACTGTGGTCTCAGACACATAATAACCTCTCTGGGACCCGTGACACTTGTAATACTCTCAGTGTGAACACTGACATTCATATAATAACCTCACTGTGACCTCTGATTCAGATATAATATCCTTTCTGTGACTTCTGACTCTCACACGATTCCCTCAAGGTGGCCCCTGAAACACACATAACACCTTCACTTTGTTTTTTGACTCTCAAATATTTTCCTCAATTTGCCCTCTCTTTCACATAATACCTCACTGTGACCTCTGACACTTAGGTAGTAACCTCTGTTTTACTACAGATGCTCACCAAATACCTACATGGTGAACCCTGAAGCTCACATTATACCATCAACATGGCTTCTTAAACTCACATATTATCCCCATAATGACCTCTGACACTGAAAAATATCCTTTTTGTGACCTCTGCCACTCAAAAAATACCTTCAGTGTGACTTCAGATATAATCATGATACCTTTACTGTGGCCTCTAAAACTGACATAATAACCTCACTTTTTTCTCTGATACTCATATCTCCTCATAGTCGCTTCTGAAACTCACATAAAGCACTAAGAGTGACAAAACAACCTTACTATGACCACTGACACTGATATAATATGATTATTGCTTCCTATGATACTCACTTTGTCTCCCTACAACATGTGGCACTCAAAGAATAACTTCTTTGTGACTCTGATAGTCACAAATTAGCCTGACATGACTTATGACATCCAACAATGTTTTCACTCTGATATCTCACACTCCCAAAATAAGCTCATTGTCACTTGTCACTCTCAAAAATATCCTCACTTGCCCTTTGACAGTAATGTCATACCCTCAATGTGACATTTGACACATTACACCCTCACCCCTCACTCTGACCACTGACACAAATGTTCTCCATTGACCTCTATCACTGACATAATACCCTCATCTAATATCTTACAATCACATATTACCCTCACTGTGACTTCTATCACTTACTTATTACCCTTTCTCTGGTCTATGACACTCATAAAATTTACTCACTGTGGTCTCTGACAGATACATAATACCCTCCTTTGGCCTCTAACTCTGAAATATTATCCTCAGTGTGACCTCTGTTACTCACATAATAATCTCAATGTGTCCTTTCTCACACACATAGTATCTTTACATGGCCTGAGTCACTCACAGAATACCCTCAATGTGTCTTCTGGGTCTCACATAGTTCGCCTTCTGAGCCCTGTGACACTCAAATAATACTCTCATTGTTCTGTTTTAGAAACTACATAATACCTCTGTGGCTACTCATACTCATATTATGTCTTCACTGTGATCTTTGACACGCACATTATTTTCTGAAGTGATTTTGGACACTTATTTATCTTCACTGTTGTCTCCGGTGCTCACCTAATTTCCTCACTTATTATGTGACACTCACATGATATCCTCACTGTGAGTCTGATAGTCACATAATATCTTCACATGACCTCTGACACTCACATAATATCCTCACTGTGGCCTCTTATAATCACAATATAACCTCACTGGGACCTCTGTTACTTATGTAATACCCTTACTTTGGATTATAACATTTACAAAATATTCTCACTTGGCCTTTGATGCTAATGTAATATTTACACTTTGACCACTGATGCTCAAATAATAACCTCACTGTGATCTTAGACAATCAAATTATGCACTCAATTTGACCTCTGACACAGACATTATGTCCTTTATTGGCCTATAACACCTAATATCATTAATTCAACCTCTGACATATAATAACTATACTGTGACCTCTGGCACTCACATAATACCCTCACTGTACCCTATGACACTCACACAAATCCCTAATTCTGGTCTCTGACAATCACATAATACATACATTTTGACCTCAGACACAGACTACTACCACTCTGGTCTCTGTCACTCACATAATATCACACTGTGTCCTTTGAAAGTCACATAAATATTATCACTGGGTCCTCTAACACACATAAAATATCCTCACTTTGACCTCTGACATTGACATAATACCCTCATTGTGATGTCTGAAACTGATACAATATCCTCTCTGTGAATTCTTACACTCATAATGTCATCATTTTGATCTCTGTTACTGACATAGTATCCTTATTCTAACCTGTGATACTCACATAACACCCACAGATTGGCCTCCTATACACATATTATATTCAAGGTGACTTGTCACGCACTTAATAACTTTTTGTAACCTGAGGTACTCACATCATGCTTGCAACAAGTCTCTGACACTTATATAATATCCACATTAGGCCTCTGATATTCATATAATAAATTCAATCTGGCTTCTGACAATCACATAATATTCTAACTGTGACCTCTGTCACTCACTTAATATACTCACTTTTGCCCCTGATATTCACATAATATCCTCACTTGGCATCTGAAACTCACAAAATGCCATCACTATTACCTCAATACTCACCTCAATACTCACTGTAACACCCTCAATGTGGCCTCTAATATTCATCAAATACCTTCAATGTGGCCTTATACACTCACATACTATAATTGTCACCTCTGACACTCACATAATACACTCACTATGGTCCAAGAGTGTCACTGTGATTTGGGACACTCATAATATCCTCAAACTGGCCACTGGATGTGGCAAAATACTCTCACTGTGGCTACTGACACCCACATAATTCCCACAGTGTTCTCCCTGGAACTGACAGTATATCTCAACTGTAACCTCTGACACTCATATGATATTCTTTCTGGGACAGTTGCCACTCACCATAATATCCTCATTTGGTTCTGACACTCATATAATACCATCACTGTGGCCTCTGACACATACATAATATACACAATTATACCTCTGATATTCACAAAATATCCTCAATGTGGCCTCTGATATTAATATAATACCCACTCTGGCCAATAAGACTCACATAATTCCCTCACTGTAGCCTCTGACATTCACATAATATCATCACTCTTACCACTGACATGTAATATTCTCCATGTGACCACTGTGACCACTGACATTCATTGAGTATCTTCCCTGAGACCTCTGACATTCAATAAACATAGTCTGGCCTCTGCCCCTGATATAATGTCATCAGAGTGGCCTCAAACATTTATATAAAATCTTCACTGTGCCTTCTGACGCAAAATAACCTCACTGTGGTCCTTGAATCTCACATAATCTCCTGTGCCCTCTAATACTCATATAATACACTCACTGTTGCCATGACAATCACATAATATCTTCCCTTGATCTGACTCAAAAATTCCCTCATTGTTATCTTAATACTCACATAAAACCCTGACTATAGCTCCTGATACTCACATATAAACCTCAATGTAGCCTCTGACTTTCACATAATATCTTCACTGTGACCTCTGAAACTCACATAACATGTGACCTCTCACACTCACATAATACCCTCACTTTGGACTCTGACATTCACATAATATCCTCGTTATGAATAATTACATGCACACAATGTTCATACTGTAACCTCTGACTCTTCCTCTGGTCTCTGACACACATAAAATATTCTCCATGTGACCTCTTAAACTCACCTTACACCCTCACTATAACATCTGACACTCAAAGTCTTTATCTGGCCTCTGAAATTCATATAATATCCTTACTATGGCTTCAGGTTCTCACATGACATTCTAACCTTGACAAACTGGCCTCACTATAGCCACTGATCCAGATATTACCCTCACTGTGGCCTCTGACACATAATATTTTCACTCCAGCAACTTGCATTTACATAATATTTTTAATCTGCCTACCAGCATTCACATAATACCTTCACTATGCCTCTGACACTCTGGTAATTACCTCACTATAGCCACTGACACAGAATATCCTTATGTGGTCTGACACTTATCCTTATTCTTGTTCCTTTTACATAATATTCTCCCTTGACCTCTAACACTCACATAATATCTTTACTGTAGCCTAAAATACTCACAAAGTATTCACCCTGTGGACTCTCACATTCATATACAATCCTCACTTGACCACTTTTTAAAAAAATATCATTTTTTAAAGTTGAACATGTAAATTACAGAAAAAGTAAGTGCAAGCAAAGAACAAACTTATTAATTTGCAAGCAGCTTACTTGGACATGGCTTCCATGTCATGAGTATACATACACAACATCACATTTTATGTGTTTGAGATCATTGTGAATATCATGCTTTTCCACACATGAATATTCATCAAAACAAAATCTAATACCTACCTCATTTGACCACTTACATTCACATATTATCATAAATCTGATGCCATAATCTCACATAAATACCCTCACTCTGGCCTCTGACACTCATATAATATTTACACTTGACCACTGATATTAACATAATATCCTCACTGTGGAACCTGACATTCACATAATACACTCACTGTGACTGAAGACACTAACACCCTTAATGTGACTGCTGACACTCACATAATATCCTTAGTATGCACTGTGTCCTTTAGTATTAACATAATATTCATACATTAGAATTTATAACTAATATAGTAATTGTCCTTTGACTTTTAATGCCAACATCTTATCAATAATTTTACATGCAAAATTAATAGTTTCCCCAAGTCCTTTCAAATTCATGTAATATGGAATATGTGGCCTCTTAAACTCATATTAAAACTGTTTATTGGTGCTGGGTTTGTGGCTTACTGTTAGAGCACTTGCCTAGCACAAGTGAGGCACTGGGTTCAATGCTGAGCAACACATAAAAAAATAAATAAATAAAATTAAATTTAAAAAAGAATTATCTTATTTTTTCCAAACTATCCCTTGTTCTTTCTATACTGATATTATATTCATACTATAGCATTAAAAGTGCTGTAATCACTAGCCTCTGGCTGTTCACACTAACATGTTTTCCATTCTATAAAATCTAAACCTAACAAAATAGCTGCCTGGTACCCAAAATGTGAATGTGATAATCTTGTTGTACCCTCTAAAACTAATAGCTGCCATGTGGTCTTTAATGCTAAAGATATATTCTTACTATTCCACATTAAACTAATATAGTAGATTCCATGGGACCTTAAAGATCATTATAATATCCGCAGTGACCATCTAAAACACATATAATAGCTCCCCCGTAAACTTCAATAATAATACAGTATTCCTATTATGGCTGTTCCATGTCATTTTTCAACAGTGTATACACACAATAGCATGGAAAACTATACAAGAGCTGTTCTGTCCTTTAATAATAATATAATTTGTGTGATATTACAACATCAGAAATGGATAACACAGTCATTCAGAGTACTCAAATACTAATATAAAATCCATACCAGAGTATCAAATATGAATATAGAAGCTGTGCTGTGGCCTCTTAATCTAATGGGTTATGCATAGCCAAGAATTTTAAATGAATATACTAGCTCCCCTCTACCTTGAAATTCTAATATAACATCTATATTATCACCCACAAAACCAATAAAATATATCTCTTGTAGCCTTTAATATTACTTTATGCCATCTTTTTTATAAACCCTGGAACCATTATAGTAACTTACTTGTGGATTTTAATATTCACTTAATATCCTTGATATAACATCTAAAACTAGTAAATGGGTGTTCTGTAACATTTAACATTAGCATATTTATATTATACAGCTTTATGCTAATATAATATCTGCATTTTGGCATTAAATAATTTTATGAGTTATCTTTAAAGTT
Organism: Sciurus vulgaris; assembly: GCF_902686455.1. Lineage (NCBI taxonomy): Eukaryota > Metazoa > Chordata > Mammalia > Rodentia > Sciuridae > Sciurus > Sciurus vulgaris. The sequence continues at coordinate 5,395,896 of NW_027632793.1, read as the reverse complement.
AGTGTATTAACTACCATGTTGATTTTAATCCTAAGATATGCATACTTGAGTTTCTGAAAATGACCTAAAGATTTATTTGTGACTTTTAATACTAATATGATATCAGTACTATGAATTATTAATCTGATATGATAGCTGCCATTTAAAATTGATGTAATATTCATACTATAGGAAGTACAACTAATATAATAATGGTCCTGAGGTTTTAGTACTATTGCATTTTCCATAGTATAGCATTTAATCTTAACATAATAGCTTCTATAGACCTTGGATATTGATAGAAGAAGTGTGTAATAACATCCATAATAAATATAATAGCTGTTATGTAGTCTATTTTGCAAAAATAATATCATAATAAAACACCTCAAGATAGTGCAATATCTGTCCTAAGTTATTAATAGTAATACCAATACTACACCATCCAAAAGTGATATAAGAGTTGTCGTGTGGATTATAGTCCTATTATAGAATCCATGTTATTATAGAATTCTCATGACTAGGGCTGCAAGTTCTTAAGAGGCTTCATTAGAAACAATCCATGCCCAGTAACTGAAAGAGTTCAGAAGGCAGCTGATCAAAACACATAAAAAGCATAATCTTTGTCCCACTACTCTGGGAGGAAACTGTCACCAATAATGCGAATTCAATGAAACATTCCTCAGTTATATACAAGGCTTCATGCCACCTGGTATTTGACCCTTCAGATGTGAATTGCAGTCTTGCACCTGAGACAAACCAGGTGGCCCCTAAATTCCATGGTCTCTTTGTCAGGATCACCACACCCCAAGTACACAGCTGCAGATATGAGGACATGAGGAGAGACATATGTAGCCTACACTGCCTTGCTGCTCCTTGCTAACACAAGACCAAGGGCAAAGTCTGTGGTCTGTGTTTCCAGGGTGTCTCCATTTCATACTGACCTTGATTGTTTTGGGCTTCACACTGTGGCCTTCAATCACGGGATTTGCCTAATTTGGATTTCAGTAGGGAAGCTGTGGTCATAATATATCCTTTAAAATTTTTAATTGTCTACATTGGTCTAGCTGTCAGAAAAATCATAATTTTAAAAGAGGGCATATTCTGGTGATTTTTCTATTGAGAGTTTGGTGCACTACATCTTTGTATTGGATACCCTTCTTAGAAAGGGAAGAGTGCAATATCAGAGCTTGGTGACTCAGTGTTTGAATCTGGTGATGCTGTGCTTCAGAGTGTGAAAGTCAGGACTGGGACAACTGGGTACAGAGCCATTGGAGTTTATTGGTAGAAAGTTGTATTAGAGAAAAGGTAATAACACTCAAGAAGGCTTCATTGCTATACTTGTTCTTCGGAATTCTTTGTTAATATAGTGAATCTCTTTTCCATGGAATCAAACCCCTCTGGAATCCAGGATTTATCAACCCTTTTCTGTGATTTTTTTTCCTGTTTTGGAGAATTAAGCTATGATCCCAGCAAATCAATTTTCAGGCATTTTCCAAGAGTTGTCAATGAAGAGAAACTATCACTAGCTGACCTTGTTAGCTTAAAGGCTTTTTACAGTGACTTGGAAATTAACTGAACTTTTGCTTATTTCATGGTCATATCAGGCCTGCCAAAGCTCATACAGGGCTCTTTCTTCTTCCTGAAGAAACAGTGGATAGGTAATGTTATCACATAAAGCCATAATGTCATAAGATGAATACCTACAGGAGCAGGACACAAGAGGGGGGAATTTTCATGGCTTTTATTTTTAGCAGGTTAAAAAACAGTGACTATTTCCTTTTTTCAAATTCACTGGTGCCTCAGGGCTTACCAAACTCAGAACCATTCATAGTTGCAGGACTTCCTTGTGGTGATCCTCACCATTTTTTTGTTCCCCAGTAAATTTCAAGGAACACAGGAGCTTTCAGCAATGCACTATCCTGGGAGCCCTCAACAGGGGTGATTGTGCATATGAGTACTGTTATTCTAGTCTTTCCAAGCCAGTGGTCTATCATCAGACTCACCTTTGTGTGATGGTAATGAGAAGTCAATTAGTTCTGTGTGCACAAGCAAGATAGTTGTAAACCTTTGAGATGGTTTGCTAATTCTTGATATTTCTTAATAGAAGAGAAGAAGATCAGATTCTTATGTTCATTCAAAAGTGGGCACAGGGCACTCAGAGAACCAGCATTAGATTAATGACTATCTCCTAAAGAGAGTGGTTACCTTGTCCTTTTCCATTTAACAAAACTGGATTGTCAGTCCTTCTCTCTGCTCCAGTAACCTTAGCTGTTGAATAAATATTGACTTCTGAGTTGGTTCTTTGTTCTTTGACTTGGCTTCCTTTCCAAATTTTAGTTAGAAGAATAGAAATAAACTGTCTTCGACAACACAAACAAAAAGAAGTTACCTGCTGTGACTTTGAAAGAAGCAGTGCAGATGTTCCATAAAGAAATAGAGAATTCCACTCCCATGGCTATGACCATGGTATTGAACAAATTTTGGCAACTTCACACCATCATTTCTTCTTGATAAAAATTTCACTCATGCATTTTATAACCAAAATATTTTTATCTATGTGAGGCATTTAGAAATGGAAACAGAAATGCCAGTTCCTTGGTATTTAATGGGGTCCCTGGAACTTTGCCTGCTGCCACATGGACTTTTCCAAAAGATCTCTGGAATTACAGAAGTGCCACTGCTATAGGACGTTGGAGGCAAAGAAATGAAACTTCTGATGACTACATCTTAGAAGTCAAATACCATGGCTCTTGCTGATTTATTTTTCTTTGAAACCAGATGCTGATGTGGCTTCACTTAGATGGGGAAGCTACAGGTTTTGGAGAATAGAATTCTCTGGTGCCAGTAATCCCTTGTAGTGTATCCAATAATACAATGAGAAGAAATATTGAGACAATTCTAAATTTCACAAGAAGCATTGGAAAGTCTATGGCTTTCTATCTCTGAAAGTCAGTCATTGAAAATTTCCAGTGGGGTAGAATGGAAACAAGGACAAGGTAGAAGTTGATTTTTCCTCTTTCACTGTTTGACTCACATTATTTAGAGTTGTATGTCATCCCTTGTCCCTCTCCTTTCTGTGTTGTGTTTTCTTAATGTTGGTACATTACACACATATGACGCAAATATTACGGTTCCAAAGTAGTACATATATAAATGGCCTTATACACCTGATGACAACTTCAAAACCATATCCTAGAATAATACCAGAGAATAAATGGCAAAAGTGATCAGGTCTTGTAATGCATAATAACTTCTTCAGGACTCCCACAAGGCCAGAAGGAGAAAACGGGTCTGATTCAAACTGTCTCTCCAAACCACATGAGTTGGCTACACCTGGGACAGTCTGGAGACCAGCTTCAGGGTGTATTGGTGTAATCATGTCCACTTGTATATGTGTCAAGGGAAGTTGGGAGAAACCTGCATATCAGTGGGCCATTAGAACCATCTTATGTGAGAAAGGACTATGGGTATGGAGTCCCCAGAGAAGTGACCTCACTTTCTTGGCAGTAGAACACACAGAACTTGGAATCCTGGTAGCTAGGCACCCACATTCCAGATAAACTCCCATTCTGCTCGCTTGTGTTGAGACAGCAAGTCCAGAGCCATTAGTTCTTGTTGTCTTCTCATCTTCAGATGATTATTTCTCAGGAAAGTCCCTAGTAGGGGCCTTTCCCAAGATTGGAAGCACTGTATCAATGTTGGGACCAACAAATCTGGCAATTTGTCCCAAGAAGACCAGTGGTGAAACAGGACAGGCCATTGGAAGTGAGTAGAGTCTAGACCTCCACTCAGATTCCTATTTAGATAGCACCAGACTCTCAGAAGGTTTTGCATGTGTGTCTTTATATTTGTGTCTCATATTTGTGACTCATTGAATGTGATGTTGATCAAGCTGTGATACTATTCTTTAAAAGAGCGCCACCTTACATCATTCCCTCCACACCTCAGAGAGACATAACTGCATATTTGAGTGAGTACGAACTAGTACTTCACTAGCCCTAGTAACTATACTTCTTAGCAAGTCTTCTCTAAACACCTTAGGGAGCCTTTCTACTTACCTCAGAGAGCTGGAAATACATACCTCAGAGAAAACTTTTGTCTCACCACAGAGGACATTCCTATACACTGCAAATAACCCTTTTATTCACTTAAGTGAACACTTACACTCTCATCAATAAGCCTTCCTACAAACCTCATAAAGCCATTCTACACCATTCAGAGGGCCCTCCCTACATGTAAGAGAGCCCACTATACATAAAAATGAGAACCCACTCAACACCTAAGAGAATCTTTCCTTCACACGTCAAACTCACTTCTCTATATGTCTAAATAATGACTCCCTACTAATACCAAGAGCTTTTTCTACACACCTCAAATTACCATTCATATACCCCTTAGGGACACTGCCTCCACACTTTTTTGAGCAACACTTACACAACTTAGAAAGCCTTTTCTATACACCCCAGAGAGTACTCCCTATAAATTCCAGTGATTTGTTAATTCAAACCTCAGAATTCCAATGCTACAAACAACACACCCTACTACACGACTTGGATACAACATACCAAAATGCCCTCTCTACTCATCTCTGAGTGTTGGTCTGACACATCTCAGTGAAGACTCTGGATACACTGTTGAGTGGCCTCCTTAAACAATATAGGGATTCCCCCTATTGTACTCAAAGAATACTCCCATTATATTTCATTGTGTTCTTCCTAGTCATATCAGATAGATTTAATTATTTCTGAGGATCCTAACTACACAACAGACAGCACTCCTATGAAGACAAAGCCCTTCTACACCCCTCATAGATTCCTCCTGTAAACTTAATGAAGGCCTCCATACACACCTCAAATCATCTGCACTATAAATCTCAGAGAACCTTCCCTTCACACTTAAGTGAAAACTTCCTGCACACATAGCAGTCACCTCTCCACACAGCTCAGAGCACTACCTACTCATATCAAGTGCCCTTTCTACAGAATTCAGATGGCCATCCATACACACCTTAGACACATTTCCTATAAATATTTTTTATCAATCACTGTATCAATGTTGGGACTAGAGAACCATTGCTACACACCACATACCATACCTCTACACACCACAGAATGCCATCATTTCACTATTCAGAGGGCCCAGTTACACACCTCATAGAGTCCTCCTTTCAAACTTCAGTTAGTCTTAATTTGTCTCAGACATCTCTCCTTACTCACCATAGATGTCCACAAATACACACCTCAGCTTGCTATTAATTTTTACCAATGAACACCCATCCTACACCTCATTCAACAGTCCTCCCTAAAAATCTCAGAGAGACTCCCATACAAAACTCAGAATGCTCTTTCAACAAACCTTTAAAACCAGCTACACATCACTTGTAGCTGCCAAAATTAACCAGAAAGCCCTCCATATTTACCTCCAAGGGCCAAAACTACAAACCTAAAAGAACCCCCAAGATATTCTTCTGAGTGACCTACCAAAAGACATCAGAGATTCTCTCTTCTATCCTCAAATATTCCTCTCACCACACCTGAGTTTATTCTTGCTACTCATACCAGAGACCTCACTATTCACTGTACAATTCCCTCCCTATATAACTGAGATAGCATTTCTACTATGTAAAACAGGCCTCCTATGCCCGTCATAGATTCCTTTCCCCACCTAATATAGACCTCCCTACACACCTCTGAGAGTCCTCTAAACACATTGTTGTGCTATCCCTCTGAATTTCAATTAGCTCTCAGTACACACCTCAGTGAACCTACATGGAAATATTCAGAGTCCAGTCTATTCATCTCCATGATTCCTAACTTCAGACCATATAGATCCCCCTTCCACACTACATGGGGCCCTCCCTTCTATATCATTTTGTCCCCCTTACTCCTCTAACAGAGTTCTCACTACTCATATCAAAAAACCCTACCAACACAACTAACTGAGCTGTTTCTACTCATCTAAGTGCACCCTATCTATACATCTGAATGAACCCTGCCAAATCAACTGAAAGGACCCTCACACACACTTCTGGTAGCTCTCTAATACACATCATAGAACCATTCCGTACACCTCATAAAGCCCACAAAACACAGCTCAGAGGTCACATGCTACCAACTTCAGAGAGACTTCTCTACACACCTCAGTTTAACCTTCATACAAAACAAAGTGTACCCTCCATACTAATATCTTGAGCGCTTTCTACACATATCAGAGAAGTCCCTACATAACTCAGTGAGTAAAGCCTTACTTCTTTGCAAGAAGAAACAATGTTTCTTTGCAAGCCCTCTATAAACATCTCAAAGAGCCTATATACTCACCTCACTGAGGTCTCAATACACACACCTAAGAGAACACATTTTACTCTCCACTATGGCCTTCCCTATATACCATAAATACTGACTCTTACTCTGAACCTAAATCTAACACTAACCATAAGCCTAAGTCCTCTCTACATGCCACAGAGTCCTCCCTGTACCTGAAACTGACGATGACTTGACCCTAACACTAAACCATAACTCTAGGCCTAACCTAATCCTGACCTCATAGGGCTTTCCCATCTACACCAGATTTTTCTCACCACTCATCTCACCAAACACTTTCAACTCACCTCAAATGACCCTCCAATCACAGCTCACAGAGTTCTTTCTACAATTTCTAGTGCACATACCCTGTGCAACTCTGTGAGCCATCCAAGCTCACTTCAGAGGGCCCTGTCACACACCAGAAGGAGCCCTAGGACAAGCATCATAATACTGTCTTACAAAATTTATACTCACCTACTTATACATCTCAGCAGCTACACACTACCAATATTAGAGACCCCTCTCTACACACATCATATTATGCTCCATAAACATCAATGCAAACCATCCTTACATCAAGAGTAGTACCAATTGTGTAGACAAACTCAGGTAGACATCCATGTATACCATACTGAGTACAAATTACATTTCTGTATGAGACCTTTGTACTAACTATACTTCTATGCAGTACTCTTTAAACACATCATGGAGAATTTCTACTCACCTCAGAGAGCCTTCACTACACATTTCTGAGAGCTCTTTCCATTCACCTCAGAGGTCTTTCCTATACACTGCAAAAGTAGTGCTTATTCAGTTATGTGAGCCCTCCCTCTCATAGCAAGAAGTTCACTGACAAACCTTATAAATACTCCCTATGCCTTTCGGTAGGCCCTCCCTACATAAATCAGAGAGACCTCCCTACACAAAGAGAACCTGTTTTAACACCCCAGAGAACACTTCTGACACACCACAAACTCATTGCCCTACACAAATAAGTAATCCTACCCTAGTCACATCAAGAGCCCTTCTTACACACCTCAAAGTGACATCCATAAACAGCTTAGGGATTCTTCCTCCACACTTTATTGAGCAACACCCAAACAACTCAGTTAGTCTTCCATATCCATTCAGGCAAACACTTCCTGTAAATACCAGAGAGATGTTAACTCAAACCTCAGAATGCCAATGCTACACACCTCTACCAGTGCTACACACACAACACAGGTAGGTCTCACTTCTATCCAAAACTCTCCCTACTCATGCCTGGGTGTTGCATATATACACCTAAAAGAGACCCCATCATTCTCTATTGAAAGCCCTCACTAACAGAGATTTCTTATACTATCCTCGAAAAACCCTTTCATCAAAATACAGTGTGTTCTCCCAAAACATATCAGAGAGATTTCACTATTCACTTCAGGGGGTCCTCCCTTAACAACTGTGTTAACATCTCGACTCAGTCATGAGGCCCATTTACACCCCCATAGATTCCTTGGCATATCTAATGGAAAAATCCCTACACACCAGTGAGAGCCCTCATATGCACATCAGAATGCCATTCTTATGCATTTAAATGACCCCTCGCTATACGCCTTAGAGAACCTACACTACAAAGTTTAGAGAGTCTTTCCTACACATGTCAGCAAGTCCAACCTACAGAAAACATAGGTCCTCCTTCACATTTCATAAAGTCCTCCCTTCTGCATCAGTTTTTCCTCCCTACTTCTCTTACAGAGTTCTCACTATTCAGCTTAAGTGGCCCTCCATAAACAACTCAGAGTTTTCTCTATCTCAGTACACATTCTTTATACAACTGACTGACCTCTCTGAACTCATCTCAGAAGGACCACCCAAAAACATCATAGAGACCACTGACACACATCAAAGATCTCTTCTACAGACCTTATAGAAGTCCCTCTATAGAGATCAGAGACTGCAAACTACAACTTCAGAGAGTCCTCTCTACACACCTCAAAGTAACCTTCATTCACATCAAAGAAAGCCCTTCCTACTTACCTCAACAGCAGTCTCTACACACCTCAGAGACTTCCCTATACACCTCAGCAAGTACAAATTGGATTACTTTAAAAGCACTCTTTACTAACTACACTTTACTTCAAGTACTCTCTAAGTCCCTTGGAAAGCCCATCTACTCACCTCAGAAAGCCCTCAATACATGCCTAAGGGAGCCCTTTCAATTCACAACAGAGGCCTTCCCTGTGCATTCAAAATAATGACCCCAACAGAAAACACAACCCAAACTCTAACACTAAGCCCACCATACAAACCACAGAAAGCCCTTGCTGACATTGACAGTGACCATGACCCTTACCTTGATACATTAGTAATCCTAATGCTAATCTTAAATTTAACTTCATAGAACCTTCCATTCTACATCAGTTTTTTTTCCCTACTCATATCACAGAACTCTCATGCCTTAACTTAAAAGGCCCACCAATCACTACTCATTAAGCCTTTTTCTAAAATTCACAGAACACCCTCCCTATGCACCTCTGTTAGCCATCCAAGCTCACCTCAGGAAACCCTCCCACACACCACTAGGAGATCTCAAACACATTTTGTAGAGCTCACGTACACATGTCAGAGTTCCCTCCCTCCAGTCACATACTCTCAACCTAAAGTACCTCCCCAATAATCTCAGGATACACTCCTTAAACATCAAAGAAAGCTGGTTCTACTTACCTCAAAAGCATTTCCTACACACTTCAGAGGGACATCCTTACATATCTCAGTTTGTACAAATTAGATTCCTTTGCTTGCCAGTTCTACAAATTAAGCTTCTTTGTAAGTGCACTATAAACACCTCAGAGAGTCTATCTACTGATGACAGAAAGTCCTCATATAAATCTCATCGAGCCCTTTTGACTTACAACAGAGGCCTTCCCTATAAATTGCAAATACTGAAGCTGACCCTGAACTTGACACTAACCCTAGTTTAAGCCTAAAACTCAGCCCTCCTTACATACCATGGAGTCCTCCCTGACACTGACACTGACCATGAACCTGAACCTGACCTAAATCCTGACCCTAAGCCTAACATAATAGTGCCTTTCCTCATTCATCAGTTTTTTCTCCCTACTCCTCTAACATATCTCTGACTACTCACCTCAAATGGCCCTTGACACACAATTCAGTGAGCTCTTTCTACAATTTACAGAGCATCTCCCTTATTCACCTTTGTGAACCTTCTCAACTCATCACAGAGGGCACTTCCACATATGTAAAGGAATCCTCTGACACACATAATAGTACCTTGCCTACACAGCTGAGAGGCCACTCCCTACAAACCTCAGAGGGCCCTCTGTACACACATCTTAGTTTCCTGCTGACACATCAAAGAATATCCTCACTACATATCTGAAGAACTGTCCCTACACACCTCAGGATAGACATCTTTACAGACCTCAGTGAGTACTCACTATGGTTTTTTGGAAGCCTTTCCTAATCACCTCAGAGAGCCGGTGTACTCACCTCAGGGAACCCTCATAATACACCACAGAGAGCCATTACAACAATTCAGAGAGCCATTTCAACACACCACAGAGGCCTTCCCATTACAATCTAAATACTGATTTGGATCCTAGCACAAACACTGAAACTGAACCTGAACCCTCTTATGCTAACACTAACCCCCTAATTCTAATACTAACTCTAAATATAGCCCTAGCCCTAACCTCAAAAACTAACCTTAAACCTAACAGTAACCCTTCCTTCTCAGCTCAGAATCATCTCCATACAAAAATCACAGGAACCTCCGTACACATCTGAGTGCCCTCCTGACACACTGAAAAACTCCTCTGTATATGTTTCAAGAGAAGTCTCTACACATCTGAAATAGACATATCCTTATACAAATAAGTGAGTAATACAATTCTCCTTTTCAAGTCCTTCTAAATACTTGAGTGAACCTTTCTATTAACCCCTAAAACCCTCACTCCACTATTCAGAAATCCCTTTTGACTGAACTTCCACATACAACAAAAATGCCCCTATTTCCTTAATTAAGCATTCACACTCATGTCAATTAGCCCTCCTACAAAACTCATAAAGCCCTCCTACACCCTTTGGAGACCCCCTCCCACAATACCTCATAGAGCCCTCCTTCCACAATGAAAAGAATCTACTTTCACACCTTGTAGAAATTTTCTATATGCCTCAAACATACCTCCCTATACATCTAAGGATTTCCTCCGTACTCACATTAAAAATACTTCCTACACAACTCTAAATCCATTCATACACACCTTAGGGACATGCCCTCCACATTTCATTGAGAAAAAACTAAAAAAAATCAGAAAGCCATCCTTTTACACCCCTGAGAGTAATCCTTAAAAATGCTAGAGAAATGTTAATTCAAACCTCAGAATGCTCATGCTAACCACCTCAGCAAACCCTACCCACACATCTCAGATAGACCTCAATATTCACCAAAAATTCTTCCTACTCACCTCCAAGTGCCTTACCTACATGCCTGAGAGTTTCTGGGTACTCTCCTAAAAAAATCCTTCCACCACAGGGTGTTCTTGCTTATATCAGATGGATCTCTGTATTTACTTAACAAGGCCTTCAATATACAACTGGGAGAGCACTCCTGCATGGGCAAAAACCATTTTTTACACCTCATAGATAACTTCTGCACACCTAATGTAGACTTCTCTACACACCTCAGGGAGCCCACAAAACAAACCTCAGAGAGCCCTACTCTTCCTACACACCTCACAGTCACCTTCCTCTACATCTCAGAAAGTCCTCGACACTCATATCAAGCACTCTTACCACACAAGAGAGGGCCATCCATTCACACCATAGAAGCTCATATTACACACATCATTTATCAATCCTTACAGAACTAGGAGAGTAGTTGTCAAATACTACACACTGCCTCTCTACACTACTTTTACAATTCAGAGGACGCTGTTATACACTCATAGAGCCCTCCTTTCGAACCTCAGTTTGTCCTCTTTATTCACATCAGAATTCTCCCCTTACTCACCATAGAAATATGTATCTACACGCCTTAGAGTGTACATACCTCTCACCAAAGAGGACCCTTCCTAAAAACCCCATTCAACTATCCTCTCTACAAATCTCAGAGGGGCTTCCATACAAACTTCAGAATGTCATTTCCTCAAACCTCAAACCTCAAAAAACACTACCTATGCATCATAGGTAACCTGCACTATTCATCAAAAAGTCCTGTCTATTCACTGCCAAAGACCAAAACTACAAACCTCAGAGAGTCCTCTTTATACTCCATTGCATGCCCTCCCAAAACACCTCAGAGATTCCCTATACTATCTTCAAAGGATCCTCCCATCAAACTTTAGTATGTTCTCCAAACTCAAATCAAAGATATCACACTATTCACTTCAGAAGACCTTCCCTACACAACTGAGACAGCATTTCTCCTCAGATGTAAAGTCCTCTTACAACCCTCATAGATTCTTCTGCACACCTAATAGGGACCACCCTACACACCCCTGAGGGACTTCTCACATATCAATGTGCCATCCCTATGCATTTCAATGAGTCCTCACTAAACACCTCAGGGAACCTACACACCAAAGCTCAGAGAGCCCTCCCTACTCATCTCAGTAAATTCTATCTACACACCAAAGAGATACTCCATTCCACACCATCATAATGCCTCCCTTTCTATATGAATTTGTCCTCCATACTCATCTTAGAAAGCTCTCTCTGCTCACCTCAAATAATTCTCTGAGCACAACTCACTAGTGTTATTTCTACTCATTTCAGTAAACACTCAGTATAGACCTGTGTGAGCCCTCTCATCTTCACAGTTGGACCACCCACACATGTCTAATAGCCCTCTGATATGTCATAGAATTCTCGTACACACCTCATAGTGTACTCTACACAGCTCAAAGACCATGCACTACTAACCTCAAAGAGTCCTCCCTACACACCTTAGAGTATCCTCCATGCAGATAAATAAAAACACTCTCTAATCACCTCAAAGCCATCTCTACACACCTCAGAGAGACATCTATGCATACCTCACTGAATACAAACTATACTTGTTTTAAACCCCCTTCTGATAACTATATTTCTTTGCAAGTCCTCTCTGAATAATTGAAATAGACTATCTATGCACCTCAGAGACTCTTCATTACACACCTCAGAGAACTTTTGATTCACTATATAGGCCTTTTATGTACAGCACAAATGCTGACCCTGATCCTGAACCTAACCTTAAACCTAATCCTAACTCTAATCCCAAGCCCTCTTTACATAAAATAGAGGGCCCTTCCTGACCATGATACTGACCATGATCATAACCTTGACCCTAAAACCCAAACCTAACCACAACCCACAACCTAATCTCATAATTTCTCCCTTCTACATCAATTTGCCCTCCCTACTCATCTCTCAGAGATCTCATTTCTTCCCTCAAAAGGCCCTACAAACACAACTCACTGAACCCTTCCTACACGTCACAAAGCACCTTTCCTCTTCACTACTGTGTGTCCTCCAAACTCACATCAGTGGCACATCCACACATGTTAAATTGTCCTATGACACACATCATGGAACCCTCCTACACAACTCATAGAGCCCTCTTTACACAGCTCAGAGGCACATGCTACCAACCTCAGAGGGCACTGCCTACTCACCTGTGTGTACCCTCATATGCATCAAAGGTAGCCCTCCCTACCCATCAAGAGCATTCCTAAACATCTCAGATATCTATCCCTACACACCTCAGTGAGGCATGCCTATATACCTCACTGGTTACAAAATATACTCCTTTCCAAGAACTCACTACTATTTTTCTTGGCAAGCCTACTTTAAACACAACAGAGAGCCTGTCTACTCACCTTAGAAAGCTATTAATACACATCTCAAAGAGTCCTTTCAACTCATCACTGAGTCATTCTATATACACTAAAAATACTGACCAAGACCCTTAATATAACCCTAAACCTAATCATAACCATAAACACAAGCCCTTCCTACATACCACAGAGGGCTGTCCCTGACTCTGACACTGAGCAAGATATGAATCCTGACCCAAAACTGTACGCCACACACCCTAACTCTAACACAAAATTTATAGTTCTTTCCCTTTTATATTAGTTTGTCCTCCCTACTGATCTCACAGTTCTCTCAATAATCACCTCAAAAGGCTGTCTGTAAACAACTTACTGAGGTTTTTCTACCCAGCAAAGAGCATTATCCCTATGAACATCTGTGAACCATTTCAGCTAACTTCAGGGGGCTCTCCCACACAGATCAAGAGGCCCTCCTGCAACCATCAATGGGCCCTCCTTACATACCTCAGAGAGACTTCTATGCAAAGAACCAAGAGGACCTTTACTCCACACCTAAAAAACCTCCCTACACATGTAAGTAATCCTTCCCTATTTAAATCAAAAGTCCTTCATACTAATTTAAAAGTGCCATACATACACACCTTAGGGATGCTTCCTCAATACATTTATGAGCAAAACTGAAACAATAAAGAAAGCCCTCTTCATACATCCCAAAGAGTACTCCTTAGAGATAAAATTCAAACTTCAGAATGCCTTTGCTAAACACCTAAGCAAACACTACCTACACATCTCAGATAGACCTCACTACACACCAAAAAGTCCTCCCTAATTACTTCTGAGTGCTGAACCTACACAGCTCAAAGACCACTTGTGATATTTTTGGATTGGCCTTCATAAACAGCATTAACATCCCCTCTAGTATCCTCAAAGAACACTCCAATCACACCTTAGTTTATTCTCCCTGTTCATATCAAATGAATCTCACTATTAACTTCAAAGTGACCTTGTCCACAAACCAGATAGCACTCCTACACAGACAAAAATCATTTACTCCCACAGAGATTTATGCTGCACACCTGAAACCTCTGAACACATATCAAAGCACCTGAACTAGAAACCTCAAGGGGACCTCTGTCTATACTTCAGAGTACCCTACCTACACACATTACAGACATCTCCCTATACAAATGAGAAAGCACTTCCTTGTCACAACAGGTATCTTTACACCTCAGAGTCCCTTTCTTACATATTTCAGAAATACTTCCCACACACCTCATTGAGCAATTTCTACACATCTTAGAGTACTGTCACTAAACACCACACATCACTTTTCTGCACAACTCACAATGCCCTAATTTCAAAATTTACTGGGCCTGTAGCCCACTTCATAGAGCCCTCCTTTCAAACCTCAGTTAATCCACACAATCCATTTCAGAGATCTATTCTTATTGACATTAGGGGGGATATTCCTACACAATTAAAAAGTTCACCTAAGAGCACCATCCCTATACACACCAATCAATAGTCCTCTCTAACTTAAGGGCATCTAGGTTGGTTCCACAATCTTGCTATGGTGAATTGAGCAGATATGAAAATTGATGTGGCTGTATCTCTGTAGTATGCTGATTTTAAGTCCTTTGGGTATAGGACAAGGAGTGGGATAGCTGGGTCAAATGATGGTTCCATTCCAAGCTTTCTGAGGAATCTACATACTGCTTTCCAGAGTATCCACTAATTTGCAAGTCCACCAGCAATGTATGAGTGTACCTTTTTCCCCACATCCTCGCTGACACCTATTTTTGCTTGTGTTCTTGATAATTGCCATTCTAATTGGGATGAGATGAAATCTTAGGGTAGTTTTGATTTGCATTTCTCTTATTACTAGAGATGTTGAACATTTTTTCATATACCTGTTGATTGCATACATCTTCTGTGAAGTGTCTGTTCATTTCCTTAGCCCATTTGTTGATTGGATTATTTGTATTCTTGGTGTAGAGTTTTTTGAGTTCTTTATATATTCTGGAAATTAGCGCTCTATCTGAAGTATGAGTGGCAAAGATATTCTCCCACTCTGCAGGCTCTCTCTTCACATCACTGATAGTTTCCTTTGCTGAGAGAAAGGTTTTTACTTTGAGTCAATCCCAGTTGTTGATTCTTGCTTTTATTTCTTGGGCTATGGGAGTCCTGTTAAGGAAGTCTGATCCTAAGTCAACAAGTTGAAGGTTTGGACCTACTTTTTCTTCTACAAAATGCAGGGTCTCTGGTCTGATTCTGAGGTCCTTGATCCATTTTGAGTTGAGTTTTGTGCAGGGTGAGAGATAGGGGTTTAATTTCATTCTGTTGCATATGGTTTTCCAGTTTTCCCAGCACCATTTGTTGAAGAGGCTATCTTTTCTCCATTGCATATTTTTGGCACCTTTGTCTAGTATGAGAAAATTGTATTTATTTGGGTTTGTGTTCATGTCTTCTATTCAGTACCATTGATCTACCTGTCTATTTTTGTACAAATTCCATGCCTTTTTTGTTACTATTGCTTTGTAATAGATTTGAAGTTCTGGTATTGTGATAACCCCTGCTTCATTCTTTCTACTGAGGATTGCTTTGGATAAAGAAACTGTGGCATATATATGTGATGGAATATTACTCCACCATGAAGAATGATAAAATTGTGGCATTTGCAGGCAAATGGATGAAATTGGAGAATATCATGCTAAGTGAGATAAGCCAATCTCAAAAAAACTAAAGGATGAATGATCTCGCTGATAAGTGGATGAGGACATATAATGGAGGGTGGGAGGGGTTAGCATTAGGGTTAGGGTTAGGCATAAGGAGGGTAGTAAGAATGGAGGAAGTAAGGACTGTATAGAGGGATAAGAGTGGTGGGAGGGGTAGGGGGGAAGGGGAAAAATAACAGTATGGATGAAACAACATTACCCTATGTAAATTTATGATTACACAAATGGTATGCCTTGACTCCATGTACAAAAAGAGAAACAACATGTATTCCATTTGTTTACAATAATAAAGAAATAAAATGATATAAAATGAAGTACAAAGAATAATAATTAAAAAGTTAATAAAAAAAGAATCCTCTCTACAAATCTCAGAGAGACTTCCATAGAAACCTTAGAATTCATTTTAAACAAATCTCAAAAATCTCTACCTGTATATCTACTAGATAACTCTCACTACCCAGTTAAATACCCTCACTATTTACCGCCAGTCACCATAAGTACAAACTTTAGATATTCTTTTAAGTACCCTCCTAAAATGCCTGCAATTCCATCCACTATTTTCAAAAAACACTCTCATCACACCTCAGTGTGTTCTCCTGACTCATATTAGATATATCTCACTGTTGCCTTGAGAGAACCCTCCCTACACATCTGAGATAACCTTTCTTATCAGTCATAAATACTTCCTACACCTCACATATATCCCTCTGCACACCCTAATAGGGACCTATCTAGACATCTCTGAAAGCCCTCCCCACACATATCAGAGTTCTGTTCCTATGTATTTCAATGACAAAATACAGGTAATTGCAGAGATATTCTTGGTTCAGGTCTCTATACACAGGATGATATTTACTCAAATTTGATTTATGTATAGGTGCAATCACACTCCAATATCCAGTAATCTTTTTCTAAACTTAGAATAGATAGCACAGACTGCAGATGGACCAAAATGAACTTGCACATCTGAATCCCAATGCCTGTTAGAGAGCTGAAGCAGTGGCAATAATGTGATGTGCTGTGAACATGACTGGGCGGGGTGGCACATGCCTGTAGTCCCAGTGACTCAGTAAGTTGAGGTGGAAGGATCAAGAATTCAAAGCCAGCCTCACCAAAAGTGAGGTTTTAAGCAACTCAGTAAGACTCTGTCTCTAAATAAAATACAAAATAAGGCTGGGGATGTGGCTCAGTGGTGGAGTGCCCCTGAATTTAATCCCTGATATGAAAAAAAAAAAAAAAAACACAGAAAACAAAAACAAACAAACAAAAAATAAAATAACATCAAATACCCCACAATTTGGAAACAATGCTGCTCAAAACACAATTGACATTGAGAAATAAAACACAAGAAGAGGTTGCTGAGTCCCAGGCTGACTGCAGGAAAGGGGTGAACCCTGAGAATCTGCCAAAGAACAGAATGCTCACATCTGCTCTGATGCTTGGTACATTCTTTGTTTTGAGGGGAAAACTGCTGATTTTAGGCCTGGTATAGTAGTGAACACATATAATCCCAGCAACATGAGAGGCTGAGGCAGGAGGATGGCAAGTTCAAGGCCAGTCTCAGTGATCTTGTCTCAGAATAAAAACATACAGGTTTGGGCATATAGCTCAGTGGAAAATGACCCTGGACAGATATGGAAACCCTAGTACCAAAGGAAAAAAAGAAAAGTAGTGCTGTTTTCAGATGCAGTATGGAGGGAATATTACTGTTTTTAGAAATCCATAGGACAGACCTTGACTGGCAAATCTGAGGTAGTGGGTCTGTAAACTGGGCACTGCCCTACCTCATGGCCTGCCCACAGCAGCATGCAATCCAAGTGGCTCTTGGGGTTTACCTCTTCAGGAAGAAAGGTTCAGGAGTCTATGGTGGGGGATGTGCCACCAGGAAACTGCCTAACTCTGGTGACAAAACACTTATGCATAGACCCTCCTCCAGGTACAAATTCTGTGGACTGCTGCTGGGGTGGGTAGGTAAATCCTGAAAGTAGAGAAAGTCCACAACCCATTGGTGGGAGCAGGAGTGTGGTCCATGAGTGGCACTACACAGCCTCAAGTGGGGAGGCAGACACAGCATCTAGCCCACTATCCTGGGCCCATAGAGCCAGGCTCAGCATGCTTGGCCTCCACCTACATTGCTGGAGGGATCTGTCCCAATATTGATACCAAAAGCTTTCTCAGGATTCCAGAGATAAAATTATCATTGGATCCACTGACTTCAAACTGTGTTCTGACATCTCAGTCTCTCTCCACAAATTTCCACTGAGCCAGGATCTGCTGTGCACTCCCTTCCACCACCATGAAGATGTGCAGTACATTCTGCCATCCTCCTTTGGCAGGTGCATAGGAACCGGCCACCAGCCACTAAGGTTTCCATTTCCTCCACTCACACTTGGTCTCTCTGAGGTAAAAACTATCACTTCCTCACCATGCCTCACCCTGTCTTTCTCTCCCTGTAAGATGTATCTGAGAATATCTCAGAATTTGCTTCACTCTTAAAGATGAGCTGCCATGACTTGGTCAGCTCTGAGAATACATAGGTGTAAGAGGAAAGGGCCAGCAAGGCAGGTTTCTCTCTGCCCTAAGCATAGAAGGCAGGACAACCAGCTTTTACCTTGTGGCCTCAGGTATAGAATCCAGGCTTTGGGTGGAGAGTGTGCTTGTCTCTCTCCTGCCACAAATGTGACAAGATTCCCTTGTGTCCAGCTGCCCAAGACCTGTCTGATCACCTGGTATGTGGCTCTGCTCCTGCTTTTTCTGCCTGCTCTTTCATCAGAACTTGGAGAGCACTGTGAGAGACAGAAGCAGAGGACATCCACAACCTGTATTCAGGAAGCAGGGACAGTCCCACAGCCTTGGGGCAGCTGAATGGGAACAGCACAAGAAGACACCCAGGGATTAAAGGAGACTTAGTTTTAAGCTGAAAGGTATAACAAGAAGACAATTCAAAAGTCAAATCCAGGACCACCAGTGTGAAGATTCAGAACAGTAAGATGTGTAGGAACCCAAAAGCTCTGAGCAAGCAGGCAAAGGCAGGTTGTCTGTCAAGAAATGAATATCGTGCTTAACAACACAAATTTCATTAAAAAGGTGACTTTTTTTTTTACATTTCTGAAGGGAAGTGTTTCCAGCTCAGAATTCTGCCCCTGCCAATTGGTTAGTCCAGTTGGAGGGTTAATTTCAGACATTTTTATGACATTCAACAATACAGAAAATTTATTTTCTTGGTGCTTTGTTGTGAAAGCTAATTGGGGATGTTCTCTAAGAAAACAAAGCAGTCAAGGAAGAAAGAACAAGGTTGCATTCAGCAAGCACTGGAGCCACCCAGCAAAGCAGGGATGAAAAATCCAGCCATGGTGATACCACCCCACTCAGCTCTGGAAGCTAACCCTTGCAGTGGCAACAGGAAGAGGAGGCCCCATGCAGAGAACTCTCAGATGGGGTTCTTGAAACCCTGAGAGTTTATGGATGTGATGAAACTAGTTGTGCCAAAATAAAGAAAAAAGGCATGTAGAAGGCAGGCGTGATGGTGTGCATCCATAATCCCAGTGTCTGGGAATGTAGATGCAGGAGAATCTTGAGTTCAAAGTCAGTCTCAACAATTTAGAGATACATTAAGCAACTCAGTGAGACCCTGTCTCTATATAAAATATTAAAAGGGCTGGTGATGTGGCTCAGGGGTAAAAGGACTGCCTCTGGGTTCAATATCTGGTATCAAAAATTAAAATAAAATAGAGAGAAGAATAGATAAAATGCATACAGAAACTTCATGAAAAAGAACGGTAAAGGGAAAATATTATACATAGAACACGAAGAAATGCAGTTGAATCAGTATTCCACAAGGGAGGTCACAGACTATTGGATTTAATAGACAAAAGGCACATGTAAATGATAACCATAAATAAAGCTAGAAAAAAATTTCTGTCCTGGGTTGTGTGGGTAAGTGGAAGGAATACGGACTCCTCTGTGGCATGGTCCTGGCAGGTGAGGCAGATGACTGCGGTGAGGAGCACAGGAAGGACTGACATGAAGACCCTTTGCCCACACCCTACCCCTCAAAATAAACCCAAGGTGCTAAATTTTCCTATGCAGAACATCAAGGTCTGTGGTAAGGGAACTTACATGCAGAGCCAGGATCACCAATGAAAGCAGTTGCTATGGTGACTTTAGCAGAACTCATCACAGAGTGCAGTCCATGATGGTGAATGTGCTGCCTGTTGTAGAAGCAGACTTCCTTGGAGGATGCTAGTGGAAGGTCCAACAGCCACACCTTGAGTGGATCCAGGGAGGGATAAAGCCCATCACTGCTGGCAGCGATAGGGCAGAGACCAGGCCCAGAGCAGATGTGAACAAGGGTGGCAGGTCAGTTTCTTCTGGTACATTTCACCACTCTCTAGTGGTCTGGAGGTCACAGCAGAGGCTGCCTCAGGCTGCAGCAGCTTCTCAGGAGGAAATGTCAGACAAGTTCAGTGTGTGTCACAAAATGAGTGGCCCTGAAAGGCATGGCATCTAGCACCCACTTCACTGCCCAGACCCTCCCCTGTGGCTACAAAGGCAAGGGTTGAGCTCCAGTGAGCCAGGCAACAAGAGTACACAGAGGAGACCAATACTACATCTTAAAATACTTTAGAAGTTTATAACTTTCTGCAAAGTATTGAAAACTGAAAACTTTTAGCAAGAGTCTGAGAGCTGAGTAAATTAGGCAGAAACTGGTCATAATGCAGTGAATAACACTGGTGACCACTCACCTCTCTGATGCTGCTCCTGTGTTTCCAGTAAACAGCCATTTGACGTTTTTGTAGCAGCCAGAGCAGCAGGTCCTGTCATTATCCCCATGTCTTTTGTAGGAGGTCATGGGAACATACCTGAGGCCACACACCTGGATGGAGCTGGGCCTGGATATAAGCTTGTCATGGCTGTAGTCATGGGAGATGCTAATGTCACAAGCATGCACAGAAGAGGCCAGAAGTGTACACAATGCAGTGACCAAACCAATTGGGGGCTGTCCTGAACACCAGCACTGAATAGCCTGGGCTGTCCATGATAACCTTATCCTGGTTTTGGGATCATGCCTCAGGAGAGTTGAGCATGGAGGAAAGTGAGATGGCTCAACAATACTGGTGAGGAGCAGAACCTCTGGCCACTACTGACTCCATGAAATAAGAAACTGATTCCCAAAGAGAAATGAGTCCCAGAGACAGGTGGATCTCTAGGTGGTAGGTATATATGCTTTTCTCTCCAAAACTATCACCCAGATCTCTGAAAGACACATGAAGCCAAGGATATGAGTTCAACAGCAAGGAGCAAGCATGACAGCAGAGGAAGCTGCCACTTCCAGGTCCCTGATGTGGGTTCCTTGTTAGCAACATCCTCCCCACCACCTGGGGTCACACCTGTCTCTGACCAGGTAACAGGATCAGCACCCAGAATACTCATATCAACTCAAAACCCTGGTCTACACCTATGGAAGGAAGGGAACAAATAGGGATGATGGTCCACAGCCTGAGGAGATGACACTCCCTGGCAGCCAGTGGCCTTGGGTTGTGAGGGATCCAGGAATATCTTTGGCCAGGGCCAAAGACCTCCATAATCCTGGGGTGGTCTCTGGGAACTGTGGAGACTCAGTTTCCTCATATTCTGCTGAAAAGTGATGAGAAGAGGAAAGGCTTAGTGGGCCTGCAAGTCAGCAGGTGAATGCAGCTGTATTGACAAACAGGAGTGTCCACTGGGCTCCTGGACATCCTGTCTTTGTCCCTTCATCTGACTGAGCTGATCCCTTCCTATAATTATGAGCCCAGCTCCCCACAAACCTACAGTTTGTTTCAATTCTCAGATCTATTCACTGTCTCTTCCCTCTGGCAACATGATGCCCCTGTCTCCAAACTGACTCCTGAACTCACAATCACAGTTCTACCTGAGTCCTCTAAAGTCAGTTTATCCCTGTAATAATCAGACCCAGGGTCAATGAGTAGGAACCCTTGGCCACTTGCCTGTCCACTGAGGCCTGTAAATGCAGCCAGAGTTGTCAAGGCAGCTGCCTGAGTTCCACAGGGGCTCAGAACTCTCCTCAGCACTGGGAAGTTCTGTGAGTTCTGCTTGGTCTGCCAGCCTGACAGCACATGCTTGAAAAGTATCTTTTGGTGCCATTGGTAATAGACAAAACAGTTGTACACCTGCTCAGTGGTCAAGCTTGTCTCTGAAAGCAAATTCTCCTGCCCAACAATACTTCTAGCTCTGGGATACAGAGATGCACAGTTAGCTGGGGCAACTCATGTCCACCAAATAAGTGGTGTGAGTCCTGCTAAGCTTTCCAAGGACAGCAGAACAATAGGCCATTTAGTTTCTCACTGAAGAGAGGATTGTGTGGTGAGTATGTGCTGGGGAGGCAGAGCAGGTCCCTGTGGACAGGACACATGGGCCCCACTTTCTGTGCTGATCCACTCCCAGCCAGATGTGAAACCTGCCTCCCAAACTGACCCAAACCCCACACAGCTCAACTCCAGAGCACCGAAATGCCAGGCATGGAATATTCTGCACCCCTGCAGAGGCAGGGCCTGTAGATGCTCCAGGTCAGGGTCACTTCTTTTCCTGGAATTACCATAAGCCTAGTTTTCTAAGGCTCATCTCAGCTCTGGGAACCCCGGCAGATTAGCCAGGGTGAGAAGTGGGCACAATCCATGTGAGAAAACAACCCTGGAAGGAAGAGTTCAAGGGGACATGGCACCAGTAGCAGGGGTACTTACCCTTTAAGAGAACTGGGGGGCCCAGACACAGGACTGAAAATTGGGCAGGCCCAGAGACAGTCCCTGGGTGTCCTGCCAGATGTACGCCTTCTCTATACAAATCCCTCTGTCTGCTGGGTGGACTTAGCAAGGCCCTAAGCAACTTAGTGAGTACCTGTCTCAAAATTAAAAATAAAAATAAATGAATAAAAAGGTTTAGGATGTGACTCAGTGGTTGAGTGTCCCTGGGTTCAAACCCTGGTACCAAATATATCCACTTTGGTCAGACATATCACTATTTGGAACCTGCCCAGCATCACCCAGAAACACTTTAATCTATACACCACTGTTTAGAGAGGAGCATGAAGCACAATCCTCATAGTAGATAGGCAAATAAAGATTACAAGCGACTCTCTATCAATTAAGTGATGTTGTGATGCCAAACATGCTGAGATCCAAGGTACCACCAGATGACTGGAGAGATGCTTCTGGTCTTCAGAGTGTGAGAAATAGAAGGTCTGGTAGTTCATTTTAAGAATCTAGTATTCAAACTTAATTGGATCCAATTGTAGCACTTCCTTTTTTCCTGCTCTAATTGTAAAACTATTCAATTGAGTAGACTGTAACCCCAAACTCCTCAAGTCAGAGTGAAAGGCAGCACTGCATTAGGTTAGAGATAAAAGCAGGTGGAGAGCCCACCCAGGCACTTGCTAGGCAGGTTCTGATAGCATAGCCTTCTACCAGAAGTAAAGGTTTGCCTCGCCTACTCACTTCTGGTCATGGTATCATTTTGTGTTGCACCTCCTTATTTTTAACAAGACTTACTGCAGATTGAGATCTTGGGTTTACAAGATAAGGACATAGCACTCCAAGGTGGACCATGTCTTTTCCATTGATTTTTTTTATTATTTAGCACAGTGCAGTACAGGATGACCACTGAACATGGACTTGATGATTAGGTAGTTTACCTTCAGTTTCCCAACCAGTTAAAGTTGATCCAGTGAGGGAAGGTCACCCTGAGTTCATGTCCTATTGGGTATAGTAGAATAAGCCTCCAACTCTCTCTGAACCCTGCCCCAACATGCAGGCTTACCGCTAGAAGCTAGAAGTCTTCCTGCAGTTTCTCCTGCTAGACCAGGACACATGCACACAATAGGACCCCATCCACATTGTCCAGGAGGTGCAGGTAGAGTTGGCTTTCCAGAGTGGCATCAACCAATGGCTGTGCTTGGCAAAGTCATCCTGCATGTCTTGGCAAAGCATGCCTTCCAGGATCACCTGCTCTGCTGGGGGCTGCTAGCAGCCCTCACACTCCTTCAGTTGTGCCAGGAATCTCTGCATCCTCTCCATCACAGAGATCGTTATTCCCATCTATCAACCTTCAGACCAAGTCTGAGTGGTGACACTGAGGGG
This sequence comes from Sciurus vulgaris, assembly GCF_902686455.1. NCBI lineage: Eukaryota > Metazoa > Chordata > Mammalia > Rodentia > Sciuridae > Sciurus > Sciurus vulgaris. The sequence continues at coordinate 5,371,933 of NW_027632793.1, read as the reverse complement.
AGCAACACTTGCACAGTACAATAAGAATGAACCTGAGAGAGGAGACCTACATCACATACCTTCTAGAATTTCCTTCTAAATTCCCTAATGTTTGATGGTGCAAAGCACTGACCTGGGTGCTGTCTCTAACCATCCACCTGGTATCTGACCTTCTTCTCTGGCGCCTACACTTATCCACAGGTTCACTCTTCCTGATCACTAAGGCCTATCACACTTTTACATGTTCTTTAACATGTGCTCTTTTGATATTCAGCTTTTGTCCATTTCTTCGGATATTCAGATTAGTTTTGAGCAGGAAGGTTTGGACTAAATGTCTGATATTGAGGTTCACTCTTGATTTTCAGAGCCATGCTTCTGTGCTGCATGTCCCAAGGTGAAGTCATTTACACTAAGGTCAATGGAGAAGAGGCTGCAGTGTATGAAAGCCTTTCCTCAGAGGACAGGACAAATTCTGAGTGCATACCAGTTCTAAGACAGCAGCCAAAGTGTTTGGCCCTGGTAGGTGGAGTGAGCACAGAACATGTCTCCTGGCATGGCACCTCCCCCATGTCCTCCTTCCAACATGCTGAATGAATGACTCCCTGTTCTCCTCATGAACCATCACAGCAGCCACACACCTGCACTTGAAAGAGCAAGACCCCAAGTTCCAGCTGTCTCCTGTTAGGGCTATCTTGGAAAGGAGGGGCAACGGACCAGACAGGGTGTGATGTTTCCCAATTCAAGGAGCACCTAAGTTAGGGAGCAGCACTTCATGCTCCCCTGCCCTGAGCTGTCAGCAATCATCATGCTGTGTGGCTGCTAGGGTCTAGGCGAGTTGCCTGACTCAGCCAAATCCCCGGTGGTGTGTGCCCAACATGGAGGGGTGGTTTTAGAGGGCAATGCCGATGGGGCCAGTGCTAAGCTGGGTGAACACATGACCTCATGCAGCCCTCTATCCCTGCCTGGTCCCCCAGACCTCGTGGGGACTCACTGCCCACAGTAGGAGCTAGGTGACCATGCTGTCATGATGCCCAGTAGGGCCAAACCAGCACAGTGCCACCTAGCAGGCCTAGAGCATAGTGCGAACTGTCAGGCTTCAGCAGGGTCCCCTGTCCTGCCTGAACCTGGAGTCAACCCTGGACCATTCGGCTGCACCCCACTAACCCTGTAGCTCCACTTCAACTGGGTCAACAGGTTAGTATCCCATTTCTTGAAAGATCAGGCCCCTCGACCTGGCTCCTTTCTGCTTTCCTCTTATCATCACTGCCCAGCTGGTGCTTCTTTTCAATCTCGGTCTGAAGCTGCCAGGATCAGAAGTATCTCTGGATGTCATGGGAACTGTGACACTACTGAGCAGTTATGCCGCCACTCTGTGACCTCAGGCGCTCTCTGAGGTGCAGACACGAGGTCACAGAAGCCACTCCTCAACATCCAGGTGGCCCAAGGCCTGGAGAAAGCCTCTGGGGAGAGAGAGAAAGTGTGTGCCCCTACAGGAGCCTGGAACCTCTGGAACTTTCACTGCGACCATGCCCAAAGCCCTCCCCTTCCACTGAGAATAGAGTCACTCTCCCATCTTTTCCACTCAGGGAACAGGAAGAGTGGAAACCAAAAGTGAGGCCCTTTTCAGAGTGGAATGGATTGAAGTTGAAGGATTGAGAGGTCCAGAATATGACTTTCAGCCACTTATCTCACTCCAATATATCTTGATAGAAAGAGCTACAAACATAACTAGTGGCAAGTGATGATTGCATGAGGACTTTGTGTTTTCTTCCTGCCAACGAATATCAGTCCTGGGACCCAGACCCCGGAAGCCATCACCACTTTCCTTTTCTTCTTTAGATTTACTGACAGGGTCTGACTGTGTTCCTGAGACATTCCCTCATTTAGGGAAAAAGTTTTGCTCAGGAGAAACAGCTTCCTCTACTCATCCCTAAATAAGATGGTAGGCAAGATCCAGCACCTGCACTGGGATATGCCAGGATATGCCTGCAAAGGGATATGCCTTTTGCCCAGATATCTCCTGGTTAGTAATTGTCCAAGGAAAATGCCAGAAAGAAAAAGAGGAGTGAGGAAGGAGTCAGTGGTTTGTGATTGGAATGTCTAGGGATCTAGATATGAATGATCCCTGATATCCCTCTTCACATGGACAACCTGAGCATATTCTGATTCTCACATATACCTGCCTCTACTCCTGCCTCCCCCAACTGGCCTCCATACTCACTGACCCAATTTTCTGCTCAGTGCTCAGTTAGAAACCTTTTCCTCCTTCAATAGATAGGGAAAAACTTTACCTCTCATGATGAACAGCTTGATTGTGGGTCTTGATATGCACGAAAGAGTCCTTGCAGGATTTCTGTGGAAAGGAAGATGAAGATTTTCTAAGGAATTTGGTGGCTTTGTCTGGGGCTGGGTTTTCTACAGAGAATTTGACAGAGTCAGACCAGTAGAGGATCTAGAGGGTACCTAAAAGTGTGTCCTGCAGAGCTGAAGAGATAGCTCCTTTTGGAGAACTCTCACCTAGTAAAACTCAAGGTCCATTGTTCATATCCCAGGACCCTCAGACAGGGAGGGGAAAGAAAGAATCTTTTGTATATGCCAACCCTCCCTCCTCTCATATTTTTCTCCTCTTTTCATCAACTCGTTTGCCACAGTTGAACAAGAACCAGTTGGACATGCAAGACATTTCCAATCAGACTTTCAGCATGGAGCTGTGGTCAATGTTAGCAGTGCTTTCCTGTTCTGCATTTCTTAGTAGATGTTCCTTGATATGAGTCAACTCACAGAAACTCATAGGTTAGCTCCTTCTCACGACTATGCTCATAGGGGTATATCATTAGCAAGATCTTGAAGAAGACGCTGATCACTAGGTTGCAAATGGCAGGAACTTCAAAATGACAACTGCACTAGCCTTTGGTAATTACCAGGCTTCTTGGTCACGCTCCAGATGCTGGGCAACTGAAGTAGACTTGCACAGCTCAGCATTTTCCCTGTCAACCTCAATGCCATCTGGAAAACAAGAGGTGAGGACCAAAGACAGCCACCCTTGGCCCTGGATTTTCTCCCTCAGTATTTCTCGGCATCATGTTGCAAATGACTTGAAGTCCAATTGTATGATATGGGGATGCATACATGTTAGCTTCTGCTGATAGCATTCAGGAGGAACTGGGGGAATGTGCAACCAAGTCTCCCAGTATCACTGGAGGTCCAGTGTGAAGAGAAATGCAGCCCTTTTCTAGACTATTGATAATTTGGATGGAGGATCTGAAGAGTTACAGTGGAGAATTGGCTGAAGGATATGGTGTTCTCATGGGTGCCGTGGTTCTGGGAATGAGTGGCTCATGTTTTGCAGGGTCAAGAATGACACATGAAGCCTTACTGGAAAGAAGTCACACTGAAAGCAGGAAAGCAGAGACACTAGGCACCTGGCGGGTTGGCAGTGGATGTAGCCAGCCCAGGAAATAATATGAATGCTAAAATTTGACAGTGCTTGAGGATACACTCTTCCTGATCACTAAGGTCAATCACACTTTTGCATGTTCTTTAACGTAACCTCTTTTGATGTTCAGCTTTTCTCATTCCATTGGATACTCTCATTTGCTTTTGAGCAGGAAGGTTTGGACCAAAAGTCTGATATTGAGGTGCACTCTTGATTTCCAGAGCCATGCTTCTGTGCTGCATGTCCCAATGTGAAGTCATTTACACTGAAGGTCAATGGAGAAGAGGCTGCGATGTAGGAAAGCCTTTCCTCAGAGGTCTTGTGCTGAAAAAAAATAAAATAAAAATCAGCATATACATCATCAGCTGTCCCTTACAAACAACAGGAAATAGCCATGAATTGGCAGGGGGCATTGATGTTCTTCCAAGGGAAATTAGGGTCATTTATGATGGTTGCTCACAGAATGACCTGGCACTGAGTACCTCCTGTACCTGTGCAGTACATTGAAGCTGAAGAAATATCCTGAAATTTGGACACAGACCTTAAGCAATGCCCATTTTGTTAGTGTCCCTTTACTGAAGTTGGTTTTCAACACCAACACCCTTCTGCTTTTCATGCCCCTCAAAGGTCCTTATTCTTACTTTTAGAGTATTCAGCCTGGAAGCTCTGTGCCATTCCACTTAACAGTGAGGCATGTCACCTTGGTATTCTGACCTGTGAAAATGTGTTCATCGTGTCAAGGGCAGGCTTTGGTTTCATTCACTGGCTTGGACTCTGTATTTTACAGGGGCTGGAAAAGGACTCTTGCCCATTTCTCAGAGGGCCCTGTGCCAGAAAGGAACTAGTCTGGTCAAGGGAATGAACCCTTGGGTGAACAGAGATGGGCTAGATATTTCTGCCTCTGAAGGTGAGTTGAAGGAACTGCAGCAAAATCATGGCAGTACAAATTCTGAGTGCAGCTCAGTTCTATGGCAGCAGCCAAGGTGGTTAGCACTGGCAGTTGGAGTGAGCACAGAACATCTCTGCTTGCCTGGCAGCTCCCCCCTGTCCTCCTTCCAACATGCTGAGTGAATGACTCCCTGTTCTCCTCATGAACCATCACAGCAGCCACACACCTGCACTTGGAAGAACAACTCCCCAGGTTCCAGCTGTCTCCTGTTAAGGCTATCTCGGAAAGGAGGGGCAACTGATCAAACAGGGTGTGATGTTTCCCAATTCAAGGAGCACCTAAGTTAGGGAGCTGCACTTTATGCTCCCCTGCCCTGAGCTGTCAGCAGCCATCATGCTGTGTGGCTGCTAGGACCCTAGGCAAGTTGCCTGTCTCAGTCAAATCCCGGGTGTGCCCAACATGGAGGGGTGGTTTTGGAGGGCAATGACAATGGGGCTGGTGCTAAGGTAGGTGTCCTATGCGCCCTAATGCAGCCCTCTATCCCTGCCTGTTTCCCCAGACCTCATGTGGGCTCACTCCCCACAGCAGTAACTAGGTGACTGTGCTGTCATGATGCCCTGTGGGACCAACACAGCACAGTGCCACCTAGCAGGCCTGGAGTGTAGTGCAAGCTGTCAGGCTTCAGCAGGGTCCCCTGTCCTGCCTGGTCCCTGAGCGATACCTGGCCCACTTGGCTGCACCACACTAACCCCATAGCTCCACTTTAACTGGGTCAAGAGTTTCAGATCCCATTTCTTGAAAGATCAGGCCCCTGGCCCTGGCTCCCTTCTGCTTTCCCCTTACTATCACCAGGGAGCTGTTGCTTCTTTTCTATCTCAGTCTGAAGCCACCAGGATCAGAAGCATCTCTGGTTGCCATGGGAACCATGATGCCACTGTTCTGTCATGCCACCACTTTTGACCTCAAGCACTCTCTGAGGTGCAGGCACAAGGTCACAGAAGCCACTTGTCAACATCCAGATGGCCCTATGCCCTGAGAAAGCCTCTGGGGAGAGAGAGAAAGTGTGTGCTCCTACCGGAGCCTGAAACCTCTGCGCCCTTCACACTTGCCATGCCCAAAGCCCATCCCTTCCACTGAGAATAGAGTTGCTCTCCCTTCTTTTCCTTTCAGGGAATGGCAACACTGGGAACCAAAAGTGAGGCCCTTTTTAGAGTGGAAATTATTGAAGTTGAAGGATTGAGAGATCCAGGATATGACTTTCAGCCACTTATCTCACTCCATTGAATCTTGGGAGAAAGAACTGCAAATATAACTATTGCAGGTGAACACTGGAAGAGGATTTGTTTTTCTTTCTTTCAGCAAATATCAGCCCTGGGACCCCAGATCCCATGAGCCATCACCACTTCCCTTTGCCTGCTTAAATTTACGGACAGGGTATGGCTGTGTTCTTGAAGTATTCCCTCATTTAATGAAAATGGCTTTGCCCAGGAGTGACACTTTTCTCTACCTTACCCATTAAGAAGATGGTAGGTAAGATCCAGCACCTCCACTGGGTTGTGCATTTTGCCCAGTTATCTCCTGGTTACAAATTGTTGAAGGACAATGCCAGGAGAAAAAAAGGAGTGAAGAAGGAATCAGCGAATTATGATTGGAATGGCTAGGGATCCATGTGTGAATGATCTCAGAAATCTCACTTCATACTTACAACCTGAGCATATTCTGACTCCCACGTGGGCCTGGCTCTCCTACTGTCCCCCTGGCCTCCATGCTCGTTGATATCATTTTCTGCTCAGTGCTCAGCTACAACCCTTTTCTTCCTTCAATAGAAAGAGAAAAAATTTTCCCCTCACAATGCGCTGTTCTATTGTGGGTCTTGATGTGCACAAAAGGTTTCTTGCAGGATTGCTGTGAAAAGGAAGATGAAGAATTTCTTAGGAATTGTTTGTCTTTGTCTAAAGCTGGACTTTCTGCAGAGAATTTGACAGTCAGACCAGTAGAGAATCTAGAGTGTATCTAAAAGGAGTACTGTGAAGTTGAAGAGATAGTTCCTCTTGCAGAGTGCTCACCTAGCATGCACGAAGGCAAGATGATGTGGGGGAAAAAAAAAAAAAAACTCTTTTGAATATGCCCACCCTCCCTCATCTCAACTTTTTCCTCCTGTTTTCATCAACTGAATTTCCTGTTGAAAATGTGTCATTTGGACATGCAAGCCTACTCCACTCAGACTTTCAGCATGCAGCTGCAGTCAACAGATTTAATGCATAAGAACTCAGAAGAATTATCCCTCCAGAAAAATTAAAAATTTCCCAGAAATAATTTTTAAAAAATACCTACAAAATATCCAAATTTTCAATTTCACATCCTCTTCTTGTAATAACGTTTCAACATGCTCTGTTCATCAATTTTGTTTTCCTAATGACTGATACTTCTTAATCATTTGTCAGTGAATACCTTCATATCTAAAGTGTTTATTTTTTCTCACTATTCTGATGAATTGATTTTCTTCTTTTAGAAGGCAAACTATTCGTTCAGTCCTTCAGGACAATGCATATCTTTCCTGACATAGTGTTTTACCCCCTGGGACTACCTTAACCCAGCGACTATTCTACTTAGTACCTAACAAATTGACCTGTAAAATTTTTCTGTACAAATCTAATTCATTTGCTCCCAGAATGTTGGATATTTTTTTTGTCAACTCAGTGTCAACAGTTCTAATTATTTGAACCAAGAACTGAATAAGTTTTTGGTAAGAGGTAGTTGAAAAATAGGTGCCTTTTCTGGAGGTTGGTATGAAGAGAGGCTTAAGGAGTGAGATTATCAGCCAGAGGCAAGAAATGGTAAAAACAGGGAAAGCTGTAGCATGACATAGAGAAAAGCACCAAATGTACCAATATTAGTATGACCATACTTGAGGATTAATGACAGAGGGCAGTACAGGCAGGGAAAGGATAGAGGCTGATGACCGCATATGCATGTAGCTAGACCAATATCAATGCTGTGGGTGGTAGACATGAAGGGCCTTTGTGTGAATAGAGATGAATATTGAGAAGGCAATAGTGCAGTGTGACATTCATGCAGGCCTGAATGGAGGGAGTCTTTCCAGAAATACAGAGGATAGACAATGTTCAGTGACCTGTATAGGAATACTGTATACACACTGATGGAAACAATTAATAACATAGAAAATAAGCCTACAGAATGGGGGAAGATTTTTGCCACCTTATTCTCAAATATGGGATTAAAGTCCAGAATATGTAAAATTCTTACAACACTTATCTCCAAATAAAAAACGATCCAAGAAATAAATGGACAAAAAAATACAGAGATACTTCTTTAAAAAAGAAATTCAAAGAACAATAAGTATGTGAAAAAATGTTGAACATGTCAAGTAGTAAGGGAAATACAAATCAAAAGTACATTGGAACTTTACTCCAATTAGAATGTCAACTATTAATAAATGTTAACAGCAATGCAAGGAAAAGGTTCACTCATCTATTGTTGGTGGAACTGCAAATTAGCAGCATCACCATGGAAAGCATTATAGAGAAACTTCAAAACCATACTAATAAGACCACTGTATGATCCAGCTATCTCAGTTACTGATACATATTCAAAGGTCTAAAATAAGCATATTATATAATGGTAGAAACATAACATATATAGCAGCACAATTCAACATAGCCAGGCAATGTAAACAGTCTAGGTACCAATCAGCAGATTAATAAACAAAACAAAATATATATATATATATATATGTATAGATATGAATATGTGTATATATGTATGAATATATGTATATGTGCGTGTTTGTATATAAATGATTTTTATAAAATATTTTTATTTTTAGATGAACACAGTATCTTTATTTTTTTTAATGTGGTGCTGAGGATCAAACCCAGTTCCTCACATGTGCCAGGCAAGTGCTCTATAACCAAGCTACAATCTAAGTCCCTACAAAGAAGTTTTACTAAGTTATAAATGAGAATAAAATCATAGCATTTGCTGGTCAGTGAATGAAACAGGAAAATATATCATGCTAAGTAAAATAGACAAGAGACTTATAAAGTAAAACGTTTCCATCATTTGAAGAATGTTTTCTATCATTTGAAGAAGCTAGACTAAAATAAATGGTAAAAATGGGAAATTTTATGAAAAATAAAAGAGAAAACAGATGATTAAAGGAAATGAATTAAGGCTGGAGAGAGGAGGAAAAGCAAAGAGAGCAATGGTGGAATGAATCTGAACAAACTTTCCTGTGTACATATGTGAGAATACGACTGTGACTTTGACCTTTATGTATATCCATAAAGCACAAATTAAGACAACTATAAACAAACAGAAGAATGATCTGTGGACTACAGAAAGGTAATATTAGGAGGGAGGATGGAAGGGAATGGGAAAGTATTGGGTACTTAATTGGAGAAAGTTTTATTTCATGCTTTATAATTATGTCAAAATTAACCCTGATCTTATGTGCAACAATAATGAACTAGGAAAAAAGAATTAAATCACAATAAAAATCTACAAAAAGTGTATGAACACTTGAAGAATGAACAATACATCTGCATGTCCAATGGATCACTGATGAAGTTGGGGTAAATTTTCAAAAACCTCAGAACAAAATGAGAATAGACATACAGCATCCCAGAATTTATGGGATACAATAAAAACAGATCTTATTTTTGAGTGTTTTATTTTCATTTATTGAAGCATATTTAAACATAATAGTGGGATTCTTTATGACATATATGTAAATTTGCATAATAGTACCTTTCTTTCCCTTCCCATCTCTCTCCTCTGATCTAGTAAAAGCAGTTGTAAAATGAAACTTCATAAAAATGACTCTCTACATTTAAAAATCTGAGAGATTTCAAATATAAAACCTAATGTTGGAACCCAAGGTATTAGAAAAACAACAATAAATCAATTTGAACAAGTACAATGAAAGAAGTACTACTTATAAGAGTTTAAACTATAAAATAGAAAATATAGGAAAACTACAAAGTAATAAAGAAACAGAGTTTATTTTTGAAAAGGAAATCAAAATTGACAAACCCCTAACCAAGGTAAATAAAGGAAAGAGAAAGAATAAACAAATAAATAAACCTAGAAACCCAAAGAGAAGTATTAAAACAGACATCGCTAATAAGTGGATGATGACATATAATGGGGGGAGGGAGGGGTTAGTGTTAGGGTTAGATTTAGAGTTATGGAGGGGGGCAAGAATGGAGGAAGGAAGGACTTTATAGAGGGAAAAGAGGGGTGGGAAGGGTGGGGGGAAGGGAAAAAATAACAGAATGAATCAAACAACATTACCCTATGTAAATTTATAATTACACAAATGGTATGCCTTTACACCATGTATAGAGAAACAACATGTATCCCATTTGTTTACAATAAAAAAATAGCAAAAAAAAAGACATCAAAATGAAAAGCCTAGAATATACATATGAAGTAGTAGATATGAATCTAAACAACTCAAAATATAAATCAAAGGAATGCAAAATTCCAACCTAATAACAGACCTATATTGAAGTAGTAATAAAAAGCCTCCAGGACCAGAACTGAACACAGGGCTAAATTTTATCAGATACTCAAGGAAGAACTGATACCGGTGCCCCACCATTATATTTAAGAGAGAAGGAAAGACACTTCCAAATTAATTCTACAAAGTCAATATTACCTGACTGAAAAGGAAAATAAGGACACAACAAGGAAAGAAAACTACAGGCCAATATCCTTGAGGGTTGTTGTCTAAAACTCCTTATAAAATACTTGCAAAATATATTCAACATCACATTAAAAAAACAAACACTGGGTTTTTCAAGATGGCAGACTAGAGTGTGGCTGCATTTCATGTTGCTCCAGGACTCAGGATTCAAAAGAGGAGATATTGAGAGACTTGGGAACAACTCAAAGCTGCCCGGTAAGTCTGTCCCATTGGGTAGGTGTCCCGGGTGGGGCAGTAGTCCTGAAATGCAGGGAACTTTGTGAAGTACAGAACCTCCTGGGACTCCACCTTATTTAGAGAAAGAGTCCAAGACGTCTCACATGCCACCATCCTGGAACATTCCAGAAGACACAGTTCTTTGTGTCTTACTGGTACACACATGACTGTGACCTGTCCTGTTCACTGCTGCCCCAGCAATTAGCACCAAGCCTGGAACACAGTGGGCACCCACCACAGTATAGAAGGACATGCAGGCTTGGCTGCAGGGAGGAAGGCCCCTTGAACCCTGGCCCCACAGGGAACAGTGCAGGGGGCTGGCTGGCAGCAGGAGCCTCACTCTGGTGCCAGGAGCAGAAGCTCCAAGTGACAGGCAGGGCAGACAGGGCAAGCTGGGGCAGAGGAACAAGGAAGGGTTACCATGGTGCATGAAGCCATTGTTGCACAGGCCCACGCCGAGCACCACAGCCTCTTCCTGCGTCTGGCAGTCTCCCTCGTGGGGAACAAGAAGGGGACAGTGGCATCAGGTGAGTTGGCAATGCTGAGTTGCAATCCCGCCCAGAGTCACCCGTACAACCTCCACATACACCACATCCCTTTAAGTCGCCTTTCACTTGGGGCATTGTTCCTACAACTGAAAACCTGCCAAAGTGGCACCATCAGAACCAGGGATATGGGTCCTCTCAGGGTTGCCAGGGAATGACCCACTTCCTCACAAGGAGCCCTGCCCCCTGCACCACCACCCCACTAAATTATCCAGCATCATTTCTGTTGCTTGCAACCCACGTAATCTCAAAACAGTTGGCAAATGGAGAGTGTGGAAGGGTAACAGATGGAACAGCAGGGACAAAGAAGCAGAGTGGGAAGGAGCTCAAAACCACAGGAGAAACCAGGAGCAGCAGGGCCAGCCAGAGAGCAGCCAGGCCAGGGCCGTGGGGCCTGGGAGCCTGCGGTGAGTCCCACGTGCTGGGAACCAAGCCTGCAGAGTCCACTCAGCACTGTGAACTGAGAAAGGGGCTGCCAGTGGGGGAGCCCAGGTGCTGGCTGGAGGCCCCTCCAGCCTCCCCATCCAAACCACCAGCCCAGTGAGCAGCAGAGTGTTCTGCCACACCTCCCTGTTCGCAGCCTGAGACACCCCACCCCCCACTGGAGCAGTGAACTCGGACAACTGGGCGCATCATAGAGGAGGCTGCTCAGGACAGCACTTGGACTCAGAGCAACCACTGGGTCTCTGGGCAGTGGCCCAGAGGAGGGGCTGTGAGAAGAACTGTTTGGACTCAGAGCGACCACCCCTGAACACCGAGGCCTGCCTGGAGGAGGAGGAGGATGAGGAGGAGCAGAGCTGTGAGGTGCTTGGACTGGGAACAACTGCACCAGAGCTACAGGCTGTTGCCAGAGGAGGAGCTGCTCGGCGAGCTGTTTGGACTCAGAGCAACCACTCCTGAATGTCGGGGCCTGCTCGGAGGAGGAGTAGTAGGAGGAACATGGCTGCTCGGATTCTGAGTGACTATACCAGAGCTACAAGTGGTTGCCAGAGGATGCAGAGTGACTATACCAGAGCTACAGGTGGTTGCCAGAAGAGGACTTAAAGTGAACATTCCTGAACACTGGGGCTTGCCTGGAGGAGGAGGAGGAAGAGGAAGAGTGTGGTGGGTTGCTTGGACTCACAGTGACGGCGTTGGATCTCCAGGCGACTGCTCAGAGGAGGAGGCGAGTGGTGAGTTGTTTGGACTCAAAGCGACTGCTCCTGAATACCTGGTGTCTGCCTGGAGGAGGAGCATGGTGGGTTGCTTGGACTCGAGTGGCTGCACCAGAGCTCCAGGCGGCTGCCCAGAGGAGGTGTGCTGCGGGTCATGTGGAATCAGAGCTACTCAGAGCGACTCAGAGTGACCGCTCCTGAAAACCCAGGGGGCTTCCTGGAGGAGGAGGAGGAACGGGGCGGGTCACTTGGACTCAGAGTGACTTCCCAGGGCTACGGGTGGTTGGTGGGAGAAGGAGGCACGCAGTGAGTTGCTTAGACTCCTAGTGACCACATCAGAACACCGGGCTGCTGTCTGGAGGAAGACGCATGTGGTGGGTCACTGGGACTTGGAGCGATTTTATGGGGCTCCAGGTGGCTGCTCAGAGGAGGGGCCACATAGCCAGGCGATTAGGTGCAGAGCAGGGTCCCAGGACCCAGGAGGCTTCTTGGTGGAAGAGCCCCACAGAGACACGCTTAGTGGAGGAGCAAAGGTTCCAGGACTGCAGGCAGATTCTCTAAGGAGAGGCAGCCTAAGGAGACTGGTCTGTGAAGGGTGAGAATCCCAGGCTCAAGAGGTAGGTCCGGGCCCCTGGGAATGTTGCAGAGGAAGGCAGCCAGTCCAGGTGATAGCTGTAGATTGAGGGAAACCTCTAGGAGGGGAACTGACCAGCAAGACCTCCACACCAGGTGAGTCTTCCCTGCCAGGTGAGGTTTTCCTACAAGGACGGGAAAACCAGAGACACAGGGCCAAACAGGCCTTGCCTCAGCCCACAGAATAGTTCCCCTTTGGATGACCATTGGTCAACAAGTGGAGACACCTCTGCCCACTAGCAGGGAATATACCCCACCTGATGGCTACCATCCCTAGAGAGGCAGCTTCCTTGTGGAGCACCACGCTATCAACTTACTCCAAGACTTCAGCCTACTGAAGAGTAAGAGGGAAAATACTAGAAATCTTTAGGGATATTATGAAGTCAATAGAGGAAATCTGCAATCTCAGCAGTCCAATGATACCTGAACAATATGAGAAAACAAGGGAAGAAAATGCTGCAAACAAATCTAGATGTTACATCAATAAAACCCAATGACAGCATAGCAGAAGAAATGAAACAAAAGGAGTTCAGAATGTACATAATTAAAATGATCAGGGAAGCAAACGATGAGATGAAAGAGCAAATGCAGGCATTGAATGATGAGATGAAAGACCAAATGCAGGCATTGAATGATCGCACCAATCGACAGGTAAAAGAGCAAATACAGGAAGCAAAAGATATTTCAATAAAGAGATAGAGATATTGAAAAGAAAAATCAAACAGAAATCCTTGAAATGAAGGAAAGTATAAACCAAATTAAGAACTCCATAGAAAGCATGTCCAATACAATAGAACACCTGGAAGACAGAACCTCAGACATGAAAGACAAAGTATTTAACCTTGAAAACAAAGTTGAAGAGAGAAGATGGTAAGAAATCATGAACAGAAACTACAAGAACTATGGGATATCATGAAAAGGCCAAATTTAAGAATTATTAGGATTGAGGAAGGCTTAGAGAAACAAACCAAAGGAATGAACAATCCATTCAATGAAATAATATCAGAAAATTTCCCAAATCTGAAGAATGAAATGGATAATTACAACAGACCCACACCAAGTCACATTATAATGAAAATACCTAACATACAAAATAAAGACAAAATTTTAAAGGCCACAAGAGAAAAGAACCAAATTACATTCAGGGGGAAACCAATATGGATATCAGCAGATTTTTCAATCCAGACCCTAAAAGCTAGAAGGGCCTGGAACAACATTTTTCAAGCTCTGAAAGAAAATGGATGCCACCCAAGAATCTTATACCCAGCAAAACTTTCCTTCAAATTTGACGATGAAATAAAATCCTTCCATGATAAACAAAAGCTAATAGAATTTACAAAAAGAAAGCCAGTATTACAGAACATTCTCAGCACAATATTCCATGAGGAAGAGATGAAATCAAAGAAGCAAATCAGCAAAGGGAGGAATTATTCTAAATGAATTGTCAAATAAAGGAGGAACCAAGTCGTGTCAAATAAACAAATAAATAAATATATAAAATTTAAAAAATGAACCAAATGACCGGGAAACCAAATCATATCTCAATAATCACCCTGAATATTAATGGTCTGAATTCATCAATCAAACACATAGACTGGCAGATTGGATTAAAAAGAAAGATCCAACAATATGTTGCCTGCAAGAGACTCACCTTATAGGAAAATATACTCATAGAAGAAAGTTGAAAGGATGGGGAAAAACATACCATGCACATGGACACACCAAAAAAGCTGGAGTAATCATCCTTAATTCAGATAATGCAGACTTCAAGCCAAAGTTAGTTAGAAGGGATAAAGAAGGACAGTTCATACTGCTTAAGGGAAGCATAAATCAGCAAGGTATAACAATCTTAAACATCTATGCCCCAAACAGTGGCTCATTCATGTATGTCAAACAAATCTTTCTCAATTTCAGAAACCAAATATACCATAACACAATAATACTAGGTGATTTTAACACACCTCTCTCACCACTGAACAGATCTTCCAAACAAAAATTGAACAAAGAAACCATAGATCTCAATGACACAATCAATAATTTAGACTTAATGGACATTTATAGAATATATAATCCAACTAAGAACGAATACACTTTCTTCTCAGCAGCACATGGATCCTTCTCTAAAATAGACCATATATTATGTCACAAAGCTAATGTTAGCAAATACAAGAATATAGAGACACTACCTTGTATTCTATCAGATCATAATTGATTGAAGTTAGAAATAAATGAAAGAGTAAAAATCAGAAACTATTCCAGCACCTGGAGATTAAGCAATATGATATGATATGATGAATGGTTAACAGAAGATATTAGGAAGGAAATTTAAAAATTCTTAGAGCTAAATGAGAACAAAGAAACATCATATCAAAATCTCTGGGACACTATGAAAGCAGTACTTATAGGAAAATTTATTTCATGGAGCGCATTTAATAAAAGAAGTAAAACTCAACAAATAAACGACCTAACAGTACAGCTCAAAGCCCTAGAAAAAGAAGACAACAGCACCAAAAGTAGTAGAAGACAGGAGATAGTTAAACTCAGAGCTGAAATCAACGAAATTGAAACAAAAGAAACAATACAAAAAATTGACAAAATAAATAGTTGGTTCTTTGAAAAAATAAAAAAAAATTGATAAACCTTTAGCTACACTAACAAAGAGAAGACGAGAGAAAACCCAAGTCACTAAAATTCAGAATGAACAAGGAATTATCACAACAGACACGATTGAAATACAAAACATAATTAGAAGCTATTTTGAAAATCTATACTTTAACAAAATAGAAAATTTTGAAGACATCAACAGTTTTCTAGAAACATATGAATTACCTAAACTGAACGAGGAGGACCTACACAATTTAAATATACCAATTTCAAGTAATTAAATAGAAGAGGTCATCAAAAGTCTACCAACAAAGAAAAGTCTGGGACCAGATGGGTTCTCAGCCGAGTTCTACAAAGCCTTTAAAGAAGAGGTCATTCCAATACTTCTCAACTTATTCCATAAAATAGAAGAGGAGGGAACCCTCCCAAACTCATTCTATGAAGCCAATATCACACTGATACCTAAACCAGACAGAGACACATCGAAGAAAGAAAATTTCAGACCAATAAACTTAATGAACATCAATGCAAAAATTCTCAAAAAAAATTTAGCAAATCACATACAGAAACACATTAAAAAGATAGGGCACCATGATCAAGTGGGTTTCATCCAGGGGATGCATGGTTCGTTCAACATCAGGAAATCAATAAATGTAATTCACCATATCAATAGACTTAAAGTCAAGAATCACATGATTATTTCAATAGATGCAGAAAAAGCATTTGATAAAATAAAGCACCCCTTCATGCTCAAAACACTAGAAAAAATAGGAATAGGGGGAACATTCCTTAACATTGTAAAGGCCATTTATGCTAAGCCCATGGCTAATATCATTCTAAATGGTGAAAAACTGAAAGCATTCCCCCTAAAAACTGAAACAAGGCAGGGATACCCTCTTTCACCACTTCTCTTCAATATCGTCCTGGAAACTCTAGCCAGAGCAATTAGACAGACCAAAGGAATTAAATGGATACGAATAGGAAAAGAACTCAAACTACCCCTATTTGCTGATGATATGATTATATACTTAGAGGAACCAGGAAATTCCACGAGAAATCTTTTAGAACTCATTAGTGAATTCAGTAAAGTAGTGGGATATAAGATCAATGCACAAAAATCTAATGCATTTTTATACATAAGTGATGAATCTTTGGAAAGAACAATCAGGAAAAATACCCCATTCACAATAGCCTCGAACAAAATAAAATACTTGGGAATCAATCTCACAAAAGAGGTGAAAGTCCTCTACAATGAGAACTACGGTACAATAAAGAAAGAAATTAACGAAAACCTTAGAAGATGGAAAGATCTCCCATGTTCTTGGGTACGAAGAATTAATATTGTCACCATGGCCATACTACCTAAATTGCTATACAGATTCAATGCAATTCCAATTAAAATCTCAATTACATACCTTACAGAAATAGAGCAAGCAATTATGAAATTCATCTGGATGAAAAGAAGCTCAGAATAGCTAAAGCAATCCTTGCAGGAAGAGTGAAACAGGGGGTATTGCAATACCAGATCTTCAACTCTACTACAAAGCAATAGTAACAAAAACAGCATGGTATTGGTACCAAAATAGAAAGGTAGATCAATGGTACTGAATAGAGGACACGGACACAAACCCAAATAAATACAATTTTCTCATACTAGACAAAGGGGCCAAAAATATGCAATGGAGAAAAGATAGCCTCTTCAACAAATGGTGCTGGGAGAATTGGAAATCCATATGCAATAGAATGAAACTAAACCCATATCTCTCACCATGCACCAAACAAAACTCAAAATGGATTAAGGACCTCGGAATCAGACCAGAGACCCAGCAAATTATAGAAGAAGAAGTAGGTCCAGATCTTCATCAAGTCGACTTAGGACCAGACTTCCTCAACAGGACTCCCATAGCACAAGAAATAAAAGCAAGTATCAATAACTGGGATAGAGTCAAACTAAATAGCTTTCTCTCACCAAAGAAAACTATCAGCAATGCGAAGAAAGAGCCTACAGAGTGGGAGAAAATCTTTGCCACTCATACTTCAGATAGAGCACTAGTTTCCAGAATCTATAAAGAACTCAAAAAACTCTACAGCAACAATGCAAATAATCCAATCGACAAATGTGCTAAGGTAATGCATAGACACTTCACAGAAGATCTACAAGCAATTAACAAACATATGGAAAAATGTTCAACATCTCTAGTAATAAGGGAAGTGCAAATCAAAACCACCCTAAGATTCCATCTCACCCCAATTAGAATGGCGATTATCAAGAATACAAGCAACAACAGGTGTTGGCGAGGATGTGGGGAGAAATGTACACTCATACATTGCTGGTGGGGCTACAAATTAGTGCAGCCACTCTGGAAAGCAGTGTGGAGATTCCTTAGAAATCTTGGAATGGAACCACCATTTGATCCAGCTATCCCACTCCTTGGCCTATATTCAAAGGACTTAAAATCAGCATACTACAGAGATACACCCACATCAGTGTTCATAGCTTCTCAATTCACAATAGCCAGATTGTGGAACCACCGTAGATGTCCTTCAATTGATGAATGAATAAAGAAACTGTGGTGTATATATATACAATGAAATATTACTCAGCCATGAAGAATGATAAATTTATGGCATTTCAGGCAATTGGATGAAATTTGAGAATATCATGCTAAGTGAAATAAGCCAATCTCAAAAAACCAAAGGTCAAATGATATTACTAATAAGTGGATGATTACACATAATGGGGGGAGGGAGGTGTTAGTGTTAGGGTTAGAGTTAGGGTTAGGGAGGGGGCGAGAATGGCGGAAGGAAGGACTGTATAGAGGGAAAAGAGGGGGGAGGGGGGAGGGGAAGGGAAAAAAATAACAATGAATCAAACAACAATACCCTATGTAAATTTATGATTACATATATGGTATGCCTTTTCACCATGTACAAACAGAGAAATAACATGTATCCCATTTTTTTACAATTAAAAAAAATGAAAAACACTGCCGGACAAAGTGGTGTATTTTTGCATTCCCAGAAATTCAGAAGTTTGTGTCAGGTGATTTAGTTTCAGTCAAGTTGGGCAATTTAGAGATTGGAATTAAAGTTAACAACAAAAAGGGCTAGAGGTGTGGCCAGTTGTGGAGTACTCTTTGGTTAAGTCTCTGGGGGTCACACACACACACACTATACACCATGAGCCAGTTGATTTTATTCAAGTAGTGCAAAAATGGGTTAATATATGAAATCTAACAAAACCAATACACCAGATAAAGAATCAAGGGCAAAATCATAAGTTAATTTCAATAGCTGCAGATAAAGTCTTAGACAATATTCAATGGCCCTTCATTACAAAGCCCTGAGGAACTAGAAAGAGGAGGAATGTACCATAACATACCAAAGACCAAGCATAACTTTCCCTTCATAAATGAATTCTTCCTATTTATGTTAACCAAGCCATATTTTTGGTTTGCATTCTGATTCTTTTGTTATATGATGACTTACCACAGAATTCACTACTACAATTCATATTCTACAAATGTTGATTCTATACATAAACCACAACTATTGCAATCCTTGTTATTAGAACCCCAAGGCCTTAGACTTATATCTAGGTTGTTTTGCATCATTATGTGCATATGAGAGATGATATGTAAAAACAATTGAGAAATTTTTTTACTTTTAATTTTATCTTTGGGTCAACTAATGTGATGAGAAACCCTGGAATGTTCTTTATGCTGCTGTGTTCTACAAGAGTGGTTTCAACCACCTTTTTCTTTGTGTGATCAGCATTACAGTTGTCAGGTAATGTTCTGACTTCTGGTTCCCTAGTGTCAGTGTTTGCTTCTATAATAATAAAAACAAAGTAGAGAGTATATGAAAAAGCTCCATAATTTCAAATCAATGAGCTGATCAGCAATAGATATTCTTCAAATAGTTTATCCTCTTTTCTTCATTCATTAGAAGCTTGATGTGATTCTCCTTCTTCTTCAGAGACATTCTAAGAAAGAAAAAATATTTAGGTGAAAATGCACAAAATATAAAAAATTATCCTAATAGTTTTCTTTACTACAGGATATAAGAGAAAGATAACACATTTCTGAGCCATTCCAATATAAAATCAAACTTCAATTCTTCAACTTACTAATTCTTCTCATGGGGGTGGGAATGTTTAGAGATAAGAGAGATCTGTAATGTTACTCCCATTACCTCCGAGATAATCGCACAAATACTGACATTCATAAAACTGTTTTATTAATCCAAATTACCTAGGATAAATTATATTCATCTGTAGTTTAGAGTGCTTCTAGAAAAGTTAAAAATTTAAATGTGATATTTTGAATGAGCTTTTTTGACTTATATTGGCACAAATTATCTCATGAGATTAAAGCATGAGACCTGAGCTTTAAGAGTAAGCTTATAAATAAAATAGGTTAGGATCACAAAGAGTATAAACTCTGTCCATCCTGTGTGTCAAATAGCTAAAAATAAATGTAAATATAAATGTTGATTCTTCCAAGAAAGAGAAGAAGTGTGCCACAATCTTTTGGGAGCAGTGAATGAAAACCACCAACAGTTATTAAAAGAAAAGACTTACTAAATATCCAAAGAATGGTGACAGAGATGGCTCAAAGAACAGACATTGGAGAGATGTTTTCTGCAAGGGAATACTGAGTCTTGGGAGTAAATCATTTAAAAAAATAAGCAAATCTTCATCTTAAGTTCAAATATACGCTTCATGATTAGAGGATTCTTGGAGGATATTCTTATTCCTACTTTCATATTTATGACATTTCTCTAACTTGTTTGCTTCTTTTTATGGCATCAATTCAAGATAACTCACCTTAATTTATATATCCCAGACATCAAAAGTGAATACAAACTTAAAGCATAATATTTTTAGAATTCAGTAGAGTTAACTGATAGTGATTTCATGCATGTTATTTAGAACACTCCATTACACAGTAATTTTTTCTACAAATGTATTCATGTTCAAAAAATAAATTTTTTTACATTTGAAACCTTTTTGTAGCTGCTCCAGAAAATATGCAAATATATTTATTAACTTTGAATAGCTCATTAAAAATTGAAAGCTATAAAGTGAATAGTTACATAACTAAGCAAATAATTTTTAACATTTGAGATCTTTGAATGTGACATAAGGGCTTGGATACTTTTAGGCACCATGATACAAATAAATATAAAACTAACATCATCATATGGTTATTCAGAGTTTCTACTTCTAGAACTAGTTATTAGTTTGCACCAGATATCTATTTTCAATTAAAGGAAGAGTTTTAAATATACTTAGTGGAAAGAGCCAGAAAGCATGGTGAAATCCCTGTTAAATGCAAATATATTATAATTTTATTGTATTTTCAAACCTTTACTTATTTACTTAGTTTTATGTGATGGTGAAGATTGAACTCAGTGCCTCACACAGACTAGGCAAGTGCTGTACCATTGAGCTACAACTGCTGCCCCTAATCCATAAATTAATATACATAACATATTCTAAATTTCTATGTTTCCCTAATTTCTAACATTATTTTAGTGTAAAACTGGAGCCAAGAATAGAAATAATGAAAATGTTCTCCTAGAAATGTATGGTAGCAAAATATAAAGGGTCCAATAAAAAAAAAAAAAAAACTGCAAGCAATGTGCTTTACTTATTTCAAATTAAAGGCATGAGGGAAATTCCATTATTCTACAAAAAAATAATGAGCATGAATGCTAAAAATCATGTAAGTATGACTTAAATTTCACACTAATGTAAACCTAACAAAAATCCTTGTCCATATTTCCTATTTTTTCTGCATTGAAAAAATTATTCCTAATACAGTTTAACTGTCATATGTATTTTCAAGTCCAATGTCCAACCCCCTACACTAAACTACTCAATGAACACTGGCATTTAGACATGTTAAAAAATATCAACATAATTCTCTTAAAATGCTTTTGTTTTTCCTGAGTGAATTTCCAAAAATATATCAGGAAAACCATTGCTAAGTTTCAAGTATTAATACCTCAAAACTCAATATTAACAGGAAGAAAATTAATTACATAAAATATCACTTTACCTTTAAGTGAGATTGATAGTAGAGCTCATCCAATGTAAGACACCATCAGATCAGTTTCAGTGGGATGACCTTACATCAAAAATGTATAATAAAGTGGGTAGTAGGTTTTTGTCAATTAAACTCTGGTGAAAATTTGGAGTCACCTACATGAAATGCTATTTCTTGACTGATATGATTAAAATCATTAAGCTGTTTTATCAAACTCTGCCTCAACTTTTTCAAACTATGAAATAGTCAATGAACATACTCATTTTGTTGGTGGATCTTTAATTTATTTATCTATGTTTGGTGCTGAGAATCTAAATCAATGCCTCACATGTCAGTCAACTGAGCCACAACCCAGCCCCTCAATGAACATATACTTTAATTCCATTTCATTCTGACAGCCATTATATTGAGAGAACTTGAGAAGAGTTTATTCTCAGAAACTGCCTGACTTGAAGTCTGAACTTGAAATACCATTAATAGCTGTCATAATATTTTCTTTTTACCTGAAGTGGAACAAACCTTTGATAACCCAAGACAAGGTAGCAAGATGCAGGCTGCTCTCTCTCTTGGTTATCCATGGATCAAAGACTAAGTAACCTGTCTTGAAAATTGTGGTTCTAGTTCTTCAGCATGGATATGACCTACAGAAAATACCCCATTGTGCAGGGTGTGGTGATGCATGCCTGTAATCCTAGAAAGTTGGGAAGTCAAGGCAGGAGAATTTTAAGTTCAAAGCCAGTCTCAGCAAACTAGTGAGGCCCTCTACAACTTGATAACACCATGTCCCAAAATGGAACTTAAAACAAAAGGGCTTGGAATAAGTCTCAGTGGTTAAGCATCCCTGGGTTTAGTCCTCATTACAAAAAAAAAAAAAAAAAAAAAAGAAAGGAAAAACAAAAACAAAAATAATTTAGCACAAGCAAGGTCCTAAGCAAGTCAGGGAGACCTGTCTCTAAACAAAATATAAAATAAGACTGGGGATGTGGCTCAGTGGGTGAGTGCACATGATTTCAATCCCCAGGACCCATCAAAATAGATAAATAAATAATTAAACCTATTGCTTCCCTTTACCCAAAAACTGTATACTGAGGTTCATAAAAAACTTAAAAAAAATTAAACACTGCATGTTCAAGAACATGCTGTTATTGGGAATACTATTGTCAGGCACACTGAAATATTATACATCATAAAATACCTTTTTACCTGTGTAGGTCTCACTTTATTCAGATCCACATGAACTAGCAAGCACTTACATTTACAGCCAATCAGATACTCAAGAGGAAAGATTGCTACAAAAGTAGAATACTGGTAATTGTGCCTCTGTTTCTCTAAATATTATTCAAATATTATTCTTCCTCTGGGATCCAACTCCCCCGTTTCTCATTTCCAGGACTAAGTGGCACACACCATCTTTTAAATCTACATCCTATGAAGATGCACATTCCTGACACAATGTTACACTCAAAGGACCAAGAGTCAGAACTCTTTGTTTTTGTTTCTGATTCTTGAAAATAAGCTAAATTGGATCTTAATCACAGGCCTTAGCATAAATGCATTGCCAACTACTGATGTGAAGCTCTTTGATGACTTGCCCATCAGTTATCTCCATGACCTACCATGATCTACCACACGTATACATCAGTGAGTTGGAAAAAGTGGAGGACAATGGAAACCTGCTACAGGCCATAGATTAATGTATTCAACAGATTCTAGTCCCCAGTGTTTTTATCTCTAAGTCACTTTCACATCTCTGTAAACTCTGGAATCTTTTCCCAGTGGCTCAAATTGTTTTAATATTTTTCAACAGAACCTTGAATTTTGTCACTTAATCCAATTAAACAAACAAAAGTATAATGGCACTATCAGAAATTGCTTCAAATTCTATTTTAATATGCCTTTCTAGAGAGCATCCCTTATTCTATGTCCTGAATATCTTTCTTGTTGTTAATCAAACTGACCATAAACCCCAAGGTTTTGATTTTTCTATGTAACCCTTATTTCTACCCAATGCAGTGATGTTCCTCCTCAGTCTTGCCCTTCCCTTGGATAGCTTCACTCTGATACTCTACCGCTGGCCTCACTTAGTAATCCCATTCCTACCCACTTCAGTTGCTTTCCACAGTCACTCCTACCCTGTTATGTCTGTTGTAAACACATTCACTAAACAGTGATAATAAGGAAAAGAACTGAGTTTAGAAATGAGGAACCTCAGTTCAAATCTCTTTGCTACCCCTTTCAATACTCAGAAAGATCCCCTTAATATCTATAAGTTCAGGTTCCCCTCATGACCATTATTTGGCCAGCATGTCAAACACATATTGAAGGATGAGAGGGTATATTGATTAGCTGCTACAAGTTTTTTTTTAAATTCTGAAATTTACTGAGCTTTTGATTCAGTCAATAGAAAAAAAAAAGAATATTCAATTAAGAGAATAAAAAAGAAACAGCAAGAGAGCACAACAGAAAGTAAAAATAAAAATTCTCAAGAAAAAATTTTAATCATAGAAAAAGAAAAAATAGTATAAAGAAAAAATTTCTTCATTAAACTAAATATGAACAGCAACATGAACTCTTGATTTATAAAACAGTTCTTCAAAAACAGAACTACATGGGGGCAGGGTATTGAAGGAAACCAAACTGGAAAATCATGAAGTATAGGTATCTCTATACAGAGGGTTAACATATCTAATATAACATAGTCTACACAAAGATAATTTTGACTTCAAGTAAAATAATTCCTCTATAGAACTAGCATCTTGTTTATAAAGAAAACATGTGACAACAGCTCTGTGAGATTTTTCCTAAACTCTATAAGCAGGCTGCTCAGATAAATAGTGAATCAGAATTAGCATACAACTGACTTTGCCTTTCTGAATTTATGACATAGACCTGCATCTTGATTTTAGTTCTGCACTGGAATCAACTTATACAGTGGAAAAATACAAAGGAGATTTCAGCTAAGCAAGCTTACAATCCAACTGCAGGCCTGGCATTTATAAATTATAGGAACATGGAACAAAGAGTCAACTTCTATAAATGATAGTTGCTTAATTAGTAAATAACAGGTTATAATAGTATAGGCACTTTCAAGTCACCATGATGACTTTAATAAACAAGGTTTAGGAACAATTTTCTATCCTAGACTGGAACACTCAAAAAATCTTTATTCCTTTTATCTACATTCTCTAATCAGTTAGCATAGTATCTTTTAAAATATATAAAATCCTACATGTTTAAATGGTCATCTGTAGAATTTTCATCCACTATTAAAGAAGAGAATAAAATGATTATTTAATCAACAATAGAAAATATGTAACATTAAATGTGTATAACTGTGATTCTTTGTTGCAGAGTATTCCTCTGGGCCCCTATATGAAGATTTTTCTATAATAGATACTAATTATATTTCTGATAGAGAGTTAATGAATTAAGAATTCCTATGTCCCATACATTGTACTTTTCAAATGCAAGGAAGAAACATGAGATTTATACAAAATTTGATACCTAAAAGTAAACAGTTGGTCCCATGACTGTAATTTTAACTAAAAATTGCAAGATGGACAGAAAACAATATTATTAGAAGATTCAGGAGCATAAAGAAAGTGTCAAATAGCATAACTTTTCTGGACTAATTGCAGTAGGACAATTATCAGAGAATATTCTTATGTTTTTATGACATTAGCTCCGGTAGAGGAAACACAACATAATAATTTGAAAATACTTTTCTTATTTATACAAAAATATGTAAGATTTCAGGGACCAAAATTAAATTAACATAAAATTTCTTCAGACAATATCATTTCAGATTATAAATTTCCTAAAATTAGTTGCATAAATAATCATGAATTCTAAACTATTAAGAAAGTAATTAAGAACAGTATGAATGTAACATATATATGTATATATAACAGTATGAAGGTAATATATATTATATATATATATATATATATATTATATATATATATATATATGCTCCTTTGCCATCAGAGCATTCTTATTCCTATTTATTTATATTTACACAAGGAACTGAACCCAGGGGAGCTGAATTTTTAATTTATTAATTTTTATTATTTTTTATTTTTTGAGGTAGTGTCTTGCTGAGTTGCTTAGGGCCTCAATAAGTTGCTGAGGCTTTAAACTTGCAATCCTCCTGCCTCAACCTCCTGAGCTGCCAAGATTACAGGATTGCTGACACTGCACCCAGCATACACCTAGTTTTAGATATAAGCCATGAACACCAAGAAAAACTCACTTTCAGAAATCTTACCTGGGTTGATATTAACAGAATTTTTAGGTTCTGCTTTCATATATTGAAGAAGTAATTCCCTATGACTATGTATGAAAAATTAATAAAATTTGAATTTCAATATTGATATAAAAACAAAAACCATACTCAATACATAAAAATGTTTTAGACAACATAAATATAAAATCAGACTTTATAAAATGCAGTTCAAACTTGTCATTCCAGACATTTTGTTAACTTGACAATTATTTGTAAATTGTCCTATTTTCTTTTGTTTTTGAAATGGAATTTTACAATGATGCCTGGACTGGTCTGGAATTCCTGAGCTCAAGCAATTCTCATGCCTCAGTCTCCCAAATAGCTGGGGTGAACACACACATGCCACTGCACCCACAAGCTTATATGAAGAAAAAAATTAAGATGTAATGATCATGCACTAAGGGCAATAAATTAAGTATATTAAATGATAATAAATAGGTTGAACTCAGAAAATGTCATGTCCCTGTAAACAATAGCTCTTTATTCTTGCACAATTAATTTCTCTTAAGATTAAGGACTTCTTCCAAAAATAAGGGTTGAACCCTAACTTAAAATAATATTTTAACTTTTAAGTCTAAGGGTGTATTACCATAAACACTCAGGGACTGGAATCAATAAGAGCATTTTGTAGTAAAAGGTAATCATCACCAGACTGCAGAGCAGCACAGCAGCAGCAGACTTGACAGAAACAAAAGAATTTTAAAAGTCCTCTCCCCTCTCCTTAGACTTTAAGAAAATCCTCAAGAAATTGAAAGGATGGTGGAAAAGCTAATTTTCAGGGTAGTATAAAGATTTTTCTGCTCAACTGGGCATTTCAAGATCCAAGTAGGTAATTCAGAAAAAGTGTGACACAGTTTATACCCCATGGTCAAGAATTATACTTGGAATGACAGAGATAAGGCTGGGAACCACGATGATAAAAGCTCTAAAACCCTAAGATACTGGCTAGTGATGCATTTCCGTGATACAGCAATTCACTAGGATGTATGAGGAGATGAGAGAAGAAAAGGAGAGGAGAGGAAAGAAAGGAGCCTTGGAGAAAACTCACAGTCATCACCACTTCTCATCTAGACTCTTGCAGGATTGTTGGATGATAAAGTACTCTAACGCACTATTGTTTCATACATAGCTGTACCATAAAATTTCAACTCTTGTGTAAAATGCAATAGCTGTTATTATTTTGAGCCTCCAATCAAGGTTGATTAGTATTTTAATGTAAACACTTACCCACTATGACCACTAGCAGCAGCATAAGCTAACACCATCTCTCCAAAGTTATCTATAGCAGAGACATCAATACCATTCTGGAGAAGCAGCTCAGCTATGTGTTCTGATTCTTGTTCCAGAGCAAATATGAGAGCTGTTCTACAATAACAGAGATCATTTCAACCTTAATTATTTTAATACAGTTATTGAACAGCTAATTTATAATATTTTTCCCATTCAACATCTTACTTTACAGATACTAATAAACATAAACATCTTGGGACAGCAAATGTTCAGTTTTGCAAATCACCTCAAAGTCGAAAAGGAAAAAAAAAAAAGAAACTTCTTTTCTCAATGAGGGAGAAGATACAAACTTAAAATCCTTCAATGAACAGTAACTATGATTAAGTCATTTATCAGAAAATGGTGAAGATTTCAATGAAGAAAACTCCATTTTTTTCCTAGTGTGATGTAATGTATTGTAACTCAGAGTCAGCTAAAGATCTAACAAAACAGGTTTTCTCCAGGCTGCTGCTGCTGCTAATAATAATAATAATAATAATAATAATAATAATAATAATAGAGATCAGGAAATATATTTATATTTAGTCATAAGTATTGTTTTCAAGGTGATGCACTACAAAAGCTAGGAAATTAAATCTAGTGCATAAATCTAAGGCTTATCTTTTTTCTCTTTATTGACTGTCTATATCTTATCTTTATTAAAATAAACATTTATCCCATTGAAACTATTTTCTTTTCCCTGCCCCTTCCAATTAAAAACAAAATCATCAAAATATGTTAAAAATTGACAGCTTCTTTCAATAGAAATTAATAATCACTTAGGAATAATGTAACATGAATATTCTAAAAGGAAAGCAGTTTAGAACAGTCAACCAACTGGCAAAATAATTCTAAATGCTTATTTATGCTCAATACATCATTTCAAAAGAAGTAGAAGTAGACGTTAAAAATACAACAGAAAGTTTTACATTTTCAATACTGAATCAAAATGTAAAGTAAATGTCCATACTTTACAAAACTAATAGGAAAAACCTTTGGCTAACAAAATATCACATGACCACAAACCAAATAACAAATATCTGCCAATACTTTTGAATCATATTTGCACTTATTTATATTGATCAGCTTGAATAATTGATTTTCTATCCTAACTGTGGTTTCTGTTTATATATATATCACTCAATTCTAAATAACTATATTAATATTGTCCTTCCTATTGAGTTAATCATTTTTGCTTGAGTGATTTTTATTATACCACTAAAGTTTTATAAATGAATAAAATACTGTACCTTCCCTTCAGTTCAACAGCAGGTATATTTGCTTTCCTCTGAATTAAAGTCTCTACCATCAGCTCTTTTTTATACTTTATGGCAAGTAAAATTGGTGTACGGTCATTCTGGAAAACAACAAAAACAGTAAATTTGCTAAATTCCACAAGTGAACTAAAACTCTTACAAAATGCTGTCTGAACGTAAGAATATGACAAATAATTAAGGGTAATTTCTTCCTTCTCATTCCACTGCAATTCCATTTGTGCTGATCCTTCTCTTTGCAATGCTGCTTCTCTGCCTAGAGTTGCCACATAAACTCTAGTCATTTCTTTAGAACACAGACTACATCTTTTTTCTCAATAGTCCTATGCCCTAAAATGTATTAGTAAAGGATTTAAGTATTTTATTTAATTAATAAGCCAAATTTCCAATTCTTTATCAGGATTTATCAATCTACATTCCAAAGAATATCTACTTTTCCAAAAATACTAAGTCTTACCAGAAAGGTACCTTGGTTCACTGTTAGAGAAATTTTACAAAACTGTGCATCATTTATCCTGTATTACAGGCACATCTTTGCCACTGCTTAACAGTTATTTCACATTGATTTTTCATAGCAAGCATTTAAATATGGAGAGATAAATTTTCAGGTATAGGCTTTTCAATAACATGAAAGTTTCCTACATGTTACTCAAGTGCTCTTGATTCTCTTCCATTTGTGGTCTCAGAATTCCAGATATCAGTATCAGACACTCATGCTCCAAATTTTTCACAAAGAAATTGGGCTCTGAATTAAAAAAGATGAGACTAAGTAGACTCTTGTTTTTCTTTAATTTGTTCCTGTGTTTTCTGTTATTATTATTAGATGGAAGATATTTACCTTGTAAGTTAGAAAGCTGAATGCAAAAATATATTCTCCCTGGAGAATGGGTGGAAGTAATTTCTATCTACTCCATTGATAGGGTTAAATATCCAGCATACATAACTCAGAAAACTTCATGCACCCCAAAAATAACCTAACAAATAAATGGTTATTTTATTTATTTAATTAATTTTATTTAATTAATTAAAAATACTGAGAAGAAATTTTTTAAAAGATGAAACACGAATGTGTGGCGAGCGAAACCTGGGGCCCAGGGTTACACCATATGCATCTAAAGATGGCGACTGGCAGAGAGCAAACAGTGTCCTAATTATGTCTGGAGAATGGCAGGACGCATTTCCAATTGGCTGTATGATAATCAGTTCAGCTGCCTAGTGGACAGATATACTTTACATGTATGCTCCAGCAAGTGATCACTTGACCTTTAACAGGATTGGATGGACATATCTGGTTACAATTGCTTATGCATGAGACTGCTTATATATTTGTTATTTGAATAAAGGGAAGCTGCTTCATGAAACTCTG
Organism: Sciurus vulgaris; assembly: GCF_902686455.1. Lineage (NCBI taxonomy): Eukaryota > Metazoa > Chordata > Mammalia > Rodentia > Sciuridae > Sciurus > Sciurus vulgaris. The sequence goes on along the minus strand of NW_027632793.1, from coordinate 5,342,499 downwards.
AAGTGTACGTGTCTTTCATCCCGCTGGTCAGGCCGTAAGCACGAGAAGCAACACTGAGCCGCTTGGAGCAAGACAGGCAAAGAAGCCATGGTTTTCCGTAAGTGGCTAGCCACTTGAAGCAACCCAGCGGGAAGCGCGGTCTTCAGTAAGTGGTGGCCTGGATTGGGATCAAACGAGGATTGAACTGGGAGTTGGTGAGCGCTCAGATAAATAAAAGACAGTTTTGCTAGTGTAATTAACAAGAAGGTTTTCCTATTTGAGGAAACAGAGGCCTTAAGGTTTAAACAGAAGATTCTCCTAGATAGAGAATATATTGAAAGGCTGTCCCAAGAGACAGCAAAGGATGTCCCATAACAAATATGTGTAAGTTAATTGTGTTACCTTTCCTTGCTTGGTTTCTGTTTGTTGTTGTTGTGACATTAGTTCGTTCCTGTCTGACTTCCAAAAAACCAAAATTTCAAAAACAGTTAAGAGAAAGGGAAAAAATATTAGAAAGTGTAAAAGAACAATCAAGTCAAGTTTCTGAAAGAGAAAGTTGATTTTCAGACCTCTGTGCCTCCGCCAGAGCAGTATTAACTCCAGAGATGGGAGTACAACCAATACCAACTTTGGTTGTCTGCCCATTACATAAAGTAACAGTGGGACTAGTTTTAGGGAAGAGTTCTTCTGCTTTAAAAGGATTAAATATTGTTCATGGAGTTATAGATCCTGATTTTAGAGGAGAAATAAAAATCCTTGCTTCTTCACCAAGAGGTATAGCAATAATAACTCAGGGTGATCGCATAGCACAATTGTTGTTCTTATGCAGTTACTATGATCAATATCCATCAAAAATATTATTAGGGGAAATAAAGGGTTAGGTTCTACTGGCCAAAATATGGTCATGTTAACATGGGGTTTAAAAGATAGGTATATGACAAAGTTAGTCATAGAAGGCAAAAGTTTTGAAGGCTTATTAGACACTGGGACTGACAAAAGAATTATCAAAATTACAGAATGGCCAAAAGCCTGGCCACTTCAACAGGCAGATCAGACTTTAAGAGGATTGGGTATAGCTTCCAATTCTAACAAATGTGCAGCCATATTAAAATGGAATGTGGCTAACCAGGAGTTATGTTCTGATACTGCCCAATGTAATGCAGTTGCAGGCAGTCCTCAGTGGAATCTAAACATGCTGACAGGCCAAGAACCATATGAAGGGCAAGGTAATCAGATTAATTTCCACCCCAGTGTTTATCAACAAATTAACCCTCAACTTTTAATCTATCATTATATGGATGATATTTTGCTAGCTCATAAGAAAAAACCTGTCTTAGAGCAATGTTATAATTCCTTACTAAAGTCACTGGAAAGATGGGGTTTACATATTGCCACTAATAAAGTACAAATCACAGACACCAAAACTTCCTAGGATCAATCATAAATCAAACTATGGTTAAACCCACAAAAATTACTGTTCAGGTGGATGAACTTAGAACTTTAAATGATTTTCAAAAACTTTTGGGTGATATTAATTGGATTAGACCTTACCTTCATTTATCCACCTCAAGTTTGGGCCCCCTGTTTGATATTCTTAAAGGTGATTCTGACCCTCTTTCTAAGCGAGTGCCTACCCCTAAGGCTCGAACAGCTCTCAAGCTTATTGAAACAGCTTTGGAAAAGGCTCATCTTGATCACATTGCCCTAACAAAGCCTTTATCATTCATTGTCTTGGCCACAAATAAGTTATCCACAGGAGTGTTTTGGCAAAAGTGTCCTATTCTATGGGTTCACATAAATTATGCCCCTAACAAGGTCTTAGCCTTGTTACTGAATCTGTGGCAGAATTAATCCTTAAGGCATTAAAAGTATCCCTTTCCACCTTTGGATTACATACCTCAACTATCACTACTCCATATACTACTGATCAGATACAACATCTTATTAATAATTCAAATTCATAGGCTATAGTCTTTACTATTACTTCTGCTGTGTTTGAAAATCATTTGCCATCTGATCCTCTTCTCCAATTTTGGAGTCAACATCCTATAATTTTTCCTAAATTCACCCAAAAAGAACCTATTATAGGAGCTACCCTTATATTTACTGATGGATCAAAAAATGATACGGGTGCTATTACTATAGATAATGTTACAGAATCATTGTTGTTTAATACTCTATCTGCACAACAAATGGAACTATTAGTAGCTATAGAAGTATTCTATACTTTTAACCTATTCTTTTAACCTATTCTTTGATAGCAAATATGTTGTTAATGCTGTTCAAAATTTAGAATTAACTGGTATGATTTCCCTAACCTCCAATATTGCTAAATATTTGCAAAGTTTACAAAAACTTATTTGTGACAGAAAAAAATCCTTTTTATATTGGGCATGTTCGGGCTCATACTGGCCTTCCAGGTCCTTTAAGTTTACACAATGATGTAAACATTACATTAACATGTATGCATTAATAGACATGGCCACCAGAGACCCACACATCTTTAATATGCTTGAAAATGCAAAAACTTTTCATTCCAAATTTCATATAAATGCTTCCACTCTATGCACATGCTATAAAATTACTAAGGCAACAGCTCGGGACATAGTCAAGTCTTGTGCTAAATGTGTTACATTTATTCCTAAACCCTTGTTAGGAGTAAATCCAAAAGAGCTTCAGCCCAATCATATTTGGCAAATGGATGTAACTCATTATTCACAATTTGGAAAACTACAATGCATTCATGTGTCTATTGATACCTTTGCAGGATTTATTATGGCCTCTGCTCTTACTGGAGAAAAAACCAAAGATGTAATAACACACTGTTTACACTCTTTCTCCATCCTAGGAGTTCCCAAACAAATTAAAACAGATAATGGTCCTGGATATACATCCCAGGCCTTTAAACAATGTTGTTCCACCTTTGATATTCAACATGTCACAGGAATTCCCTATAATCCTACTGGACAAAGCATTGTTGAGCATGCCCATTTAGCACTTAAAAACATGCTTTATAAACAAATCTGGGGAATAGTGGCATCATGCAGATCCCCAAAAGACAAATTGTCTGTTGTCTTGTTCATTTTAAATTTTTAAAATCTTGATTCTGAGGGCTGATTGGCTGCTGACCATCATTCAGAGCCTAATAAAATGCATCTATCTCAAGTGCTCTGGAAGAACATTCTATCAGGACAATGGAAAGGCCCAGGTCTGGTATTAATCTGGGCCCGAGGGTCTGTGTTTTCCCACAGGATGCACAATCGCCAATTTGGGTGCTGGAGAGATTGGTCAAGGCCTCAACAGAGACCCATAAACAGGAAGAAGATGAGGAGTCTTTTCCCGCTGATGGTGCTGGCAAATTCTCGCCAAATTAATGGAGGAGACTGACGTGAACTATGGGGGATAGTGAAGATGTGGCCCTATCCTGTATCCCTTACCAACTCCTCTATTCTATATCCTCCTGTTTTTACAACATTTGGCCACATTTCTGCAGTCCGCTGTTCTATGGGGAAAAGAATGGTTTGGGTTTTTGTCCAGGGGAGGTCTCTTGTGTGTTGTATCTGTCCTGTGCATATACAAAATGCATATGCATCCATGCAGAGAAACAGCTATTATTCCCCAAGTTCTCATTGCAATTGATGCTCGCCCTTCCTCCCAAGTCTGGTTAAATATGCTGGACCAGTAGTCAATTATGGGTAAGATTCATGGAGAGCTCATACCAACCTAAGACAGGAAATGAGGGCTAGAGCCTCATTGTCCAATGACGGGTAAGGATACTGCTTTGCTGTGGACAACCTAAGACAGGCACGGTCTCTTTTATAAACAGAAAGGGGGAGTTGTGGCAGGCGAAACCTGGGGCCCAGGATTATGCCACGTGCATCTAAAGATGGTGACTGGCAGAGAGTAAACGGCATCCTAATTATGCCTGGAGAATGGCAGGACACGTTTACAATTGGCTGTATGATAATCAGTTCAACTGCCTAGCGTGTGGACAGATATACTTTACATGTATGCTCGAGCAAGTGATCGTTTGACTTTTAACAGTTTTGGATGAACATATCTGGTTACAATTGCTTATGCATGAGAATGCTTATATATTGAGGGTGCTATTTGAATAAAGGGAAGCTGCTTATGAACCTCTGAAGTGTACGTGTCTTCTGTCCCACTGGTCAGGCCGTAAGCATGAGAAACAGTGCCGAGCCACTTGGAGCAAGCCAGGCAAGAAAGCCGCGGTTTTCCATAAGCGGAGCAATGTGGAGCAGCCAGGCAAAGAATCCATGGTTTTCTGTAAGCAGCGCGAGCTGCTTGAAGCAGCCCCAGCGAGAAGCAGTGGTTTTCCATAGAATGGACAACAACCATTCAAAAAATGTTCAACATCTCTAGCAATCAGGTAAATGACACAATAAGATTTAAGATCACTTCATTTGGAATGGTATTGATCAAGAATACAATGATAAATGCTGGCCTGACTGTGGAGAGAAAAGAAACTTGTGCATTGTTGGAAGCACTGTAGACTAGTACAATCACTCTGAAAAGCAATTTAAAGTTTCCTCAGAAAACTAGAGATGGAACCACAACATTCCACTCCTATTTATTTTTGTAAAATAACAAAAATCAGCATAACACAGTGATACAGCTCCTTCAATGTTTATAGTAGTTCAATTCACAAGAATTGCATTATAAAATCAATCCAGATGTCCATCAATGGATGAAAAGGTTAAGAACTTGTATATATACACAATGTCATCCTACTTACCATATAGAAGAATTAAACTATGTCAACTGCTAGTGAATTGGTGGAAATGGAGAATACCGTGTTAAGTAAAAAATGTGAAACTGAGAATCTCAAAGGTCAAATGTATTCTCTCATAAGCAGAAGATAGAGTAAAACAAAGGAGAGAAGGAGGAAAGGATATAAATATGAGAAGATATAGGGAACATCATTGTGTAGAAAAATATTGAGGGACCAACTGGATGGACTAGAAAGAAAATGCAATGGAGAATGAGGTCTTCAAAACTGATGGTATGTTCATGCATAAATAAGGAATATAGAATTTCACTGTTATGTATAAGTAAAATCAACCAATAAAAACTAAATAAATACACAAGGGAAAGGTTGTCTATTAGAGAAGAGGAAAGAGAACAATGGAGGGGAGGAGGGACAGATGGAAAGAGGGCAGGAAAGGGATTGAATCATGAACTAAAGTCAAATTCCACACATGTGTAATTTTGTTGGGATAAACATGACAATACTACTATGTACAACAATTACTATCTATACATTACATATTCAACTCCTGTGTGTAACTATTAAGATCAAATAAAAATAAGGCTATGAAATATGTTCTCAGTCTTAATGTAATTCTAGGACTCTAATACACATCTATTTTCAAAATTCTTTTACTCTGATGCCATTTTAGTTGCTACTTAATGTGACTTAGAAATTTAGGCAAAACATAATTCAGAAATTGTGCATATCAATGAGATTAATACTGATCAATATCGATGAACTATTGTTTGCATAATTAAAGACACTAAATTATTTTCATTTATAATGGACAAAGCTGAGGAGAAAGAGAAGGTGTTGCTTACAATGTACATAATATTTCAATTTCTAAAACTGTGTAACCTAACAAGGCTTAAAATATTACAATGGGAATATGATATTTGTAGTAAACCTGAGGAAAATGTTTTTTTAAATGCTAATTTCTGAGACTTGGAAGACAGCAAAGTAGAAGAAGCTGTCTTCCATGCTTTAAGACCAAAGTAGTGGGTGTGAAGCTTCTCAGCCTAGGTGGGTGAAGGAGAGATTTCACCAAATTAAATACTGAATACTCAAAGAGCCTTATAGACTCAGAAATTTGAGTATGAAAACCAGAAAAAAAAAAAAAAACATAGCCCACCACCAGTGACTGCTGGAGTGAATTTGGCAGAGCTTTGTCATTTACAAATGTGAGCATGGGAGGCTAAATTACAACCTGCACCTTGGAGTGTCTTGGTACAGAGAAATCTGACATCAAAAACACTGCCTAAACTTACACAACTCAGAGACTGCACTATATAATGGTGCACAAAAACCATGCTTTTGTGCTTAAAAATCAAGCTCTGTGTCTGAACTGGCCATGCAGACAGGTGGAGCCACTTGGGGATAAGTGTGCCATTATGACATCTGCAGGACCTGTGACATCAGGAAACACACATTATGCATGTGTGTGCACACATACATGCGCACACACACACACACACACACACAAATATAAGTGCACAGCTGCAATATCATATAGGGTGACTATTAAGGGGCCTAGGCTGTACCTGACAGAACATTAGAGAAATGGACAGAGTAGACTGTACATAGGGCGATTCAAGTTGAAAGGGGGATGGAGGGGCTCTACTCATTTCTACTTTGTGTTTTGGAGTTCAAAGACCATCTGAAAGGGGCCAACAGTATGAACAAGTGAGGGTGAATTCACTCAAGGCTTAAATCCAAAGAGACTTGTCCATGGGCTGCAGTGAGTGTAGAATCAGCCCCATGAACCATGACTGGATTTCTTGGGAGGCTCCTGAGTACCAGTTCCATGGAATTGACTGGCTGCTGTGTAGCTCAGGAGCAGGTCAATTAATTCTCTCCAAATAAGGTCCCATCCAGCAATTCCTGCTTAGACCTAAGCCAATTAGATCTCAGTGCCAGCTGCTGGAACATTCCTTAAATAAAGCTGGAGAATATGTAGCCTGGGAGTGCATCGAACTGGTCATAATGGATAATAAGACAACTGCATTAAGCCCTAACACATTCCACTGCATGCAGAAGAAAATCTGTCTTAAATAAAACAGCTTCAGTTTTAGAACACATCAAATGGGAACACAAAAACAGGAAAGTGTTAACACCTCCTTCCCTTGCTCTATCAGTACATAACTCAAGAAAAACTGAAAAAAAAAATGCTATTGTAAATAGAAAAGGAACCACCCATTCCAGTCAGATATTTGACCACCTTAGTGGAGAAGTTTTCTTCTTTTGTCTCTTAAGATTTTGGATATTTTAACCTTTTTGTTATATCTTATGACTTTTTATTCTGTTCATGAGTGGGGTTGCCTCTGAGTTCCAGCTGTATTGATTGGTTCAGGAACATACATAAATACACATATTTGTCTCTTTTTCTCTCATATATAAATAATGAAACATAATTATTTGCTTTTAGCATTTCTTGTGAGGGAACAGTTTTTTGGATTGTATATCATTTTTTTTGTACTTTTTTATTTTTCAACACTCATTCTCTTTTTTAAAATATTAGTTGTAAATAGACACAATATCTCTATTTAATTCATTCTTATTTGGTGCAGAGGATAAAACCCAGTGCCTCACATGTGCTAGGCAGGTGCTCCACCACTGAGCATCAATCCCAACCCTCTCATTCTCTCTTATCTTCTAGTAACAAATTCTATTGTTCTCTTTTGCTCTTGCCCAAAACCTTGTTTCTTTTATATTTCCAATCCTTTTATGAACATTACCTACCACATATATTCTGTGTTCTCTGTTCACTTTCTTATAAATCTTAACAAACTTTGTGAGACACATTCTTTTTCCCTAATTAACTGTATTTTCACATTGTAACTACTGCCCCAACCATTAATGCTACTACAATCATTACTGTTGTTGGTGATATGGTTGACACCTGCTATTGGCTTTAAAGCCACAGTTACTTCATGGTTATTGGTTTTACTTTTAACAATTACTGAATTCACTGTTCTACTTCATTGGTACCAACTAATGTTTAAGACATCAGTGTAGGATCTGGGAATTTATTTTAACTATATGGTATATCTTCAACAGTAATCACTATTGTCTATTTCAATACTATTCCATGATGTGCTGGGAACCCGTAATGACACCAAGAGTTCATAGGTGGAGAGAATCTGCTGCTGAACTAAACATTCCCTGACATTACTTCAACTCAAAAAAGGGAGCAGACAAAACACCCAAACCATTAAAAAATAATCCAAGGAGGGAAAAAAAAAGAGGAAACTGGGATGAACTCCTTTGTATCTACACATATTAAAAACAGAGATGTCCAGAACAAATAAATAATTACACATAAAAGGATATGTGGAAAAATAGAACGAGGAATCCACCATAATTGGTACACAGGACCAAGACCTCTGAAAAGATGAGAAAACAGACAACTATAATCCCCCCAAATTTGTAATCTCCAAACAAAGATCCCATTGATGAGGTAGATCGAAACCCAGGGAAGGAGTGTTTTAATAAACCTTATTATCAAAATGATCAAAGAACTAGAAGAAAATATAAGGAAGGAATTAAGGGAGAAATTACAGGATGTGAAAGATCACTTTAATAAAGAAATACAAATATTGAAAAGAAATCAAACAGAATTCCTAGAAATGAAAGGAATGATCAATCAAGTTAAAATTTCACTTGAAAGCATCACTAACAGATTAGAGTGCAAAGAAAATAGGAACTCAGTCCTTGAAGACAGGACTTCAGGCATTGAAGATAAACTGTATGTTCTTGAGGACACAGAAGGTACTACAGGGAACAACTGTAGAACATGACCATTACATGCAAGAACTCAGGAACAATTTGAAAAGACCAAAAATGATAATCATTTAGATAAAAGAGAATATGAAGACACAAACTAAAGGACTAAATAACATTTTCAAAGAGGTAGTTGCAATAAATTTTTCCCATAGGAGAAATGAGATAGACATCCACAAAAAATAAAAATAAAAAAAAAGACATACAGGACCCAAAAGAGGAGGCTTACAGTAAAAAGAGAAGCTTGCTGAGAAATATAATCAAAATGCCTAGCATATAGAAAAAGAAGGAAAGACTATTAAAAGCCACAAGAGAGAAACATCAAGTCACAAATTATAGACAACTCAATAAGGCTCACTTCTGATTTATCAGTTAAGACCCAAATATCAAGAAATTCTGGCATGAGATATTCCTAGCCCTAAAAGAAAACAACTGTCATCAAAGGTTACCATATACAGCAAAACAGAGTTTAACATTTGAGGGGAAAATAAAAACATTCAATGATAAGAATTTCTGTAGATTAAATACATGTAAAATATTTTCACAGTAAAAAAGAAAATAAACAAAAAGAATTCATGGGGACCAAGCCAGCTTTCCAATGGAAACTCAAAGATACAGTACATAGAGGAACTAAAAAACAATTCTCAACAACCACGAACAGAAGAAGTTTAACAGAAGAATAATCCAGTAAATGAGAGTCAAACCAGGATAAAATATAACAAAAATATTACAGGAAACAACAAACACATATCAATGCTAACAATAAATGTTAATGGTCTTAATTTCTCAATGAAAAGACACAGATTAGTAGAATATTTCAAAACCAGAATACAACTGTATGATGCTAAGAAAAGACTCAGTTTATAGTCAAAAACAATCCCAAACAGAAGGTAAAAGGATGGCAAAATATATATATATATTTTTTTTCCCAGGCATATGGTCAAATAAAGCCAGCAGGAATGGATATTTCTCAATTCTAGTAAAAAATTCAAGCAAAAATTGATCAGAGGAGACAAAGAAGGCCACTTTATCCCAGTAACATGAACAATCCAACAAGAAGTTTCAAGAATAGTAAACATTTATGACACAAGTGTGAACATACACAATTACACAAAATAAATATTACATAATAACATAATACTACATATTATCCTAAATGAATTAAATCCAAAACCCAAAACACTGGGTGATTTCAACACTCCCCTGTCACCAATAGACAGGTCATAGAAATATCAAACATACTTTAAGCCTGATCAAAACTATAATATAGTTGACCTACCTGATAACCAATCCAATATTCCAATCTCAAAGACCTGAATTTATCTTCTTCTCAGCAACCTCAAACTGTTTCCAAAATAGATCATATTCATGCCTAAAATCAAATATTAGCAAGTCAAAATCTGATGTAATCCCATGTATTCTATTAGAAAAGAAAAAAAATGTAAATGATAATAATACAGGGAGGTTGAACAATGCTCACCTAACTGACGAACTGATCAAAAAATATGAGAATAGAAATTAAGAAATTCATAGAAACTAATGAGACCAAAGAGGGCATATCAATGTATCTGGGATTGTGTAAAAGCAGTCCTAAGAGAAAAACTTATGTCACTATTTGCCTACTTTTAAAGACTTGACAGATTCCAAATAAATAGGCCTATATTCTACCTCAAGCCCTTGGGGGGAGAAAAAAAACAGACTAAACTCCAAAAGCAGTAGAAGACAGGGAATAATGAAGATCAAAGGAAAAAAATCAATGAAACTGAGAATAATTGAACAATACACAGGATCAATGTAATGAAGAGTTGGTTCTTTAAAAAAGAGAAATAAAGTTGACTAACTAAAAGAAGGAGACAAAAAAATCAACAGTATCAGTGATAGAAAGGAGATCGCACCCTACATCCTTCTGAAATCCTGAGGTTTATCTGAATCTATGTTGAAAATTTATACTTCAATAAACAACAATATCTAGAAAAGAATGACAAATTTCTAGAGACATATGATCTGAGCAAATTGAAATAGAAAAACGTGTAAAATCTAAAGAGACCAATACCAAGTAATAAATTGAAATAGCAATTTAAAATCTTCCACAATATGAAAGCTCAGACCCTAATGGATTCTCAGTTGAGTTCTACCAAATCTTTACAGTAAAATTTTCTATCTCCTGTTATATGTAGTGCATTTCTTTATTGTAAATTTCAAGATGTATTTTTATAGCATGATAACAAGCCCATATCTCCCATGATCAGTCTGTCTACCAGTTGGGCTTATAAAAGTAGTCATAGTATTTTCTGTTGAGGAAGGACTCCAGGGAGCATCTGAGGGAAGGAGTGTGTGCTTGATGGGGCCCACCTGGAAGGACTGTTGGTCAGTGGGCTCCTCTCCACAAGCAAGTGGTGTGCAAGTCAGGGAGATTGGGAATCCCGAGATTCTCAGTAATAATAATAATAGTAGTAACAATGCTATTAATGACCCTGTTGTTTGGTTCCAAATACAAACTATATATTTTCAGAAATTTACTTAATGTATCCTTTCCCTTTCCTTCCTAGAGTATTAATATACATATTATCCCACTTTACTGAAAAGAATCAAAGGGATTGTTTAATTTCCCAGGGAACCACAGCTACTGGTAGTAGTCAGAAACTAAACCTGATTCCCACACAAGGCTCAGGCAGCCTTTGAGTTCAGTGCTAAAGGTGAATTCTAGATCCAAACTTATGTTAGTAATGCGGTTTCTGAATTGGTGCTGGACTTGATTTTTACTGGCCCAAGGACTAGGTGACTCATAGTCTGTGTATTTGAAGACTTTCTATATCTGAAGTTTGGTGCACAAAGACAGATGGATGGATGACATGACTGAGACCTCAACTTCTGAACTCAGTTTTATGGAGGTTATTTGTTTAGAGTGACCAATAAAATGTCCTTTCTGAAGTAAATCACCTTTCCAAAGTGATAACTAACCATTGTTGCTTTCTCTGTTACTTCTGTCATATAAGTGAGTAGAATCAAAAAGCCATGTTTGATCATCTTATTTATTTACTGAGGAACAGCAGTGTTGGGCTTGGAAATCAATTGTATGAGTTGTTTTTTAATTCTAAGATAAAATTAGTATATATATATCCTTGTAAAATACAACTTCCATGTTAATATGGGCACAGGATCTGAATAGATGTGTCTCAAAAGAAGATGTACACATGGCCAACAAGTATGTGAAAAAATGTTCAGCCTCAATACTGATCAGTGAAATACAAATTAAAACCATAGTGAGATATCACCTCACATCTGTTAGAATTATCATTATAAGAAAGAAAAAGATAACAATTGTTTGAGAGGAAGAGTATAAAGAGGAACCCTGTACACTGCTACAGGAATTCTAAATTAGTAGTCATTATAGAAAACAGTTAGGAGTTTCTGCAGAATGTTAAAAAAATTGCTACCACATGGTCTAACATTTTTCCTTCTAGGTATGTGTCCAATGCAGAGAAGTCATTATGTTCAGGATTTGTATACACTTCTATGTTCACAACAACACTATTATGTTGAGGAGATGTCTGCTCTTGTTTGTTCACAGTAACCAAGAATCAGCCTCAGTGTCAATCAACAGACAAGTGGGGAAAGGAAAAGTGGGACAGAAGCACAGTGTAATGGTGTGCCTCCTTAAACAAATGGACTTTCTTGTTATCTATATACTCCCAAGTGCACAGAATTATATCAGTCACAACAGTAATTTTCCTGTTTCTTTTCCAGAAACTCTCACAAATCCAAAACAGATGAATATAGATATCCTCAAAATGTGGATCAAGGTTTTTAATAAAATATTTTTACAATTGTATCTCCAAACTTCTAACTCCCTATGGTCGTAATATTACTAAATTCAACACTTATTATCAACATGATGTCTGAGCAAGGCTTAGCGCTGTTGATTCACATTGCACATATTTTCAGGGCAGTGATTGGAAGTTTTCTTTTTCCATGTTTTCATCTTGCCAGAGTTCATCTTTACTGATGGTTCAGTCTTGCTGTCTTCCTGCTGCTAGGTAAATATAAGCTACTGGTGTGAGCAGGTGACTTTGACAGCACAGGAAGCAGCACAGGTGGCATGACCACTTCAGGTAGTGTCTTCAATCCTGCACAAGTCACTTGAGGAAGATTTTTCAGACCAACACTGTGGAACATGTGTTCCTGTGTGTGCATGTGTGAGTACATTTTTCCAAAGATATTGCTGGGGCAAGATAGGATGTGCACACACACACACACACACATACACAGATACACACATTACACATGTGTGTACATAACACAACAAAGTGACATTTCATATTTATACTTAAAATCACAACTTTTCTTCTACAAAATAGTCTCTGGTCTTAGTATCCATCAGCCTTGCTCCAACCCCTGGAAATGCACCCCATGGACACAATGAAGAAAATGCCCTTCCCCATAGAACTTCACCATTAGCACATGAACACTGATGCTAACTAGACATGATATCCACAGCATGCCAGACCAGGGCTCATTCTGGCACTTCTTCCTGGGAAGGTATGAGAGTACCAGACTGCTATCTTAACTCAGGTGGTCACACAGGCCTCTGGAATTACAAGATGACTGGAAAGTGGAGTAAGGCACTTAGTAGGGAGAAGGAAAGAGCAACTGGTCTCTGAGGTGAGAGCCTGCTGAGGGCTGCATGCAGCAGCTGAGAGGGCAACTGGCTGGAGTGAAGTCAGCTGTACAATAAAAGGCTCTCAAAGTACACATCGGTGACCTGGTGAAAGAGAGATTCTGAATGTTAATGTCACATATTAGGAATTCTTTGAGAATTAATATTTAAAATAAATTTTATAAGTGACAGGAAATAAATACTGGATGTTAAGAACACTTGGAGAATTGAGATCTGAAGTAAGAAACATCTGGAGGTAGAAAAGAGAAATTTAAAGATCTGCACTGAACTCTGCTGCTATGGTGGAAAACATTTAGGAAGTGTTCTGTATCCTCTGATTATCACATCTCCAGTTTTGGTGGGTCAGAGTCCCTGGTCTAAGACCATGAGAAGTACTTTTCAGCTAGCTTTTTCTTCTTTCCTGCATAACATTGGAAGGCTGGAGGGACCTGGAGCTGGCCAACTGTTCTGCTCCAGGTCAGATACTGCTATGCAAAGTGTTCCTTTTGGAAGACTGACTTTGTTACAGGAATGCTGTGGATGTGTTTCAAAATGGTTACTTTTCTTCTTTTCTGCCAAGGGGGAATTTCTCTCCCATTTTCTGACTGAGAAACTGCTGGAATTCCACAAGATAAAACCCACAAAAGTGGGAGACTCCTTAAGTCTTGGCCTGAAGAGTTGTGATTCTCAAGCTAGTCATACTTTGCCTCCAGAAATTCATTAAGAACACCCAAAGATTCTACCAGCTACTGGCCCCAGCAGATTCTCTCTTAGGTAGTTGAGTTTAGCAATGATACCCCACATTGAATTGCTTTTCCAGTTTTTGAATAGGCCACTTGCCCTGTGCTCTCAACTCTCTGGTTGGTTATTTACTGATACCCTTTGTTTTCTCTTGTGTGCTCAGACTTCCATTAAGAGTAATCTGTCTTTCAGCCTGAAGAACTTCCTGTAATAAGAAACCTGTACAAGGATCCTCAGCAAACTCCAAGGAGGATAAATGTAAAGAGAACCTCAAGAGAAAAGTCATAAGAAGAAAGCTGGAAGTCAAAGACAAGGACAAAATCTTAGAAGAAGGTAGAAACAAATGGCATGTTACTTCCAAGTAAATCCCACTAAGGTTAGTAGCTGATTTCTCAACAGAAGCAAATGAGACCAGACAGTCATAGGACAAACTTTCAAATTGCTCAGAGCAAAACAAACCTTCATCCAAGAATCCTACTTCTGGCAAATCTGTCTTTGAGAAATGAAGATAAAATAAATATTTTCCAGATAAACTATCATCTAGAGAAATTGTTTCTAGCAGACTGTCCTTACAAGAAATATTACAGGAAGTTCTATATTATCCAGAGAATTCTCACAAACCACCATCATGTATAAGAGATGGTTGAGTGCGTTTATTTTTTAAAAAAAATATTTGTTCTAATTATTTATACATGACAGTAGAATGCATCCTGTAGCTTGCTTTGTTTTCAGATTCCAGATGGTATTTTCCTACTTCTTTGCCTGCCTCAGCTTTCTTTTGGAAATTGGATATTTCAGAAAATAAAATGCAGCGATTCTGGTTGTTGTTACCCAGCCACTGTGGAGCTTATTGTTTGCTTATTTACTTGGTGGCTGGTATAATATTTAGTGAAGTTTTTTTCCCCTGACAGGAAGCCTCTGGTGTTGCTTCTCAGGAGTGATAATTTTAATCATGCCCACAGACAACCTGGGGTGACAGAGTTTAGGCAGAGTGAGCTGCCTTTCTTTGATTTTGACCAGTTATCAAATTCTAATTGCCTACTGACTGCTCTATTGTTTCCAGTCATGCCCTGAGGCAAATCTTGCTTCACTAACAATTCAAATCCTAACTACTTTAAAGGATGGTTTCTAAAGCCAGTGTAGGATTTTTGTTCTGACCTCAGGAGGGCTACATTCAGGGGAAACCCCTGAGCCCAAATCTCCAGAGATGGGCATGGGGACAATCTCCCACTCTGCCACACACACCCAAGCTTGCACCTCTAAATATGTAACCATCACCTCAAGGGCAGTTTGGAGGCCTCATGCTCTCACAGTGCTCAGCCAAACAGTCTCCAGTCCACAAGCAGAGGCTGGGAAGGAAAAAGTACCTATTCCATGTGCTGTTTTCATTTTAACATGGATGAAGCAACAGGCAGCCCTCCTGGGTGAAAATCCTCAGCCCATCATGTCTCTGCCCCAGCATTCTGCAGTGGGATCAATGCCTGACTGAGATGGGAGGATGAAAAGAAAGCAGCCTTGATTTAATTTGATTTAGACTTCACAGACATTCATCATTCTTATTGAATCTTTTAGGTTTTCTTGAACGGATGTCTCATTTGGAGTTATTTATATTTATTTATTTATAGTTATTTATATTTAGAACTATTTCCAGAGGATTTATTTTTTGTTCCAATTAGTTATATATGACAGCAGAATGCATTTTAACTCACTGAGCAAAACTGGAGGACTGGGTCACATGGTTGTTTCATTCCAAGTTCCCTAAGAAATCTCTGTACTGCTTTCCAGAGGGGTTGCACCAATTTCCACTCCCACAAGCAATGTATGAGTGTACCTTTTCCCCAAAATCATCACCAATATGTATTTTTGCTGTCTTGTGGTTGGGAGTTGATCTGCTCCCCAAGTATGCATCCCATAAATACAGTAACCATTGAACATATATAGTGTCAGAAGCATCACTTGTTTTTATGAGATCATGGTGCATGATATGAATATTAAACAGATCATGTTAACATGAGTGTTTTGGTGGTTTAAGTGGAGAGATTGCATTATTGCTGAGGAGTCAAGGCTAGGTTTATGAATGGGAAGACCTCTAGAGAAGGAGGTTTCTGAGTTGGAAATTAATGGGTGCAGAGAATTCATGACATGGTGGTAGTAGCAGTGGAGGGCATGATGATGTTCATAAGCACAGAGTTATAATAGGGGACAGGGAAAATTAAGAGTAACTTCTGGTCCAAGGGGGTAGGCTAGGGAGGGAGAACAGTGGAAGAGGAAAGATGAGGCATTTCAGAAACCCAAGGAATAATGAGATATGACTGTCTTCTGATGACTAGATTTTCTTCCTTGTGATGGCTGAGGTGATCCAGCATCAGTGCAGAGTGCCTCCTCGGTCCTTTCCTTGGATGAGAGATGACCTCTCCACTTCATTTTTACTTTGATGAGTTTCCAGGGTCTGCCCCAGTGTGACTCATTTATGACCTCTCTGCCCACATCCCCACCCCTGAAGACCTGGATGTCTGCCTTCATTGTCCTGACATGCCACTACTTGAGAAGTTCCAAGGTCACATGCTGCATTGCTGACTACTGGAAATATTTTCCTCCAGAGCACTGATAAAAACATCACCAGTGCTACTCACTGAAACTAGAAGCTGATACTATTCTTGTCAGAATAGCCTCTGTCTCCTCACTTCCCTACAGAATCTTCTTTTTCATTTGAACAACCGACACTGTCCACCCCATACTATGCTATGGGTTTCAAAATATTTTTTCTTTATAAAGAACTAAGGGCAAAGGGGTATTTGAACATCTAACATGTTACTTCCATGTGTTTCTTCCTTCATGAAAATAGACTGGTTTACTTCCTACAAGATCCATCACCAGGCCAGATTTTTCCACCCAGATAATGGCACTTTCTCCCTGATTTTATTTTCTTGGTGGTTGAATGACTATGTTTCTTATTATGAGTTTCCATCTTGCCCAGAACACAAGTGTTATTCACTTGACTCTTCTCAGGGTCCTTGCTGGACAACCTCCCCTAAAACTTACTTTTACCAATGTGCTTTACCTTCAGACAATATGAAGAGAATCAAGGCATCATAGGCAAGTGTTTTTTGTTGTCGATTTTTTTTAAACTCTCTTTTAACAGAGGAACTTTTTTGTTCCACAAAGTGTTATGAGGACATTCATTTATTCAATAATATTTATTTTAGGACTATTCTGTGCCCACTTCTATTCTAGGTCCTTGGAAGCTATCAAAGGACAAACGTTTGCAGTCTGTGGAGCTGACAAGTAATTGCAGGGAGGTAGAAAGAAGAATAAGACAGAAAGAGCAATAGCATAATTAATGAATTATATTGTATATTCAAGGGTGATAAGTGTGATGGCACCAAGGAGAGTAGGCCAAGGAAGACAGGGTATCCCCATTGAGAAGGTGGCATTTGAGCAAAGATGTGAGAGAGGTGAGGGTTTGTGCTGTGGGGATTAGTGGAGGAAAGTGTTTCAGATGGCAGGAATAAGTCTATCAATTGATGAGGCCTGGAAGGGTCCAGCAACACCAAAGATTGGTGAAACAGGGTAAGGTCTACAGTTCTTCAGGGTAGAGGACCTTCCAGGCTATAAGAACCTTGGTCTCTGGTGTGTCATGGTAGTAACTTAAGCAGGTGACTGCCATGATCCATGTGATGTTTTAAGAGGTCTATCATGCAGCCAGGAACAATGGCATATGCCTGTAATCCCAATAGGTTGGGAAGCAGAGACAGGAAGATTTCAAGTTCACAACCAGTCTCTGCAATTTAGTGAGGCTCTGATCAACTTAGCAAGACCCTGTCTCAAAATAAATAAATAAATAAAAAATAAAAAGATTTATGGATGATTCTCAGTGGTTATGCACCCCTGGTTCAATCCAAGTACAAAAAAATTCTACTATGTAAACAATAAAATAGACAATCTATTTGAAGGGGAGACGAAGAGGCAACCTATCAATGGGCTGATTCTTTACCTCAGAGTATCTGCAAGGTCCAATGTCAAGTCTCCAAGAACATAAAATATGTGTGTTTTAAAACATAGTCTTCATATTGTTTAGGAGTGGCAAGTCCAAAAGTTCAGAGGAAGCTGCCACTGAAGAGATAGCTTGTTATGTTCTCTTCCCAGTTAAAGGGAACACCATATGGCATGAGTGCCACATGGGGGTTGAAGAACTGCGGTCAGTCAGAGACAGAGGAAGGGAGAGAAAATGTGAGCAAGAGCCCTTAGTGTGTTTTCCATGAGAAGGAATAGGTAGGGTGGTGTAGACAGGTTTATGGTTGGCTGACTTAAATAATTTTAGTAGGCTCTGGTACACAGTGCTGACCCTTATAATATGCTGTCTGATCCAAGGGAGATTAGGGCAGATGGTTTATGGCCCAGGGAGTAAGATCTCAGTAAAGGAGGCTGTTGAGGGCATGGGCTCTGCCTTGGCCAGTTCACATTTGAAAAGCCTACTTAGGTGAGAATTTTTTGACATCTATAGGGATTAGCTATGCTGGGGGTGGAGGAAAGTCCCTACTGGATCAGTAAGACCCAAAGATGACAAAAGATCAATGATACAGAATAAGAAGATATGATTAATGCACAGTGGTTTTTATTAGTGCCACACAGGTCACTTAAAATGCAGAGTAACACTTGGCCAGCCAGATCAGGATAAAGGGGAGCAGGAGAGTCTAACACTCAGGCCGTGCTGAGATCCACACGTCACAACTCTACCCTTCCCAAAGACAGAGTCCATAGGGGGAGGTACAGAGTGGGAACCCCACTGAGCCACCAATAACCCTCAAATCTGGACCAGGTCAATTTCCCTCCATGAGTCTTAGCTTCAGACTCTGTGAAATGAGGACTATGTTTTGACCTACACCTTGCCAAAAAGTTTGAAAAAATATTGTTCTTTTTATCTTGCAGATTTATTTACCCAAGAGTCTTTAAGATCAGTTCATAAACAAGGCTTTGAATGACATACTCACCTCCCTTCTCATTTCATTTTGCATGATTGGCACTGGTGTACTTGGGTTATCCTTCCAGAAGATGCTGGGAGTTTCTTAAAAGCAACCAGTGGCCATTCATCAATTTAACTGTGGTACAAAGCAAACAGTTCCTGCATTCCTACCATGTATCACATAATTTAAAGGTCATAGAAAAAGACCAGAATAAGCCCCTGTCCTCAAAGAACTTACAGTTTAGAGGCAAATACACACAGAGAAACAATGAATTGTAATACAAATATTTTTTTCTGTTATCCAAGTCCAATTAAGATTAAATCACAAGAGCTTTAAAAGACCCACCATTTCCTGGGCACAGTGGTACATGCCCATAATTCCAGCAGCTCAGAAGGCTGAGGTAGAGAATTGCAAGTTCAAAGCTAGACTCAGTAAAAGTGAGGTGCTAAGCAACTCAGTGAGACCCTATCTCTAAATAAAATACAAAGTAGGGCTGGGGATGTGGTTCCCTTGAGTTAAATACCTGGTGACCCCCCAAAAAATGATTACAGTTGATTTTGTAAACATAAAATAAGAGAAAACCAGGAAATATTCAACATAGTCTAATGAAACATCTGTTAGAAGGGAGAAAACCCTGTAACCTCCTTATGCAAATAACTGGGAAAAACATCATATGACCCATCCAGTGAGGAATTGGTTGGGCAGAGAGCAGACAGAAAAGCAAACTCAGATTATATATCCCAACCCAGGTGCTTGAATAACAAGATGACTCAGATGGAGATCTACACAGAGCTGGCATCTCAGAGACCTGGTAGTAAAGGAACAATTCATGAGACAGACTTCTATATCATATAATACAACAAGAAGTGGGGCAGGTGAATGGATGGCAGATGCCATCCTGAAGAGGGATGACATAAATAGCAGGGGAGCATCCAGATACACCCAATGGAAGGAAAGGTTAAGGAATCTTAGGAGTGAAAAATTAATGTCAAGAAATAAATAGGCTTTGCTAACAATCATCAGTCACACTGCCAGCCTCAGCTTAATATGACAAATAGAAACATTAACTGTATTACCAAAGTGATCAAATGTGTCTTGGTATTGATGGAAAACCTATTACCCACTACATAGCCTTGGGTAGACCAAATATCTCATTGAATAGAAAGTCAAGGCCAAATGGCATTGATTGACTTTTTATGATTCATATTTATAGAAAAGTTGAAAGAACAGTACAATGAGCACACTTAGATCTTTCTCCTTGTTATGAGAGCAGTGATGACTTAGGGGAGGGGAATTCAACTCAGTATGACTGGGATTCTTCGAAAAGTATTCCAACATGAGCTATACAAGGTATAGACAGAGGCTTATTTAGGAAGCAGATACACATTAAAAGGAGAATGCTAACTATCTTGAGAGAGAGAAGACCTGCCTTGGTTTAAGACTCCAGTATTTGTAGTTGGACTGTAGTTAGACTGGACTGGAGGTAGAGCCAGGGTGGAGTTGCATAATTCCACACCAGTTTTCCATGCACGTGGTCATTTCCCTCACTTCACAAAAGCATAGGCCAAGGACATGTCCCTGAGAGCATTCTGCATCTCAATTACTCATGTGTGTTTCCTTTGTGATTCTGTATCTCTTTCTCTTTATTTGTAATTCCTGTCTCACCCTAATGTTAACCTCTGCCAGCATGAAACTTTCTCCCTTCCACTCCCCTTTCTCTTTCTGACCATCTATCTCATTCCTAATTATTTCATCATGCCTATTCTAAAACTAAGGACATTTTTACAGTAGTATTATTGTTCACATTTTAATGATAATAACTAGTGTACCAATGGCATACCTTAAGAATTACCATTAATTCATCTACCTAAGGCATTCCCTCTTTTGCTCCAGCATGCTTTGATGTGTACCAAGATCCACTCAAGGCATTCCTGTGGTATTTGTCTTGGGACAGAATGGACCCTCCTCTTTTTCCTGATTTGGTTTTAAGGACTCGATTGTTTTATGCATCAGGGGTCAGTCGTCTCAGAGAATGCTCCTTTTTCTGAGTTTCTGATGGCTTCCTCACAAAGAGACTCCAACTAAACACTTTGGCAAGAACATGGGGATGTGGACTCTTGGCACATCACAGGAGTGAGGTGTGAGTGCACTTTCATCCAGGTGTCCCACTATTGGTAAAGTCCTGTTTGAAAATTGGTTAAGAAGGTATAAAGGGTACAAGTGATGGGGTGTCTGTTTTCTACAATAAGCAAATCAGGACCCTAGTGTACTACTAAAAAATGACTGAGATGGGAAGTCATGGAGGAAAGTCACCAAAAGGTCAACCACATAATACTAACAAAAATACCTACTGAGTACTTACTGACTCTAAGACAAATGACAGATATCTCTATGAAATATCTCACTTAATCTTCTGAAGTGCCCAGCAAGGAAGGTATTACAGCCCCTATTTTACTAATAAGGCTCAGAGAGGTAACAGTGATTAGGCCTTGATAACACAGTGAGTTAAAGGACAAGCTAGGATTCAAGTAGCCATCTGACTACAAATGCTTATGTTACTAGGTGGTCAGACCACCTTCTAACCACAGAACAAGTTCAGCATTTGGGTAAAAATCACATGCCCAAGATTAACTTACTTGGCTGTTTCATTTAAAAGGATAATACAGTCAAAATATGCTTCAGAAAGTCATGAGAAGGGAATTATAAAGAGCACATAACTTCAAAAACAATATTGCATTAAGACAACAGATGAACAGTGCATCATTACAGATTGGATGTGCTTTTATAAATCCCTTTTACCCTTTCAGCCTCAATTTTCTTTTTAGTATCCCAGGCAGGCCAGGAGGGAATGACCATCCTAAGGCTTAGAGCATAGAAAGAATGTAGGAGAAATACAGGCTGCTGTGCCACAGTTCAGAAATTCAGAAGTGGCAATTAGCTACAAGTTTGATTTGGAGCCACCAGGAATCATCCCCCTTGATAGCTGTCTCTTTTGTGAAATGCTGACTCACAGGCTCTACTCAGCACTGTCAGTGACTTTGTACAATAGCCTTCTTATAAGCCCTCTGCAGAGATTCAGTTATATGGATGTTTTTATGAGAATGGTATGATTATGGCCAAATTGAAGTGGTGATGGGGGACAAAAAAGGAAGTGTATTAGGGGTGGGCAAAATTGCTGTTTTTGTCCAAATGTATTTTGTCTGATCACCTGGAGTGAATGAGAAAAAGAATCAGGACAAACAGGTAGCAGAAACCCTGCTTGGCTCCAAGGATTGCAGACCCAAGATTCTGATTCAAAGGAGGAACCTCTGAAAAGAACAAGAGGCTCAAGTGACCCTCTGTCTTCTTATCATCTAGTGACTTGGAGGAATATAAAAAATTTAACAACATCTTCTCAACAACTGCTAGCCCTGATGGGTTTAGAATGTACTCCAGAAAACTTGGTTACAGCTCTGTGTGCCATACTTAACCAAAATCCTATAACTAAACTGGTTATTATTGTGTTATTTTTCTGTTATTGTATCCCAGGTGGTGGTGCCTCCATACTTATCAGAAATTGTTAATTATTCTGAAATTTGAATCATCAAACTATTCTTGATAATGGGCTGCTATTGATTATTTGTTGTTTTTACATCACATAGGATGCCAAGATTTTAACAATATGTGTTGTTTTAATTTAACTGATAATAATAACCACAATCACAAGGAATTGGATCATCTTAAAACATTGTAAAGAAGGTGTAAAAAGGTGATGGATATTGGGATTTATTTGGTTGGTTAACCTCATGTCTGCCAAATTTTACATGGACCAAACAGCTATTCATTGGAGAATGTTTATTGTTACATGCTTTATTATGCTGTGTTTGTATTTGCCAGTGTTTGCTTTGCTTTCTCCCTCCATCTTCCTTAAAGAGAAGACAAATCACATGTATTGTAAGGGCCATAAAAAAACAAAAAAGTGGAGTCATAGGGATTTCAGGTCAGTCAATATACAGGGGAGCAAAAGTCATTTGAGTTGAGCAATCTCTTCAGGACAAAGGCACTGTGTTTGAATGGCTTAGAAATGCTCTGCAAATCCTCTGTCCTTGAGGCCTGGAGACATTATCTTATTATAATAACCTTTGGTACTTGTGGACTCTAAAAAATGAGAAAGTTATGTGATGTGCACATGGGCAAAGCTAACTATAATATGTAACCTAGGTAACTTGATATGACCCTGAAATGGATAAAAAACTGGACTGGTTTTTCCATGAGAGTCACTTCTTACTCATTGCCATCCTGAGTATTTACCTCTTCATTAGCTTTCTCTTTAACCCTTATAGTTGGACCCCAATTAACCTTTACAGAAATTCTGAAAAAAAGAGATGTCTTTGAAATGAGGAAAACAATAAACCAAATAAACTCAATGGAAAGCATCACCAACAGACTCAATCACTTGGAAGACAGAACTTTACAAAATGAAAACAAAATATTTAATCATAAAAATAAAGTTGACCAAACAGAGAAGATGGTAAGAAATCATGAATGGAATATCCAAGAAATAGGGGATACCATGAAAACACCAAATTTAAAAATTATTGTGATTGAGGAAGGCATAGAGATACAGCTCAAAAGATTGAATAAACTTTTCAATGAAATAATATCAAAAATTACCCAAAACTAAGGAATGAAATGGAAAATCAAATATGAGAGACATACAGAACACCAAATATACAAAAATGCAAGAGATCCACACCAAGGCATATTATAATGAAAATCCTTAACATTCAAATAAAATAGAATTTTAAAGAATGCAAGAGAAAAGCATCAGATTACATAAAGGGGTAAACCAATACAGATATCATCAGATTCCTCACCCAGACTCTAAATGCTAGAAGGGCCTGGAATGGTTTTTTCCAAATCCTTAAAGAACATTGTTATCAAAAAAGAAAATTATAGCCAACAAAACTAACTTTCAGATTGGAGAATGAAATAAAATCCTCCCATGATAAAAAAAAATGTTAAAATAATTTGCAAATAGCAAATAGAAAACCTGTGCTACAGAACATTCTCAGCAAACAATTTCATAAGTAGGAAATGAAAACAACAGTTTAAGTCAGCAAATGGAGGAAGTACCCTAAATGTAAAGCCAAGAAAAAAAAAAAGGAAAACCAAGTCACATTAAAAACTAAAAATAAACCAAAATCACCAGAACTAGAAATCATATATCAATAATAACCCTGAATATTAATGACCTAAGCTCATCAATGAAAAGGTATAGACTGGCACATTGGATTAAAAAGAAAGAGTCAACAATATGCTGCCTTCAAGAGACTCATCTCATAGAAAAAGACATCCACATACTAAAGCTGAAAGGATGGGTAAAAACATACCATGTACAAGGACTCAGGAAAAAGTGGGAGTTACTCAGAAAAAGTGGACCTCAAGTCTAAGTTTTTGGAAGGGATGAAGAAGAACATTTCTTACTGCTGAAGGGAACCATCATTCAGGAAGACATAACAATTGTAAATATGTTCCAAATAACAGCACATCTATGTACATCAAAGAAATTCTTCTCAACTACAGGAACCAAGTAGACCACAACACAATAATTCTGGGTGACTTCAACACACTGCTCTCACCACTGGATAGATATTAAAAACAAAAACTGAACAAAGAAATCATACGATGCAATAACACAATCAATAACTTAACCTAACAAACATATATAGAATATTTCATCCATCAATGAGAAAATATGTTTTATTCTCAGCAGCACATAAATCCTTCTCTAAAATAGAACATATTTTATGCCACAAAGCAGCCCTTAGTAAATCCAAAAAATAGAAATACTACCTTGTGTTCCATCAGATCATAATGAAATGAAAGTAGAAATCAATGACTAAATAAAAAACAGAAACTACCCTAACACCTGGAGACTAAATAATATGCTACTTAATGTAGCATGGATAACAGAAAATATAAGGGAGGAGATAAAACAATTATTAGGAGTAAATGAGAATGACAACACAACATATCAAAATCTCTGGGACATTTTGAAAGCAGTATTAAGAAAGAGGAAAATTTATTGCATGCAGTGCATTAAGGGAAAGAATAAAAAGTCCACAACTAAATGACCTAACACTACATCTCAAAGCCCTACGAAAAGAAGAGAAAACCAACACCAAAAGTAGTAGAAGACAGGAAATAATTAAAATCAGAGCTGAAATCAATGAAATTGAAACTAAAGAAACAACTCAAAAAATCAACAAAACAAAGAATTAGTTCTTTGAAAAAGTAAGCAAAATAGATCAACAGTCATAGTAATGAGGAGGAGATAGAAAATTTAAATTACAAAATTCATGATGAAATAGAAAAATCATGACAAACATCATTCAAATATATAACTTTAGAAGCTACATTGAAAATCTATATTCCACAAATTAGAAAAATTTTGAAGTCATCAAAATATTTCTAGAGACATATGATACTCCCATATAGAATAAAGAGTATATAGACAATTTAAACACATCAATTTCAAACAATGAAATAGAAGAAGCCATCAAAAAGCTTATAAACCAAGAAAAGCCTGGAACCACACAGATTCTCAGCTGAGGTCTTCAAGACCTTCAAAGAAGAACTTATACCAATACTTCTCAAAGTATTCCATGAAATATGCAGGGAACTCTTCCAAATTCATTCTATGAAGCCAGTATCACACTAACACCAAAACCAGAAAAACATGCATGAAGAAAAGTTTAGACCAACATCCCTGGTGAATATAGATACAAAAATTCTTAACAAAATTCTGGAAAATCACATTAAAAATGTATTAAGAAGATAGTGCAGCACAATCAAGTTGGGTTCATCCCAGGGATGAAAGGTTGTTTCAACATCTGGAAATCAATAATGTAATTCATCATATCAATAGATGTAATATTACGAATCATGATTATTTCAATTAGTGCAGAAAAAATGTTTGATAAAATGCAACACAATTTTATGCTCAAAATACAAGAAAAAATAGAATAGTAGGAACATTCCTCAACATTGTGAAGGTTATCTATGCTAATCCCACAGACGACATTATTCTTAATGGAGAAAAACTGAAAGCATTCCCTTAAAACCTGGAAAAAGACATGGATGCCCTTTTTTCCACTTCTATTCAACATCATCCTTGAAACACTAGCCAGAGCAATTAGGCAGACCAAAGAAATTAATGGAATACAAATAGGAAAAGAAGAACTCAAGCTATCACTGTTTGCTGACTACATGATGCTGCATTTACAGGATCCATAAAAATCCACCAGAAGACTTCTAGAAGTAGAATTTCTGAATTCATAAATGAATTCAGAAATATAGTAGGATATAAAATCACCACACATAAGTCTGATGCATTTCTATTCATAAGTGATGAATCTTCTGAAAATGTAATTGGAAAAACTACTCCATTCACAACAGCCTCAAAAAAAAAAAAACTTGGTTGGTAATCAATCTAACAAAGAGGTGAAAGAACTCTACAATGAAAACTACAGAACCCTAAAGAAAGAAATTTTAAAAAGCCTTAGAAAGATCTCCCATATTCTTGGTAGGCAGAATTAGTATTGTCAAACTGGTCATACTTCTAAAGGCACTATGTATATTTAACACAATTCCAAAAAAAAAAAAAATCTCAATGATGTTCCTCATAGAAATAGAGAAAGTCATCAAGAAATTCATCTGGAAGCATAAAAGACCAAGAATAGCCAACGCAATCCTGGGTAGGAAGAGTGATGCAGGAGGGATCACAATACCAGACCTTAAACTCTACTATTGAGCAATAGTAACAAAATTGACATGGTATTAGTGCCAAGAGAAACAGGTAAGCCAAAGGTACAGAATAGAAGACAGAGACAAACCCACATGAGTAGTTATCTCATACTAGAAAAAGGTGCCAAAAACTTGCAATGGAAAAAAAGATAGCCTCTTCTGCAAATGGTGTAGGAAAACTGGAAATTCATATGCAGTAAAATAAAATTACAAATCTCTCTCTCACCCTGCTCAAAACTCAACTCAAAATGGATCAAGGACCTAGGAATTAGACCAAAGATGGTTCACCTAAATCATCATGTTGGTTTAGAAGCAGACTTTTAAAAAACACTCCCAGAGCACAAGAAATAAAAGCAAGAATCAAAAAATGGGATGAGTTCAAACTGAAAATCTTTTTCTCAACAAAGGAAATAATACATAATGTGAAAAAAGGAGTCTACGGAGTGTGACAAAATCTATTCTACATGCACTTCAGATAGAGCATTATTATCCAAAATTTATAAAAAAAACTTACAAAACTTTATACCAAAAATACAAACAACCCAGTGATTATATGGGCTGAGGAGCTGGGCAGACACTTCACAGAAGATAGAGAGGTGATGTACAGATATATGAAAAAGTACACCTCATCTCTAGTAATAAGATAAATGCAATTAAAGCTACCCTAAGATTTCATCTAACACCAATTAGAATGGTAATTATCAGGAACACAAGCAATAATAAATGGTGTGTATGTGGGAAATAAGTTCACTCATACATTGCTGGTTGGGTTGAAAATTGATGCAGTTATTCTGGAAAGCAGCATGGAGATTCCTCAGAAAACTTGAAATGGACCCACCATTTAACCCAGGTATCCCACTCCTCAGTTTATACCCAAAGGCTTAAAATCAGCATACTACAGTGACATAGTCACAACAATGTTTATAACTGCTCAGTTCATAATAGCTAGCTTGTGTAACCAATGTAGATTCTCTTCAATTGATGAATGGATAAAGAAACTGTGTTATATATACACAGTGGAATAATACTCAGTCATAAAGAAGAATAAAATTATGACATTTACTGGTAAATGGATGGTGTTGGAGGATATAATGCTAATGAAATATGCCATTCCCCCAAACCAATGACTGTCTTAACTGATAAGTGGATGATGAGACATTAAAGGGGGGGAATGGGGGTAAATGAAGAGTGGAGGCACTTTAAATTTCATACATGAAAGTGGGGTGGGAGGGGTGGGGAAAGAGAAATAATGGACTGAGACAGATATTATTTTCTATGTTCATGTATGATTACACAATTGGTGTGAGTCTACATTGTATACAATTATAGAAACAATAGTTTATCCCACTTGTGTACAATGAATCAAAATTCAGTCTTTAAAATACATATATATATGATATAAAATAAAAATAATGTCTCATCAGGGTATATTTGTCAATACTGATGTATCTATTTTGATGGGTCAATGTAAATTTGGTTATGTCAGCCCATAGGGGTAAATTTGTCATTGACTACCCATTGGGGTAGATTTTCCAATATCAATTAATTGGTGTATATTTATCAATATTGATTCATTGGTGTAGATTTTTTTCATATTAACCAAACCAAATAGATTCCTCAATATCAACTCAAATGATTTGAATCACTGACATCAACTAAACTAGTTAGATTCTTTGAAATCAACCCATCAGTATAGATTTGGCTATATTGACACATTGTGGTAGATTCATTAATATCTACTCATTAGTGTAGATTTGTCACTGTTGTCCTGTTAGTATAGATTCATTGATATCAACAAGAAGTCGTAGATTCATTGAAATCATCTATGTTTTTGATTGGTCAATAAAACCTCAATGAGGTAGATTCATCAATATTAATCTGTCAGTCTTGATTCATCAATATTGACTTGACAGGATAGATTTATTGATATCTACTCATTGGTGTAGATTCATTAACATCTACTCTTTGGCATAGATTTGTAGATAACAACCATAAGGGGTACATTTGTTAATATCAACCCATCAGTGTAAACTCATAAATATCTACTAGTTGGTGTAGATTTATTGGTATTGAACACTCAGTGTAAATTTTTCAGTATCTACTCTTCAGTGTAGAGTCAGTGCTATTGACCAAATGGGGATGATTGGTCATTATTGACCTGTCATGAGAGATTTGATGATATTGACTCGACTGAGTGAATTCATCAATTTTGACTCATTCGTAGAGATTCATAGAGATTTACTCAACTGGTTACTTTCACTGATATTCATATGCTGATATTAATTTGTCAATGTTGATTCATTGATATTGACCCATAAGGGTAGATCCTGCAATATCGAGTCTTCTGTGCATATTCATCAATATCAATCTGTTGAAATATATTAATCGATATCAACACTTTGTTGTAGATTTGTCAATATTGAATCATCAGGATAGATTTGCCCATATTGATTCATCAGGTTTCATTCATTCATTCCTCAATATCAACTCTATTGGTTAGATTTATTAATATCAGCTCTCTG
This sequence comes from Sciurus vulgaris, assembly GCF_902686455.1. NCBI lineage: Eukaryota > Metazoa > Chordata > Mammalia > Rodentia > Sciuridae > Sciurus > Sciurus vulgaris. The sequence goes on along the minus strand of NW_027632793.1, from coordinate 5,313,297 downwards.
ATTAGATTCATCAATATTAACTGATTCAATTTGTCAAAATGTACTCATTGGGGTAGATTCATCTATATCAACCAATGGGGTTAGACTTGTTTATAACCCTTTGGTGTAGATGCATCGAAATAGACTTGTCAGGGTAGATTAGTCCATATCAACTCATTGAGATAGACTGCTCAATATTGACTCTTCTCATTAGATTCATCAATATATACCTATCTGTGTAGATTCATCAAAATTGACTCATCAGCATAGGTATAATAATAGTGACAATTCAGTGTAGATTCTTTGATTTTGATAAGTCTATTGATTTGATGCTGTAGGTTCACTGATATTGAATTTATGGGGTATTGATGGCTCCATCAATATTGAATTACTGATGTAGATTCATTGGTGTAGATACATCAGTTTGGATACATCACTGTAGACTCATCAAATTCAACTCAAATGTTAGATTTACCAATATTTACTCATCAGTGTAGATTCATCTATATCAACTATTCAGGGTAGATTTGTCAACATTGACTCTTTGAAATAGATGTCACAACATTGATTCTTCAGGGTAGATTAATTGATATTGACCTGTCAAGGTACATTTGTCAACATCGACCCATCAATGTAGTTTGGTCAATATTGATCCATTGGGTTACATTTGCTCATGTCAATATATTGGGGTAGATTTGTCAATATTGATACAAACATGTAGATTCATAAATATTGACTTGTGGTAGATTGTTCAATGTCAATTTGTCATTATCAATGATATGATGTAGATTCATTGGTGCCAACATGTTGAGTAGATTTGTGGATATCAACTTGTCAGTGTAGATCATCAATATTGACCCATTGGTGTACAATCATCAATATCAATCCATCAAGGTAAACTCAATCATATTGACCCTTTGAAGTATTTTTCCCAATATTGACTCTTTGGTGCATATTCATTGCTATTGACTTGTCTGTGTAGATTCCTCCACGCCAACCCATTGTGTTACAACAGTCAATAACAACTTGATGGGATATATTCACTGATGTCAGTCATAGGTGTTGATTCATTGATATTGATTAGTTGGCATAGATTCTTTGATATCAATCAACTGGAGCAGATTCATTGATATTGACTCTTCAATGTAGATCTATCCATATCAATCCATTGGGTTAGATTCATCAATATCAACTTGATGGGGTAGATTCACTGACATTGACCTGTGTATGTTGATTCATCTATATTGACTCATAAGTGTATATTTGTTGATATTGAACTATCTGTGTTGATTCATCAGATATTGATTTGTCAGTATTGATTCATAGATGTACCTTCATTTATATTGAACCATCAGGGTATATTCATCAATATCAACTCTTCTGGATAGATTCATTGTTTTTGACCTAAGGACAGATTTGTTGATATTAACTTTTTGGTGTAAATTCATTAATATTGAATCATTGGTATAGATTCTTCCATATCTACCCATTGGGGTAGTTTCATCAAAATTATTTTAATTGGGTAAATTTGACGATATCAACATATCAGTTCAGATCCTTTAATATTGACCCATCTAGATCCATTGATATTGACTCAAAGGTGTAAATTTATCAATGTCACCTTAAAGCTGCAGATTCATCAATATCTACCTGTCAGTTCCAATTCATTGATATTGACTTGAAGGTTTAGATTCATCAACATTGACACATTGTTGAAGAAACATCTATGTACCCTTCAGCATAGATTTGTTGATATTGACCCTTAGGCACACATTCTTCAATTTCAACTCATTGGTGTAGATTTTTTTATATTGACTTGTTGGGGTATATTGTTTGATATTGATTTGTTGATATCAACTCTTCAAAGTAGATATGTCAATATTGACTTAATGGGGAATGTTTGTCAATATCTACTTACCTGTGTAGATTTGTCAAATTTGGACCATCAGTGTAGATTCATGGATTATGACTCATCAAGTTAGATTCATTAATATATACTCACTGGTGTAGAATTATTGATATCAACACATTGAGGTAGATTCATCAATATTGACTTTATGGGGTTATATGTTGATATTGACACATTGATATAGATTCATTGTTATTGACTCTAGGGTATATTTGTTAATATCAACTCAGTGGAAAGATTTGTTGATATTGATGAGTTGATAATGATTCATCAATGTAGATTTGTCAATATAATATTGACTCAACAAGGTATATCAACAATATTGAGTCACCATGATAGATTCTTGATATCCACAATTTTGTATAGTTTTGTCATTATCAACCCATTGTGGTAGATATGTCATCATCAATCAGTCATGGTAGATTCTCTGATATCAACTAAACTAGGAAGATCCATCAATAGTGAATTGTTGAAATCAATTTGATTATTACACACATCAATATTGACTAGTCCATATACATTGGTTGATATTGATGTGTCTGGATAGATTTGTTGATATTGACTCTTTGGTGGAGATTTGTAGATAACAACTTATAGGGATAGATTCATCAATATTGATTTGTCAGTATGGATTTGTCAATGTAGATTCATTGATATTGACCCACTAGGTTATATTTTTTGACATTTACTCTTCTGGGTATATTCATCAATATCTAGCCTTCTCATCAGTGTAGATTCATTTATATCAACCTGTCAGGGTAAATTTGTCAATATCAACCCATCAGAATATATCTGTCAATATCAATTGTTTGATGTAGATTCAATGATATCAATAATTTGGTGTAGATTCATCAATATCAACTCATCAGGGTGGATTCATTAATATCAACCTATGTATATTTGATGATAAAGAGTTGATTTGGTTGATTTGTCAATATTTACTCATTGGTGGTGATTTGTAGATATAAACTTGTAGGGGTAGATTAATCAATATCATTTTGTTGATATGGATTTATCAATGTAGATTCATGTATATCAACCCATTGGGTTATATTTGTTGATATCTACTCTTCTGGGTATATTTGTCAGTATCTACCTGTTGATGTAGATTCATCAATATTGACTCATTGGAGTCAATTCATTCATATCAACCCATTGTATAGATTCATCTATTTTAACTATTCTGGGTAGATTCATTGATACCAACCCTTCATTGTAGATTCATCAAAATCAACATTTCAGTGTAGATACACTGATATTGATTAGTCAATATGAATTTGTCAATATAGATTTGTTGGTATTAACTTCATAGGGTAGATTCATGAATATTGATTCATCTGGTAAATTCATTGGTATTGACTTTTCTCCTTAACATGTACTTTTACAAATGCTTATTCTATTGCTGTTAAATGTAATTCATCTAATTTTAACTTGTGGTATCTATGACATCCAAGATTTTAGATCAACCTACCTAATATTTTAAGTCATTATTTTTTGCTGAAGACACATCCTATAAGAAATAGATATTACACTTTAACCATTTTAGAGAAATCAACACTATATTGATGGCTTGACCACTTAGAGAAATGAATAGTTAAGCAAATTTAAAGACATCTATACTTTTATCATATTTATCCAGTTTATTCATGTGAACTGAAAGGCATTTTATTGTAAATTTATTAATGCTTATTTTATATATATGCCAATTTTGGCATTATATACATAATATATAGACGAAAGCATATATGTAGATACAACATACAATAAACGGGTATGCACACATATGCATAAAGCTGATATTAAACAAAAATTTATAGTTACAGATTCCCAGTTATGAAGCAAAATACCTTCAGATGTTTATTGCCAGAATGTCTTATTTCACAACTGAGAAATTAAGATAAAGCCTGTCACAAATTTTTATAAAACATGCATAGGACCTATGCAGTAGGAGACATAAGGTGTAGAATCTAGCAGCCATGGGGAAGACTAAAATTAAAGGTTCATGTAGGCTACTCATTCTCCAAGGTGGAAGATGTACTTTTATTTTCACCATTGTATATTCTCCATTCTTAGGTCTTTTCAAAAGGAATCTCTTCCTTTCTAGTGTATTTATGAGTTAACTTTTGATTAATTGGACTCTGAGTACAGACAGTAGAAGTAAACATTAGGCAAGAAACTCCAGGAACACAAAACAAGGCCAGGAAAAAAGCTGAATTCACAAAAATACCCTGGAGTTCAGAAGAAGACAGGCATTGAAACATGATACAGTATGAAATATTACACAACTGGATCAGATTAGAATCAGTTCAAATATGAAAAAATTCTGGGACAACATGAAGTCCTCAGGAGGCTCTTTTCAAGGACAATATGTACATATGGGATCCTTTTAAATTTTTCTTACTGTGAATATCTGGAAAGAACAAAAGATGCATGGAAAAGATGCATGGAAATTAGTGAATTCCCTGACATTCTCAGGCCTGGTGCACCTGGGTAATCCAGATCTTTCTTTTCTTCATTCTCTCTCTCTCTCTCTCTCTCTCTCTCTCTCTCTCTCTCTCTCTCTCTCTCTCTCTCTCTCCCTTCTCTCTCTCTCTCTCCCTTTCTTTCTTTCTTTCTTTCTTTCTTTCTTTCTTTCTTTCTTTCTTTCTTTCTTTCTTTCTTTCTTTCTT